>NC_133324.1:291742164-292086384 GCF_042186555.1 Aquarana catesbeiana | reverse complement strand
TATTTTTCTTTTATTACTTTGTGTCCCTGTAATACTTACAGGGCTGCACACCCCCACACCCTTATCCCTTCTTCATTTCTTTTCTACCCATACATATACATACTTGGTCCCCTTCCTTGCCTCTGTTGCTTAGTAGCTCCCTTTTTTTTTCTCTGACCTATAGGGCTATGATCCATTTATACTGGTCACCTTGTCTCACGATTATTTATATTTTTTCTACCTCTAGTTGAATTGGCATCTCTGCATGGTGACCAGCAGCATTACAATTCTGAAACCTTGAAACTTAATCATCAAACATTCTTTCATGTTCTCCATTCATGCTGCTCATCTATATCACCATATAGTATTCACAGCTCATGTGTATTAGGGTGGCTCACTTAATACCTGGTGAGTGCCAGTCTCTGTGTTTTATTTATTTATCTTAATTATCATGCACTTCACTTTCGCATAATACTCTCCATGCTCCGTGTCCCTTGGTGGTGTTTCTCGCTATCTCCCCTTTCCCCCCTCCCTTCCCCCCCTCCCTTCCCCCCCTCCCTTCCCCTTCCCCTCCCCCTCCCCTCCCCCTCCCCTCCCTGTCCGTATCCCTCCCCCCCTCCCCTTCGCCATCCCTCCTTACTCTCCACACCCTACTATCCCCCTCTGTCCTTTTCTCTCCCCCCCCTTTCCCTCCCTCCCCCCTCCTTCCCCTCCCCACTCCTTGCCCTAGTCCTCCTTGTCCTTCCTCTTCCCCCTTCCCCCCCTTCCCCCCTTCTTACCTTCTCCTCCCCTCCCCCTTCCCCTCCCCCTCCCCTCTCTCCCCAGTCCTTTTTCCCCTCTGTCCCTTTCCCCCCCTTTTCCCCTCCCTCCTTCCCTTTTCTCCCTTTCCCTTCCTCCCCCTCCTTCCCTCCCTCTTTCCTTCCTCTCCCCTCTCCCCCCCCCCCTTTTCTCACGCCACCATCCCGGATTCACTTTTCTTTTTTTCTGAGGCACTTCCCTGCACCCCTAACCACGCCGTCATTTTTCAATTATTACATTATCATTATTATGTTTATTATTATTTTTTACCAAACTAGAGTCCGTTCACAGATCCCCCGTGTCCGCCGCGGGGGAATTGTGTTGGGTTCCGCTGTCCCACTGTTTCCGCTTGAGCGGGTGATTGAGCGCGTAATTATTTTTGTGATTAATTATGTTTGCTGCATTTTTCATGTATGTAACCATATTTGTATGTATTCGGGCTAAGTTATTCTAAATTACTTTATAGATTTGTTTCTCCTGAAGAAGCGGTTTCAGCCGCGAAACCGGTCGAGATATAAACTCCACACACATCCCCCGTAAAAACTTTGCGGGCTCCACTTGCTGTATTCAGTGTGGTATTTGTTTTTATGATTGTATGTAATTATCTTGTTTGTAATCTGATATTTTCAATTATGAAAATTTATATATTTTTTTAGAATTTTGTAACTGCAATATCATTATCGAGTACCGCAATAGTCCCAATTTTCAACTAATGGGGGTGCATACGTGAAGAGGCACTAGCAGCAATTGCCGTCACGTTTCCACCCTCACATCCCCCTCTTACTATACAACCCCGGGATGATGGTACTTATACTAGCTTTTTATTGATCTGTAACTGAGGCCTTACCATCCTTTCTGATCTTGTATAACAGTGTAAATTTGCTGTCCCCTCCAAATAACTCAACACACAGCCATTAATATCTAAACCTCTGGCAAGAAAAGTGAGTACACCCCTAAGTGAAAATGTCCAAATTGGGCCCAAAGTGTCATGATTTTGTGTGGCCACCATTATTTTCCAGCACTGCCTTAACCCTTTTGGGCATGGAGTTCACCAGAGCATCACAGGTTGCCACTGAAGTCCTCTTCCACTCCTCCATAATGACATCACAGAGCTGGTGGATGTTAGAGACCTCCTTCCATTTGAGGATGCCCCACAGATGCTCAATAGGGTTTAGGTCTGGAGACATGCTTTACCAGTCCATCACCTTTACCCTCAGCTTCTTTAGCAAAGCAATGGTCGTCGTGGAGATGTGTTTGGGGTCGTTATCCTGTTGAAATACTGCCCTGCGACCCAGTCTCCGAAGGGAGGGTATCATGCTCTGCTTCAGTATTTCACAGTACATACCAGGCATTCATGGTTCCCTCAATGAACTGTAGCTCCCCAGTGCTGGCTTCACTCATGCAGCCCAGACCATGACACTCCTACCACCATGCTTGACTGTAGGGAAGACACACTTGTCTTTGTACTCATCACCTGGTTGCCGCCACACACGCCTGACACCATCTGAACCAAATAATTTTATCTTGGTCTCATCAGACCACAGGACCTGGTTCCATTAATCCATGTCCTTAGTCTGCTTGTCTTCAGCAAACTGTTTGTGGGCTTTCTAGTGCATCATCTTTAGAAGAGGCTTCCTTATGGGACGACAGCCATGCAGACCAATTTGATGCAGTGTATGGCATATGGTCTGAGCACTGACAGGCTGACTCCCCCCCACCACCACCACCACCACCACTTCAACCTCTGCAGCAATGCTGGCAGCACTCATATGTCTATTTCACAACCTCTGGATATGATGCTGAGCATGTGCACTCAAACTCTTTTGTCGACCATGGCGAGGCCTGTTCTGAGTGGAACCTGTCCTGTTAAACCGCTGTATGGTCTTGGCCACTGTGCTGCAGCTCAGTTTGAGGGTCTTGGCAATCTTCTTATAGCCTAGGCCATCTTTATGTAGAGCAACAATTCTTTTTTTCATATCCTCAGAGAGTTCTTTGTCATGAGGTGTCATGTTGAACTTCCAGTGACCAGTATGAGAGAGTGAGAGTGCTAAAACCAAATTTAACACACTTGATCCCCATTCACACCTGAGACCTTGTAACACCAATGAGTCACGTTACACCGGGGAGGTGAAAATCGCTAATTGGGCCCAATTTGGACATTTTCTTAGGGGTTTACTCACTTTTGTTGCCAGCGGTTTAGACATTAATGGCTGTGTGTTGAGTTATTTTGAAGGGGCAGCAAATTTACCCTTTATACACGCTTTACACTCACTACTTTACATTGTAGCAAAGTGTAATTTCTTCAGTGTTGTCACATGAAAAGATGTAATAAAATATTTACAAAGGGGTGTACTCATTTTTGTGAGATACTGTAACTATTTAATATTTTCTGGCCCAGACCTTAAAGTGAAAGTAGGGCTAATATATTCTGCTTAAAAATGTTGCCTCCCCCTCCTCCTATCTATGCTGCATACTGTTGGTAAAAGAGAGCTAATGCCTCCCTAACAAAGGGGAGCTGCTGCTTCTGGAATACATGACCACACCCAGGCTGAATTAAAAAAATGCTCTCTTTTATTAAACCGTATGTAGCATAGATATGAGGGGGAAGGGGAGGCAAAATTTTTTAAGCAGACTTATGTTAGCCTATACTTTTATCTAGGTGAAGGCAATTTCAGACAATTCCAGAGCTGCAACAAATTCTTTGACACCTAAAACCTCTTAGTGCGTGTTCACATGGGCAGCCAGGGGGCAGTGAAATGAGGTGCCTGAGGCCACAGTTTTTTTACTGACCCCCAAAAGCCCACCCAAAGAAGGGCTGCAGCAAAAATTAAACAGCATGTTGCATTTGATGGATGGTACCACTGTCGACCATGATCCATTTAAGTGTATGAAGCCAACCTGCAACTGCCATGCAACTAAATGTAATGCATGCAGTTGCAGCATGGTGGTGTAGCATTAACAGGGTTAAAACAGATGGGGTGGATCCAATATATGTTAACTGCAAGAATGTACAGAGTAGACGAAGAGGAGTATCTGACACCTAGAGGCATATGAGAAAGTAGCTGTGATGATACAGCAGAAGCTGTAACAAAAAGGCCTAACTTGTGTGGATAAAGATGGGTTCTGCCAGCCATCAGAAGTTTTGTGTGTCTCATCTATAATGTAGATAAGAAAAGTTTAAGTTGTTTCCTTCTGTTCTGTTCTTCCTGTTTCTTTAAGCTTGTTTTACCTAGTTGTACCTTCTGAGAATCTCTGTAAGGGCTTCTTCTGTAAAACCACATCCCATCATTCTCCCATATTTAATATAAGGAACTGTTTTTGTTCTGTATAAGGATGAGATTTGGGTTCAAGGTAAATTCCCTTTGTTAGTTGTTCTTTGAGTTCCTTCGCCTGAGTGCAATAAATTGTGGTCAAGTGGTAGAATATGGCCAATAACAAAGTTTGGAAAATGTGCCTTTCCCGTCTTTATATTAGTGAGTTCTCCCATCAGTCTGTCACGGTCTAGGATCAGGCTCGATGGTCAATGTAGCAGTAAAGAGGATTTACGAGTAGTCAGCAGGAAATATAACATACCAGCAGACCCGCCTAATGGATGATGTGGGTTCACCCAAGGTGTGGGGTCTAAGTACTAGCTTGTATTGGGTTTTACTGCATGCTAGTACTAGGTTGTGGTCCTCAGAATCACCCATCAGGAGGTGAGTAAGCCGGGGTCCAGTAGCAGTGTAGTAAACAAGACAAAGGTCAGTAACAAGTGGGTTACAAGCTGGACTCGATCAGACCAAAGTGTAATTGATGAACAAGATAAGGATCAATAATAAGTGGTAGTGAATAGAGATGGGCCGAACAGCAAAGATGAAACTTTTTGACAAAAAAACGAGTCAAAGCACATTTATATTGACTCTAATTTGCAATTGCCAGGTAGGAGTACATAGTACCCCTACCCATTCACCAAAAAAGTGTCAAAAAGTAATAAAAACACAGAGAAAGTTTTTGACAATTCCTTTATTAAAAAAAAAAAAGTCCCTCGATGTAAATCCATCATCAATGACACCGCCCGCCACACCTGAAAAAGAGCAAAAAAAATGCTCCCCTTCATTGACAGCCGACCTCCAAATGCCTCCTCTGCCCTTTGACAGTTCTTATATAGGTAGGACGGGGCCACCTGGCGACGTTACCTGGTGACATCCACCACCTTGGGATGTTACAAACCAGTGCATGCTGGGCCGCTGACATCACAGGGGGGCGGTGCTATTTAAGAAATCACAAACGGCGGGCCAGCCTTTTGTTTTCTTTTTTCTTTTTTCGGGTGCGAGAGTGCAACGGGCGTCATGATTGAAGATGGATCTACATTGTTTTTTATTTTTTTATAAAGGATTTGTCAAAAACTTGTCTACTGTCTACTAGTACCCCATACTCATTCACATGGGTGGGATCTGGAGCCCCCCTTGTTAAAAAGGACTTCCAGATTCTGATAAGCCCCCAACCACAGACCCCCACAACCACAGCCCAGGGTTGTGGGAAAGAGACCCTTGTCCCCATCAACATGGAGACAAGGTGCTTTGGGATGGGGCCCCCCTGCCCCAAAGCACCCCCCATGTTGACGGCATGTGACCTGGTATGGTTCAGGAGGAGGGGCGCTTGCTCGTCCCCCACCCCCTTTCCTGAACTGCCAAGCTGCTTGCACGCATAAGGGTCTGGTATTGATTCTGGGGGGGACCCCACACCATTTTTTATTTTGGCATGGGGTTCCCCTTGAAATCGATACCAGCTTATCAGGGCCGTCTTTACCGCAGGGTAAACGGGGCATCTGCCTAGTGCCCCGCCATTGTTGAGGGGCCCAAAGCAGCTGCCTCTGGAGCCTGTGCTGCCCGCCGGCTTTTTTTTAGCCAGAGTTCCTCTACCTCCGACATCCGGCGCTGGTTGCTGAGCTGCCCGCTACTATCATTTGTAAATACAGGAGTGCTGCTTCTGTATTTACGAGTGACAGCGCTCTTCTCCCGGCGGCCGTTCACATCCCTCCCTACTCTGCAAAAGATATTCTTGATCTCTATGAGAGAGCAGAGAGAACAGAGGAGGGAGGGGGCAGGGGATGTACACAGGCAGAAGCTGCTCCAAGCCATGGACATGTAGTAAGTTACATCTGCTCTTCTTCAGCCACACACTGACGTTATTTAGATGGTGAGGACTCTGAATGTATTGAAAGGGGATGCCAGAGGAATGCTGTGTATTGACGGGGGTGAGCTCCAAACTGGAATCTGGGGAGAGGAGAGTGCTGTTCTTGGGAGGGGGGGGACTTGGATGTACACAACACACCCCTAAATCGTGCACTCCATACACGGATCCCCCCTAAATCCGGCACTCCATACACAGATCACCCCTAAATCCTGCACTCTGTACACAGCTCACCCCTCAATCCTGCACTCCATACACAGCTCACCCCTAAATCCTGCACTCTGTACACAGATCACCCCTAAATCCTGCACTCTGTACACAGATCACCCCTAAATCCTGCACTATGTACACAGATCACCCCTAAATCCTGCACTATGTACACAGATCACCCCTAAATCCTGCACTCTATACACAGATCACCCCTAAATCCTGCACTCCGTACACAGATAACCCCTTAATCCTGCACTCTGTACACAGCTCACCCCTAAATACTGCACTCTCTCCATTGTGCACCCCTTAACCCTGCACTCTGTACGTAGCTCACCCCTCCACACTGCTCTACTGCAGGTGGCATAACTAGTCATTTATTTCTGGCAGTCTGTCCTCAAGGATACTGCTCCTATTGGGCTCTGTTCCTAGCTTCACTCAGTTAACCTTCATAGCTGGGTGTGCTCTGCTCTGCTCATTGCTAATAGTAACCTCTGGCAACCAATCTCAATTGAGGGTCCAATTAGTATTAACCGCTTGCTGACCGTCCGCCGCAGTTATACTGCAGCAGAATGGCACAGGCAGGCGAATCGCTATCATGGTACCTCGGTACCATAGACGGCCACTAGGGGGCGTGTGCGTGCCGCTGGAGGTGCGCGCGCGCCCCCTGCTCGCCAACAGAACTGATGCGAGTGCCCGGTGGTCTCGATCACCGCCGGGCTCCCAAGATCGCTCGGGGCACACGGAGAACCAGGATCTGTCTGTGTAAACACACAGTTTCCAGTTCTCTGAGGGAGAACTGACAGATCCTCTTTTCATACACAGTTTCCCTGCACACTTCACATCCCCCCTCGGTTAGAACACTTCCTAGGACACACATTAACCCCTTCACTGCCCCCTAGTGTTAACCCCTTCACTGCCAGTGACATTTTTACAGTAATCAATGTATTTTTAATCGCACTGATCGCTGTATTAATGCCAATAGTCCCAAAAATGTGTCAAAATTGTCCGAAGTGTCTGCCATAATGTCGCAGTCATGATAAAAATCGCTGATCGCACCATTACTAGTAAAAAAAAATTATTAATAAAAATGCCATAAAACTATCTCATATTTTGTAGACGCTATAACTTTTGCGCAAACAAATCAATGTATGCTTATTGCGATTTTTTTTACCAAAAATATATAGAAGAATATGTATCGGCCTAAACTAAGGAAAAAAAATGTTTTTTTTATATATTTTTGGGGGATATTTATTATAGCAAAAAGTAAAAAATAAAAAGTAAAAAATTGTGTTCTTTTCAAAATTGTCGCTCTTTTTTTGTTAATAGCGCAAAAAATAAAAACTGCAGAGGTGATCAAATACCACCAAAAGAAAGCTTTATTTCTGGGGAAAAAAGGAAGTTGATTTTGTTTGGTAGCCACGTCGCACGACAGCGCAATTGTCAGTTAAAGCATTGCAGTGCCGAATCGCAAAAATTGCTCTGGCCAGGAAGGGGTTAAATCCTTCTGGGGCTGAAGTGGTTAAACTGTCAAACAGTATATTGCATTTAGTATATAGTATTGCATTTAGTATATAGTATTTTGCCCAATCAGGGTGCAAAATGCTCTGTGCAGCACGCAGTGGATTGCAGGGCGTTTGAACATCCTGCAAATCTGGTGTTGGATGAACGGGGCGAACTTCCAATGTTATGCCCAAATTCATGCTCGAGCCAAACCATTCGCCCATTACTAGTAGTGAAGATAAGGACAGCAGCAGGTATGCAAAGAGCACGATATTGACTGGAGACAGCACAATAATCTGTCAAACAAGATGTGCAGAGACATTACTTAAATCAGGAAGTTCATGGGAGGAGCAAATGGTTCAAGGTTCACTTGAAACAAGAGACAAAGCAAGGTTGTCCGAGGAATCAGGCAGGGAGCTGTCCAGCATGTCCCAGCATGAAGAGCAACAGCCAGACACTGCAGAGGTCACAGGTTTAGACACAGATCCTGACAAAGCCTTTTGTCAGGGTGTGTTAGACTTAGAGCAGTGAGGGACAGCTGACAGTGTTTTCAGGGACAGAAAGTTATGTTAGTGCTACTTTACAGTCTATTACCTAAAGAGCTAAAAGGCACTATACTGTATATTGACATTGCTATATTGCAGTGAATTGAGAGTGGAGTGTACCCACCCCTGTATTCACTGTGCTGTTCAGTGCTTCATCACTGTAAATTCTGTATCGCTCCTTATATTGAAAGTGAATGGACCCAACATTTCTTTTTAGGACTGCTTTTTTATCTGTATTAGCAACAGCTTATGGTGCTGTTTAGATACAGATGGTCCCCCTTGTCTTAAAAAAATATGTATATGTATCTTGAAATTGAACTTTGGGCACAAAAACTTTAATATAAATATGTTTCTTAATAGCCACAAATATAATAAATCCTCGTAATTTTTATTCGTAATGACTCAGAAGGCCTCACCCACTACAGGCTGCCTGCAGAAATATACAGGAAGAGGCAGATACAAGAACAGTCACCCTGCACAAGGATAGAAAGCAGCAGTGACTGGAAGCTCCAGCACAAACGCAAAGTTTCACACTGTACTGCACAGATCTGGAAAAAAACACACAAAACACATGACGATTCACATAGGAATGTTTTTTGGAATTAAACAATATTTTTAACAAAGACCAACAAAGAGACATACACGGTACATTCTCTTTGCCACTTGTAACTAACAATAGTGCATTGCCAATTGCAATGGGCACTCTGGATGCAACCACATGAAGACATTGGGGGTTATTTACTAAAGGCAAATCCACAGTGCACTTACAAGTGCACTTGGAAGTGCAGTCGCTGTAGATCTGAGAGGGACATGCAAGGAAAATAAAAAACAGCATTTTTGCTTGTACATGATTGGATGATCAAATCAGCAGAGCTTCCCCTCATTTCAGATATTCCCCTCAGATCTACAGTGACTGCCCTTCCAAGTGCACTTGCAGTGCACCTGTAGTGCAGAGTGGATTTGCCTTTAGTAAATCAACCCCATAGTCTCATTGATTTCCATGTAATCCCTAAGGGGGCAACGGATGGAGATATACACTGTATATGATCTTCTTGGTGAACGCAAAAGGACTCAAGGCTATAGAGGACTAGTTTTCAGTGACCCAATGCGTATAAAAAGAGACAGATACTCCTCCTCTTGAGAGTGGGAGGTCACAGATCCCATATAGGGTAGAAACCCCTACATAATACAATCCTTCATGTGGTCCTTAGGACATCTAAATGAAACCACTTCAGATCTAGGCCCTCTTTTTTGTCTGCCCTTGGGGCCCTCAGTAGGGAGAATTTTTGACCTGATGCTGTGGAATATGCCAGAACATTTCATAATGATAAAAATCTATGTTCATCTGAATGCCAGATAAAGCCTCCTGTGAAACACATTGAGCCATGGGGGTTATTTACTAAAGGAAAATCCACTATGCACTGAAAGTGCACTAAAAGTGCACTTGGAAGTGCAGTCACTGTAGATCCGAGGGGGACATGCAAGAAAAATAAAAAACAGCATTTTAGCTTGCACATGATTGGATGATAAAATCAGCAGAGCTTCCATTCATTTCAGATCTACCCCTTAGATTTAGAGCAACTGCACTTCCAAGTGCACTTTCAGTGCACTTTCAAGTGCACTTGCAGTGCAAAGTGGATTTGCCTTTCATAAATAACCCCCCAAGTCTCCATCCTGCTGGTGGATGGGTACATATTCATAGACAAATAAAAATATTCTAATCAATTCCATTGTAGAATAGTGGACCAATAATGGATAGATATGGTGGTGTGTACCGTGTGTCAGACGTGTGTAGTATTTGCTTACCAGACATTCTGGGATGATATATATTGTTACATATATGGTGATATGGAATTATGTGGAATTGTTTATGACAATGTTTACAATTGTTTCAGGACTAGTAAAGTTGTAAAAATTTATATTTACAGTATAAAAATATTGAGTTCAGTATTGTTAATTACAAGCAGCACTAATAAAATCTCTATGTTGTTCTTTATTACAGTTTTTCTCCATTGTTTTGGCTCATTTCTTGAAACAGAAATGACATTCTCAAAACTCTAAGATCATTTGGCAAAACAGTATATGGAAATATAAACACACAAACAAAAAACAAGGAAAATTACATTTAGCCTACAATGCTGTAAATAAAGCTGGAGTTTCACAACTACTGTAACATCTCTTCACTGGCCACCATCCTCACCCTCCTGCCCATCCACACGCTGCTGTCTGTCTGGCCACAGATTCTCATCAACATCGCAGTGTATATCCTCCCTTGCGATCCAACGAGGGAAGAAACGATGTGTATGTCGCAACCATCCCCTACACTGATCTCCTGTAATATCCTCACAGGCAGCGTCCATTGCATGGAGCAGGGACCTCTGATCTTGAGCCCGATGTTCATACACTCTCCACATCCAAGCGGAGAAAAACTCAATAGGATTGAGGAAAGGAGATTAAGGTGGTAGGAACACCATATCCATCCTTGGATGAGCAGTGAACTAGGCCCTGATTTCCACGGTGGAAATTCACATTGTCCCATACAATTATATATTGTTGATTATTGTTGATTATTGGTGAGGCCCTATGAGACCTCTCTCATTTTCAGGGATCAAATCCAAATGAAGGAGGTCCAAGAAGATGAGGAGCTTCTGTGTATTGTATGGGCCAAGACTGGGGATGTGAGTGGCCACACCATTCTCAGAAATGGCAGCACATATAGTTATATTGCCTTCTCGCTGGCCTGGGACATCCACCGTGGCCTGGTGGCCAATAAAATTAAGGCCACATCTTCAGCCCTTGGCCAGGTTGAAGCCAGCCTCATCCACATACACGAGCATGTGAGAGGTCTCATTTCCTTCCATTGCCATTATTCTCTACAATAGAGTAAAAAAAGAAAACATCAAATCAGTCATACAGAAGAGTCATACACTACAGTTACAGACAGTTACATAGGAATGTTCTACACAAGTTCAATATACTACTGGCCAGTATTCCAGTGGTTCCAAACCTGCTGTACATGTACCCTATGCAGAGGTACTACAGGGGATATTTGACAGAAAGGGGAGGGGAAAAATTATCAACGAGTAGACTTACTGAAATGTTACAATAAAACCCACAGTATTAGACAGATTTACATGGGAGGCACTACTGTAATTGCAGCTCTTTGACCCTTTTTCTTACTGTATTGTATGTTATATTCTTCAAAATAAGGATTATAATGATAATTGCATCATACAGTAAGCTGCAGTTTTTAGGCAAAATGTTTATAAATCAGATACATTAATCAAATACTTTCATACCTGGATTACCTGGATTCAAAAATTAGGTAAAGTGGGAACTGAATCCAATACATTTTGGGAACCACTGCTTACGGTAATTGTAAAAAGGTTATCTTGATGGGCAACCAGTGACTGACTTACATGTACATACTGGTACCGCAGCTCTTTCACACTGTCAGAGTTCCTCTCAAAATGGTACCCTGTTTGCTTAATTGTCATCTGATGCTTCTTCAATATGCGGGCTATTGTGGAGATGCTTATAGAGTTGACATTTTGGAATATGGCATTGTCTTGTAGGATTGCAGTGCGGATCTGTCTCAATGTGATGGCATTATTTGCAAACACCATGTTACAGATCTCTTGTTCTTGTTGTTCATTGAGAAGTTTTCCTTGGCCACCCGTGCCAGGTTGTCGTCCAATCCTAGACATAGAATTCAAAGGACAACACTCCATTCGTAATTTATACCTTATGTATTCCGTACAGAATGAGTTACCAATGTAATAGTATTGTTGTTTTACTTACAGTAACTTTACCACAATTCTAATGCATCACTGCACAGTGACTGGATTACTACTGTAAACTGTATCATCATTATTGTAGAAAATAAACTATTCCATACTATTCCATAGTTTATTTTCTACAATATTTTTTTGTCATTGTTAGTATCATACGTAACATCCCACTGAGGTAAGATACTGTAATACTGTAGGCCTATCACACACACACACACACACACACACACAAACACACACACACACACACTAAATGAATACATATGAATACAAATGAGTACAGTTTTTCTCCATTGTTTTGGCTCATTTCTTGAAACAGAAATGACATTCTCCAAACAACATGGACAAATCTCCAAACCACTTGGCAATTGTTCACAACTGAATTGAATTTCTCATTCATTTAATCAAATTGCAAATGTCTCAGTACATGTCTCAATGTCTCAGTACATCTTTCAAATGATTAAGTACAAGTAGCCTACATTTAGCACAATTTCCAAGTGAATAGATCTTGTTGATCTAAACTGATTGTCAGTTCTCAGTCTAATGGTTGTTCTCTCCAAAACGTGTCAGTGTTTAAGTCATCACATGCACAATAGTCTGTTCAATTGTCAAAATTATTCACAAACATAATACCATGAATACCATATACGAATCTCTTGGAACATCTCTTGGAGTGCAGCCTAATGTGCCTCGCTCTACAGTCTCCTCTATCATCCAAACCTTTCACAGGGAAAACAGGAATGTACTCAGTCAATGATGGAATTATATAATGTATAGGACAGGACACTGTGCATAGAGCAACAAATATGTTTATTTACTCATTTACGTATTCATTTAGTGTGTGTGTGTGTGTGTGTGTGTGTGTGTGTGTGTGTGTGTGTGTGTGATAGGCTTACAGTATTACAGTATCTTACCTCAGTGGGATGTTATGTATGATACTAACAATGACAAGAAAAATATTGTAGAAAATAGTATGGAATAGTTTATTTTCTACAATATTGATTTTGATGAATATTTACAGTAGTATTCCAGTCACTGTGCAGTGATGGATTAGAAGTGTGGTGAAGTTACTGTAAGTAAAACAACAATATGATTACATTGGTAACTCATTCTGTACAGAATACATAAGGTATAAATTACGAATGGAGTGTTGTTCTTTGAATTCTATGTCTAGGATTGGACGACAACCTGGCACGGGTGACCAAGGAAAACTTCTCAATGAACAACAAAAAAAGAGATCTGTAACATGGTGTTTGCAAATAATGCCATCACATGGAGACAGATCCGCACTGCAATCCTAAAAGACAATGCCATATTCCAAAATGTCAACTCTATAAGCATCTCCACAATAGCCCACATATTGAAGAAGCATCAGATGACAATGAAGCAAATTTACAGGGTACCATTTGAGAGGAACTCTGACAGAGTGAAAGAGCTGCGGTACCAGTATGTACATGTAAGTCAGTCACTGGTTGTCCATCAAGATAACCTTTTTACAATTACCGTAAGCAGTGGTTCCCAAAATGTATTGGTTTCAGTACCCACTTTACCTGATTTCTGAATCCAGGTAATCCAGGTATGAAAGTATTTGATTTTCGTATCTGATTTATAAACATTTTGCCTAAAAACTGCAGCTAACTGTATGATGCAATTATCATTATAATCCTTATTTTGAAGAATATAACATACAATACAGTAAGAAAAAGGGTCAAAGAGCTGCAATCACAGTAGTGCCTCCCACGCAAATCTATCTAATACTGTGGGTTTTACTGTAACATTTCAGTAAGTCTACTCGTTGATCATTTTTCCCCTCCCCTTTCTGTCAAATACCCCCTGTAGTACCTCTGCATAGGGTACATGTACAGCAGGTTTGGAACCACTGGAATACTGGCCAGTAGTATATTGAACTTGTGTAGAACATTCCTATGTAACTGTCTGTAACTGTAGTGTATGACACTTCTGTAGGACTGATTTTATATTTTCTTTTTTTACTCTATTGTAGAGAATAATGGCATTGGAAGGAAACGAGACCTCTCACATACTCGTGTATGTGGATGAGGCTGGCTTCAACCTGGCCAAGGGCCGAAGACGTGGCCGTAATTTTATTGGTCACCGAGCCACGGTGGATGTCCCAGGCCAGCGAGGGGGCAATATAACTGTGTGCTGCCATTTCTGAGAATGGTGTGGCCACTCACATCCCCAGTCTTGGCCCATACAATTCACAGAAGCTCCTCATCTTCTTGGACCGCCTTCATTTGGATTTGATCCCTGAAAATAAGAGAGGTCTCATAGGGCCTCACCTACCACAATATATAATTGTATGGGACAATGTGAATTTCCACCGTGGCCCGCTTATCATGGCCTGGTTCACTGCTCATGCAAGGATGGATATGGTGTTCCTACCACCTTACTCAACTTTCCTCAAACCTATTGAGGAGTTTTTCTCCGCTTAGAGGTGGAGAGTGTATGAGCATCGGGCTCAAGATCAGAGGTTCCTGCTCCATGCAATGGACGCTGCCTGTAAGGATGTTACAAGAATAAAAACAAACCAATCAATTCAATACACACTTATTGTGATTTTTTTTTACCAAAGACACGTAGCAGAATACATTTTGGCCTACTTTATGAAAAAAATAGATTTTTTTTTCCTATTGGATATGTTGTATAACAGAAATTAGAAAATATTGTTTCTTTTTAAAAATTTTCATTCTTTTTTCATTTATATAATAAAACCCAGTGGTGATCAATTACCGCCAAAAGAAAGCTCTATTTGTATGAAAAAATTATAAAAATGTAATTTACATACAATGTTCCATGACAGCACAATTGCCAGGTAAAGTACTGATAAGCCAAATATGATCTGGCCATGAAGGGGATGAAACCTTCCAGAGGTCAAGTGGTTAATCAGTAGCAAACATATATATCTCAGGTTATTTTTGTCTTGAATGTATTCACTGTATTGTTAAAAAAAAACAGATCCAGACAGCATGCCTATGACTCATTTGAACCGTGCCCAGAAAAACCTACCTAATTCCAAACTAGTCAAAGTAAATGTTCTACAATAGACATGCAGCTTACATCATATAAAGAACAAAGTGTAATTATGCTGCAATGTCCCATAAATGTTCATGATAGAAAATAATATTTTGAAGTTTATTTGGCACACATTACATTTCAAGTGGTATTTTCTTGAGATTTCATGCCCATATGGTTTGGCAGATTGCTTATGTGGGAGTATTTTTTCTGTTTTTCTATCTTTTCAATAACAGTTATTTTTCTATCTTTGTATCTTTCCACAACAGTCATATGCGTGTATGGGTGATGAATTTGTATTGAGATGTTTATTCCCAATTAATTAAATCTGTATTTGTTCATGTCTTCATCAATTTAACACTAGACTAGACATCAACTATTTTATTGAACGTCTATTCTATAAATTTAAGCTAATGAACACTTGTCCAGTAACATTGCATAAGGATGTCTAGGGCAAGACATAAGGTATTTGCGTGTCTATAATTAATTTCTCAGAGTGAGTAGAGTGAAACACTTGTGACTGCTATGAACCATTACTGATTGTTTAAATTGATACGAGAACCATCACTCATCTAATATAGATCGTGCAATGTCCAAGGTTGAATTCAAGGCTAATTTTTGAGAGTTCTGGATAACCAGGGTTACCAGCAATTCCTATTTTCTTTTGTTAATTAACACTGACATCCATCCATGTAATATTCCTCTAGGCAATGTGAATATCATGCAGATAAAAGTGTTCACTTTATTAGGCATAACCAGGCCTTTTTTTCTCTGAAAATAGATACAGGAACTCAACCAAACCCCCCCCACAAATCCTCCTTTCCCCCCCCCACACCCTCCATCAAATAGTGGGTATGATCAAATTTCACAATGGGAGGGTCTTAAAGGGGCATTGAATACCAGGAGTGCATTACATACAGAGGGCAGAGTTTGGGGGATTACACACAGAGTGCAAAGTGCAGGGTTGTGCTATGTGCAGAGTTTCGTGGTACACTACCTACTGCAGAGTTCAGGGGTGAGCTACACAGAGTGCAGAGTTCAGCCTTCTATCACAGCTGCTTACCCTCTGCATCCCCCATCCACATCTCACTTTCACCCCTCTTCAGCTCTGACCTCTGCATGCAATCCCCCCCATCACCCCCTTATTCTCCCCCTCCTTAAAAGCTTCACCATCTTCCACATGTCCAACTTTTGCTGCTGTGTTAAGCTGAAGCACCCTGCCAGCTGTAGTACTTTCCCTCACACTGCAGTTCGCCCTGTCTTTCTCACTTGCAGGGAGATCATCCAGTGGGGGTGTCAGCATCCACACTGCACCCTGAACACCTGCATCTCCCTTTTCCCCATCCTGCACTCAGTGGGAGCTGCTCAGGATATTAGATCTGTAGGAGCCTTTGGGAGACAAGCTGTCACTTGTAAACACAGAAGCTGGACTTCTGTGTTTACAAGTGATGGTGGTGAGCAGAGAGCAGAGGGCCTGAGCCAGAGGTGGTGGAGCTGAGTTCTACCAAGTTCCAGCTGAAAAAAAGCCCTGAGTATAACAGATAAAAATAGAACACAAAATCACAATTTTTAAAAACGTATTTCCTGACGCATCATGGTAGCACACACACTGGGTTGTGACTCCGCCCCCACAACTTGACAGGATAGGTTAACTATAAATTTTGAAGGAGAGGCACCCCACCTCATTCTCTTCTTTTATCCTCACCTGACAAGATGGAAGATGGACTCAGCACCCTTACCGCATTTGCCCCACCAGGTTAAGCCTCTCCTGGCTGGAAGTCTCTCCTGCACAGCCTCTAAAGGAGCCTCTATGGAGAGAACCCCAATCTGGTGGTCTCAGGGGTACATTCTGGCATATTACAAGCTTTAAAGAAGCTTAAAGTTACTACAGTGACCTCCTACCTTTCTTCTATTCCAAGGTATTGCTTTTGACTTTGCTTTATCCTCTCTGTTTGTTTAACAAGGGGTTGGCTATGATCTGTAGTTCCACAGCTCGGCGTTCATGCCATTATGGCTGTTGCATCCTTCTCTGGGCTCTACACAGGCACTGGAGGAAGTGAGGTATAGCTGCATGTCATTCTGCCCTTTTCCAATATGACGTGGGTGCTGGCAGAGCGCTTCTGTACATGTGAGGTGATGTAATTTCCATTTAAAAGGCCCACAGTTTGTTTGAATTATCCTGATGGCTACAGACTGCTCAGAAGAATCGTTTCTTTTGTTTATTTCTGCCCTTAGTCTCTGGTAGGCTGCTTTATTGTTTTTACCTGGTTATTTGCAACTTTGTATGTTTTCTTGCATTGCATTTGCTATACTGTTGTTTCTCATCAGGTATTACCTTTTCTGTGCACTATCATCATGGAGGTCACTACCCAAGCAGACCACCCTCAGCATATAAGGTAAGAGATGCTCAGCATGTTGGTAAATATGGAAGGGGAAAAGATTGTGTGACTTTCCAGGTCAAGATCGACAAACTCCAGACATCATCGTCACTCAAGCCGTACCTCAAGCCATAGGAGAACTGGGAGAAGTCTCTCAAAATCCTCATCTCGCCATCACCACTCTAGGCACGGCCATTCTCGTCACAGCCGATCGCCGCGTAGCCGCTCATGCAGGAGGTCTCCTTCCCCTCAGCACGAAAAGAGCTATCACACCTGCCCTGCAGCAAATGCTTGCTGGGTGTGCGGAGCTCCAGCTTTGCCAGACAAACTAGCGTGCCGCACATGCTTTATTGAAGCAACCAGGGAGAAGGAGTCGGATGCAAGAGAGGTATCCGACCTCATCAGACAATCTGCGGGCGTCTATTTTGGAATCATCAGCTCCTTAACCAGACAAGGCAGGCCCAAGCACATCTACTGGAACTCATAATACTCCCATTGATTCGTATTCAGATTCTAACAATGATGTATCAGAGATGCCCACAGGATTCAATTTCACCTTAGTGGAACCCTTTATAAGGTCAGTTAAGGAGGCCATAGCATGGGAAGAAGCGGAAGTGGCTCCTCCTAAAATACGGAAGTACTTTCCTAATTTGAAAAGAGAGCCGGAATCTTTTCCTATTATAGAATAACTGGAAGACCTCATTAAGGATGAATGGGAAAGATCAGATAAGAGATCTAACCTGAATAATAGGTTAGCCAAACTATATCCGCTGGAGGAGCTGAAGGTGAATTTGCTAATTCACTCCCCGGAGGTAGACGCTTCCCTAACGCGACTCGCAAGACATGTTACCCTCCCAATAGAGGATGCAATAACCTTCGGGGATGCGCTGGACTGGAGGACAGATCAGGATTTGAAGAAAGCTTACTGCACAGCAGGAGGGGCATGTAGACCAGCAGTAGAAGCGGCTGCAGTCGATGGTCTGCCAGTATAGAAAAATCCATACGGGAAGGAGCTGACCAAGAGAAAATAGTTAGTTCTCTTCAAGAACTGAAACTAGCAGGCGATTTTGTAGTGGAGACTTCTGTAAATGTCATTCGCTCTTCTGTGAGGGCTGTGCTGGCTTCAGTCAAGGCCAGAAGAGCTCTTTGGCTAAAGTCATGGGTGACGGATCCAGCATCGAAGTCCAATTGGTGCAAGATTGCTTACGATGGAGTCAAACTTTTGGGTTCAAAACTAGACTCAGCAATCTCCAAAGTGACAGGGGGTAAGTCGGGATTGATTCCCTCTGATAGAAGGCCTAAATCTCAGAAGGGTCCTGCTTTCAAACGCAACCTTCCAGAAAGGTATAGAGAAGCAAGATCGTATAGGCCAGGAAGAGAGTTCAAGAGAACCTGGAAGAATTGACAATCCTCTTTTGAGGCTTCAAAAATCCAAGACCACCCCATTGGGGGATAACCAGAAGTCTTTTGGAGGGTACCCTCATCCTGCCTGGGAAAGTGGGAGCAAGGCTCAGAAAATTCATTGCTTGGACACTGTCCACAATAAACATGGGCACAAATGGAGGTTCTTAGACGGGGTGCCCGAGGGGCATTTCCAGCCAACAAGACTTCCTTCTTCGTCAGTCAAGAGGAAGCTACTCCTCAAGTATGTGGCAGATCTGGAAAGCAAGGGGGCAATTCTGGAAGTTCCAACCTCTCAAAGAGGAAGGGGGTACTACTCTCCTCTATTCTTAATAAAGAAGAAAACAGGAGACTTATGCCCTGTGATTGACTTAAAAGGGCTCAACAAAGGAATTCAGATCGAAGCCTTCAAAATGGAGAGCCTCCAGTCAATCCTATTAGCCATAAACTTAGGAGACTGGATGATGTCAGTAGATTTATTGGATGCCTATCTACATGTGCCTATACACCACGCATTTCAAAAATATCTGCGATTTTTCTAGCAGACAGTCAAGATACGCTGATTCATGACCGGGAGATACTGATCAACACTCTTCAGAATTTCGGGTGGTTAATCAACTGGAAAAAAGCAATCTTCAACCTAAACAGAACATGATCTTTCTAGGGGCAGAAATCAACACTCTGTCAAACAAAATCAGTGTACCTCAAGAAAAGATAGATCCGTTGATTTGGAAGTTAAAAAGATTAATAACAACAACATTTCTTGTTGTCGGACACTTTCCCAGATGATCCAGTGGGCACAGTGGCACATGAGGGAGATGCAATCCTCATTCCTCAATCAATGGAATGACACATCAATGCTCCAGCTGATTACCATTCACCACAGAGTGAAACAGTCGGTTTGGTGGTGGATGAATACAGACAACCTCAAAAGGCACAGACCTATAGTCCACCCAGAAAAGAGGTAATCACATCAGATGCCAGTCAGACAGGATGGAGAGCCCACTATCGGCACCAGGCGGTTCATGGGCAATGGCAATTTCACGCGGTGGGCATGATATTGAATGTTCTCGAACTCAGAGCAGCCTTTCAAGCCCTCCTAGCTTTTGGCCCGTCCATGAGGGGGAAGAGTGTCCTAATACGGTGACATATATTCAGAGACAGGGGGTACCAGGAGCAGGATCTTACTTCGGGATCCTGAAATGGGCCCAGTTATTATTAATGGATCTATGGGCAGTGTATGTTCTGGCAGCGCAGAACTTTCTAGCCGATCGGTTGAGCAGAGAGTTCCTGTCAAACAACGAATGGTCCCTGAACCATCAAGCATTCGTTCTTCTGACTCAAACTTGGGGGACTCCGGAGATCGTTTTGGCCACGACACCTACAAACACCAAGTGTCAGAGGTTCCTGTCGAGGGCAGCATATCCATCTGCGGAGGGCGTGGACTGCCTTGTCCATCCATGGAACTTTCTTCTGGGGTACATATTCCCACCAACACCTCTAATTGCAATGTTCCTGTCCAGACTCAGAAGGTCGTCATCCTCAGTAATATCGGTGATCCCTTTCTGGCCCAGGAAACCTTGGTTCACGACTCTACTGCAGCTCAGCGTGGAAGATCCACTACCTCTTCCACTGTCTCAGGGTCTGCTTCACAAGGCTCAATTCTTCCATCCGGATCCTGAGAGACTCCATTTAATGGCATGGATGTTGAGAGGAATCAGTTCCTAGAACAAGGCTGTTCCCAGGAAGTCATTTCAATGCTACAAGAAGCAAGGAAGTGTTCAACCAACGTTACATATGGTAGGATATGGGAGAGATTCATGATCATGACCCAGCAGAAGGGATGGGATCCACTACATCCACAAGCTTTGCAAATCTTGAAGTTTCTTCAAACAGCCTTATCCAAGGGACTCCGTTCAAGTACCCTAAAAGTTCAGATTTCAGCATTTTCCGCAAAAACAGGGTTTTGATGGGCCTGACACCCTCTCATAATCCAGTTTATTAAAGCTTGTGTTAGGTTAAGACCTCCAAGAAGACCGACATTTACAGCATGGGATTTATCAGTAGTTCTGAATACTCTGTTAGGTTCACCCTTTCACCCAGCGGATTCGGTTACATTATAGAATTTAACACTAGAATTAAAATTTCTTATCACCATCACGTCAGCTAAAAGTCTCAGAGATACAGGCATTAATGATTTCAGAACCTTATTTGATCGTTTACCCAGACAGGGTAGTTCTGAAACCCTCAGACCGTTTTACCCCAAAGGTGTCATCATCTTTCCACTACAATCAGGAAATCAACCTTCCTTCATTTACTGATGATCAAGGGCAACCACATGCCTTGGACATTATGACCACTATTAGGATTTACCTGTCAGCTACTGTTTCTTTTAGGAAGACCGAAAATCTATTGGTGATTCATCACGGAGGAAGAAGCGGTCAAATGGCTTTACCTCGAACCATCAAATCTTGGTTGGTCAAGGTCATCAAGAAAGCCTAAGACATTCAGAATTTGCCAATACCTGGAGACATTAGGGCTCATTCAACAAGGGCAGTGGCAACCTTCTGGGCAGCATATTGCAGGGTGTCACCAGAGACAATCTGCAGGGAAGCAACCTGGTCCTCCAGGTATACATTCATGTCCAACTACAGGGTAGATTTGGCTCAGTTATCAACAGTAGCGTTTGGTAGATCAGTTATTCGGGCCAATTCTACTGCCATATGATGAATAAATTCTATTACTTTACTTGCACCCTCCCGAATGGCGAGTTATTTCCCAGTGTGTGTGCTGCCATGATGTGTCAGGAAAACGGAAAATTGTATACTCATCTTTCCGTAATTTTCCTTTCTGACGCATCTCCATGGCAGCACACAGCATCCCACCCTTCATTAGATGATAGCTACAGAGAATGAGGTGGGGTGCCTCTCCTTCAAAATTTATAGTTAACCTATCCTATCAGGTTGTGGGGGCAGAGTCACAACCCAGTGTGTGTGCTGCCATGGAGATGCGTCAGGAAAGGAAAATTATGGAAAGGTGAGTATACAATTTTCCATTTTCTTGCAAGTTAATGCCTTTTCCAAGCCCCAGAGGTTATGTACAAACACTTCTTGCAAAAAACATCTATTTTATTCAAGTCTGAAACAAAATAGCTTAAAATGAGTAGTGAAACTCAACCAAACACATATAAATACATAAAATTACATTAAACTAGTTTGTCTAAAGCCCACAAAATCAACTGATAATTTTCAGGAGAGTAGGCACCAAAATCAAATACATCTACAGGTATGCAAAAAGACATGGAGCTTAAAGTGACTCTGTTATGACAGAAGTATTGTGGTTGCCATTGCAGGCTTACTTCTCAAAATACACAAAAGGAAGAAAGCCTGCCAAGAAGGTCGCTTCAGTGGCACACCATGGTTGAATAAAAATATTTTATTGTAGAAAAACGCACCATCAAAATCACAAAACAGCAAGACTCCGTAAATAACCTTCCAAAATAATAATAACCCCTTATCGCCAATCCTACGCATATATGCGGCCTCGGCTTTAAGGGGTTATACCAGGATGATGACTGCAGCTGCAGGCATCATCCCGGTACTGTTTTTTAGAGCGGGTGGTCGGCTCTTCAGGGATAACAACCGGGGTGGCCAAAAGCCACTTGCCTGTTATCGCGACGGAGAGAGAGGGGCCTCCTCCCGCCACCTTCGGCCGCTCTTCCGGGGGCCTCCTGTCCCACCAGGAGACACGATCCAGCACTTCTGCCAGCTAGTGTGAGACTGGAAGGAAGCCGGAAATTACTTCCTTTCAGTCTCCTATGTGTAAGCATGGAAACAATGTTTACTCGGCTGCCAATGGCGGCGATTTAAAAAAAACAACAGTATTCAGAATCGCCGTTTTTGGAGATATGAATACTTTGAAGTGCAAAGGAGGGATTTGGGGTCTTTTAGACCCCTGATCCCTCCATAAAGAGTACCTGTCACCACCTATTACTGTCACAAGGAATGTTTACATTCCTTGTGACAGCAATAAAAGTGATCGAAAATTTTTTTTTTTATTAAATGAGACAATATAAATAAATAAATATATATATATATATATATATATATATATATATATATATATATATATATATATATATATATATATATATTTTTTTTTTTTTTTTTTTTTTTTTTTTTTTTTTTAAAGCACCCCCGTCCCCACGAGCTCACACAGCAAAGAAAGAAGATGCACATGCACACAATAAAAAGTAAAATACATTTTTTAAAAAATTTGAGGTATCGCCGCGATTGTCAGAGCAAGAGCAATAATTCTAGCACTAAACCTCCTCTGTAACTCTAACCTGGTAACCGTTATTTTTTTTTTAAAGTGTTGCCTATGGAGATTTTTAGGTACCGTAGTTTGTCGCCATTCCACGAGTGTGCGCAATTTCAAAGCATAACATGTTAGGTATCTATTTACTCAGCGAACATCATCTTTCACATTATACAAAAAAATTGGACATGAAAGTGTCTTTTTTCCAAAAAATTGTGTTTGAAAGACCGCAGCGCAAATACAATGTGACATAAAATATGGCAACGATCGCCATTTTAATCTCTAGAGCCTCTGCTCTAAAAAATATATATATAAAAATAAATATATATAATGTTTGGGGGTTCTAAGTCATTTTCTAGCAAAAAATATGGATTTTAGCTTTTAAGCAACAAATGTCAGAAATAGGCTTAGGCATGAAATGGTTAAAAAGACAACATTGTCATGATATGGAAATTGCAGCTGCGCAATTACCCATTCATTCAATCAAACACACTTCCAATTGGTCTATTGTCTAGAAAATTAAATAATTGGGCTTGTTGGACCTTGTAAAGGTGACATATCAGTCCAAAGTTGGTTTAGATACAAATTATTTATATGAATATATATATACTGTTTGACAGTTTAACCACTTCAGCCCCAGAAGGATTTACCCCCTTCCGGGGCACTTTTTGCAATTCGGCACTGCGTTGCTTTAACTGACAATTGCACGGTCGTGCGCCCTTACACCAAAACAAAATTGACATCCTTTTTTTCCCAAAAATAGAGCTTTCTTTTGGTGGTATTTGATCACCTCTGTGGTTTTTATTTTTTGTGCTATAAACAAAAAAAGAGCGACAATTTTGAAAAAAAAGCAATATTTTTTACTTTTTACAATAATAAATATCCCCAAAAAATATATAAAAAAACTAATTTTTTTCCTCTGTTTAGGCTGATATGTATTCTTCTACATATTTTTGGTAAAAAAAACGCAATAAGCGTATATTGATTGGTTTGTGCAAACGTTATCTGCGGTCCGCAATTTTTATCGTGACTGCGACATTATGGCAGCTACCTCGGACACTTTTGACATATTTTGGGACCTTTGCCATTTATACAGCGATCAGTGCTATAAAAATGCACTAATTGCTGTGTAAATGACACTGGCAGGAAAGGGGTTAAACACTAGGGGGCGATCAAGGGGTTAAGTGTGTCCTAGGGAGTGATTCTAACTGTGGGGGGGATGGACATGACAGCGATCACAGCTACCGATGACAGGGAGCAGTAGATCCCTGTCATGTCACTAGGCAGAATGGGGAAATGCCTAGTTTACATAGGCATCTCCCTGTTCTGCCGCTCCGCGACACGATCGCGGGACACCGGCAGACATCGAGTCCGTGGGACCCACGGGCACGGTCACTTTGTACGCAGCGAGCGTGCACGCGCCCACTAGCCCCGCAAATTAAAGGGAATGCACAGGTACGTCCATTTGCCCACCGCTGCCATTGTGCCAACCTATATCAGCGTGTGGCGGCCAGCAAGTGGTTAAGCGGTGGATCCAGGCTATGCAATCACAAGTTGGGGGGGGGAAGCTAATTAATTGAGATTTGAGAAGAATCAAACGTGAAGCTACCAGGAGGCCATTATCCTTCAGTGCTGTCATATTCCAGAACTACAACCTACCTGGAGTGCTCAGAAGTACAAGGTGTTCAGTGCTCAGAGACATGGCCAAGGTAAGAAAGGCTGAAACCCATCAACCGCTGAACAAGACACATAATTTGGAAAGTCAGACAGTTTTTTGCAAAGGTTTTATGGACTGATGAGATGAGAGTGACTCTTGACAGACCAGGTGAATGGGCCTGTGGCTGGATCAGCAACGGGCACAGAACTCCACTTCGACTCAAACCATGGCCAAGACCATAGAGCAGTTTAACAGGACTACATGACTCATCAGAGAGAGAGCAGTTGTGCGTGTGAAGCTCTGTGTGAAGTTCTGGCTTCCAGTAGCCCAGCCATCCGGCCACCCTTAGCCTTCCTTCATCCTCCCTTCATCCAGGACTTCCCGGACTCCCAGCTGCATAGTCACTGGGACACTGGGACCCCCCTCACCCAGCTATGTGACCAGGAACATAACGGGATTCCCGGACCCTTCCCGTCGCTCCGCCAGCCCCACTTCGCTCACCACGCTGTCACGATAAGAACGGCATCCGCTGATCTCAGCTGTCAGCAGAGCAGTCCCACAAGACACACCGCAGCTCCAGCCAGCTCCGCTAACACCGGCCCGCCGCTCACCCCCCAGCCTCCATCGGAAGCCGAGCGCTCCATCTTACCGGGCCAAATCAGCAGACGGGACCACAACCACCCGGAAGCTGATCATCAGGACAGCCCGTGGCTCGGGCCTAGCTCGTCGGCCATCTTGGTCCACCCAGGGGGACGCAATCTTCACCCTCCACCGGAGCTCAGCCCAGATCGCACCCAGCAGGTCAGTACCAGGACCCAGTCCCTCCCGACCCTCCCAGGTCTCACCGGCCTACCTCCAGGTAGGACCCACCATCTCTCGGACCCCCCCTGCTTACGGTCCCCCCCAGGGCACCACCGCAGCCGCCGTCCAATTACCCCCACTGCTCTAAGTCACTAGACTCGGGGGACAGACCACAGCTGCGGCATAGCTCCGGCAAGCCAGCACCTCATACCCCTCCCACATCCGTCCAGGGGGCTCCATGCCCTATCTCACCTGGAACACCCCCTGCAGGAACACAGGTTAAAACCGGGGACCAGGATATCCACGGCTCTGGCCTGACTAGTGTCCTCCATAGATCCTACAAGACGCAGGCACCACCAGGCTAATCAGTAAGTTCGGCACCCCCCCTACCAATTGCCCCCTCCCCCTCTCCTCCGGATCTTCCTACTCAGGTAAGCCCACATGGTACCGTAGCAGTTGATCCAGGCTCCTCGAGAGATCGCCCCTCGGGGGGGTCAGGAAGGAATTTTTTCCTCTGCTGTAGCGAATGGCCAGCTCAGCTAGGGGTTTTTCGCCTTCCTCTGGATCAACAGGAGGGAGGTAGGTACCCCCCCATCACCTCCAGTACTCCACACCATCATTCAGGTGGCAACTATATCTCCAGCAGCAGAAGCAGCCATCTGATCCCTCCATCCCCCAGCAACTCAGCATCCTCCTTCAGCAACTAGTCTTTACCATCATGTGAAATTTCAAGTACACAGCGGACGCCCTCCACAGGCTAAGAAACACCACCTTAACTTTACCAACCGCCACTCAAAAAAGACTAAAAAAAGAAAAATTACTACAGACCAAACCACAATCAACCATCAAATACAGGGAGACACCAATCCAACCACAACAACTAACATGTGCCCTGATCAACACCAGATCTGCAGTCAAGCACAGACTGGAAATCCATGACTTCATCACCGAAAACAACATAGATTGCCTCTTCATTACAGAAAGCTGGCTAACATCCGACTGCAACACCATCCAAACGGAATTGGTGCCTGAGAACTACAGCATCCAAACTGAGCATAGAATAGGAAAAAAAGGTGGAGGCCCAGCAGTGATCTTCAAATCGCACCTTGTGTTCACCAAACCAACTTTACAGAACTCAGTGCCTTTTATGGAAACACTCTCCCTGCGGCTTCAAACAACACCCCAAGACACCATTCACATACTACTATGCTACAGACCACCAGGACCAAAGACCAATCTCCTTACACCACTCACTGAATTCATTTCAATGCACACCCTGAAAAACAAAAATTTTCTGGTACTTGGGGACTTTAAACTCTGGGCAAACTCTATCCAAGACCCCATCACGACCGCCTGCATTAACCAACTGGAAGAACTAGGTCTTCAACAGCTGATAAATGCTCCCACGCATCGTTCAGGACATACTCTAGACCTCATCTTCAAACAGAATATGGACATCAACATATTCGACAACACACCGCTTCAATGGACAGACCACCACGCTATCAAGTTTAAAGTCACCACCAACACCACCCTCCAAAAACAGAAACATATAACAACAACACATTGGAACAGACCTCAGAAGAAACTACACTCTGAACTCTTCAAAACCACATTGTCAAATAAAATACCATGGTTAAACTTAAACCTCTCAATGGAACAAACACTCAACTTCCTAAATAAGGCACTACTACAAACAGCAGAGTTAATGCCACCAAAACGCAGAACACTCATCTGAAAAAAAAATTCCAGATGGTTTAATGACACCCTCACACTACTCAAACAAGAATGTAGAAGAGCTGAAAGAGCATGGAGAAGAAATCCTACTAAGGAAAACCATACAAAATACAAAGTACTCACAGTGAAATATCACAAAGCAATCTTCAAAGCCAAAAAAGAACATTTTTCGAACACCATCTCAACTGCTTTAAACCAACCGCGGGAACTTTTCAAAATAGTCGCCTAATCAATGAATCCTACCTGCTTAGAGCCCCCAGCAAATGACACTCAAGAATTCTGCAATGAGTTATCAAATTTCTTCATCGACAAAATCGACAATATTCGGAAAGCAATTCAACAGAAACAAACAACTCACCCAAAGCAAGAAGAGGATATCGACACGAACATCACAAAACCACCAGAGTTCTCTTTGACTCCAATCTCCACTGACACGACTAGAAACATTATGAGAAGCCTTCGAGACAGCACATCACCAAATGACATCATTCCCACAAAACTCCTGAAAGAGTGTTCCGACATTTTGGCCCGTACTATAACACACCTCATAGATCAGTCATTCAAAGAGGGGATTGTGCCAACCACCCTCAAGCAAGGGGTCATCAAACTCCTACTAAAGAAACCCAATCTCGACCCTAAGGATCCTAACTACCGCAGACCGATAACAAGCCTCAACACCATCTCAAAGATTATGGAGAAAGCAGTAGTACAACAGCTACAGTGCCACCTGGACACACACCAACTCCTGGATCCTCTGCAATCAGGCTTTCGCCCAGGGCATGGCACAAAAACAGCACTTCTCAAAATATGGGACGATGCCCTGGAAGCAGCAGATGACGGAGACTCATGTCTCCTGGTACTATTAGACCTCAGTGCAGCATTTGATACAGTGGACCACAATACTCTACTCGTCCGCCTCACAGAAGTAGCAGGAGTCACAAATTCTGGTCTAAAATGGTTTGCATCCTTCTTAGAGAATCGCTCTCAGACAGTGAGACTGGGAGAATTCACCTCTGAAACCCGCACAATCTCCTGTGGAGTCCCGCAGGGTTCACCCTTGTCACCAGTCCTATTCAACATCTACATCCGCCCACTCCTCGAAATCATCAGAAAATCGGACCTCTGCTTCCACTCATACGCTGATGACACCCAACTGTACCTTCGCATCACCAGACAAAAAGACCACCATCAGCAATTAGAGAAATGCCTCACTCTGATAGGTGACAGTCAGGAGGGGTAGAGGGGGAAGTGCCAGAGAGGCCGATCCATGACTGGAGCATCCCAATAAGTACGCTCCATTGAGTGACATTGGTGAAACCAATCAGGGACCAGCACTGCTGGAGATGAGGGACTCTCCTAGCTGCCAGGGGAAGAACTCTTCCAGTGAGAGTGAGGGGGCAGCAAAGGGAAAGGAAAGACAGATTCTGGTGGTAGGGGACTCAATTCTTAGAAGGACAGAGAGGGCAATCTGTAACCAAGACCTGAAGCGCCAAACAGTATGTTGTCTACCAGGCGCTCGGGTTCGGCACATCACGGATCTTGTGGACAGATTACTGGGAGGGGCTGGGGAAGACCCGGCTGTCATGGTGCACGTTGGCACCAATGACAAAGTCAGAGGCAGATGGAGTGTCCTAAAGAACGATTTTAGGGACTTAGGTGCTAAATTGAGGAAAAGGACCTCCAAGGTAGTGTTCTCAGGAATACTACCGGTACATCGAGCCACACCAGAAAGGCAGAGGGAGATTAGGGAAGTAAACAAGTGGCTGAAGAGCTGGTGTAGTAAGGAGGGGTTTGGGTTCCTGGAGGACTGGGCCGACTTCTCAGTCGGTAACCGGTTCTATAGAAGGGATGGACTGCACCTAAATGAGGAGGGTGCAGATCTGCTGGGAATGAAGATGGCCAAAAAGTTAGAGGGGTTTTTAAACTAGGCGATGGGGGGAGGGTCCAGAGACAGTGATAGCCAGCGCGGAAGATATTCCAGAGGGTAGTATTGGGGGCATTAGTGATAGGTTAACCAAAGCACAAAAACACAAGGTGAGTATAGTAGCAAGTCCTAGTTGCAATCTTGAAACGCCCAATACGAGTATGCTATAGGCCCCCTAACCTGAGGGAGGAAGTGGAGACGGATCTCCTATCACAAATTGGATTAGCAGCAAGGATGGGAAGTGTTATCATAATGGGGGATTTTAATTATCCAGACATAGACTGGGCGGAGGGAACCGCGCATTCATTTAAGGCTCGCCAGTTCCTTAATGTCTTGCAGGACAATTTTATGGGTCAGATGGTAGACGCACCAACTAGAAATAAAACATTACTGGATCTACTGATTACCAACAATACAGACCTGATCACAGATGTGGAAATACGGGGCAATTTAGGTAACAGCGATCACAGGTCAATTAGTTTCAGTATAAATCACACAAATAGGAAACATGAAGGGAACACAAAGACACTGAATTTCAAAAGAGCCAACTTCCCTAAACTACAAACCTTGCTAAAAGGCATAAATTGGGATAAAATATTAGGAACAAAGAATACGGAGGAGAGATAGGTTTGCTTTAAGAGCATATTAAATAAGGGCATTAGCCAATGTATCCCATTGGGTAATAAATTTAAAAGAGCGAACAAAAATCCTGGATGGCTTAACTCCAATGTAAAAATGCATATAAAAGCAAAGGAGAAGGCCTTCAAAAAATACAAGGTTGAGGGATCATCCTCAGCATTCAGACTTTATAAAGAATGCAATAAGAAATGTAAGGGTGCAATTAGGAGGGCTAAGATAGAACATGAAAGACACATAGCGGAGGAGAGCAAAAAAAATACCAAGAAATTCTTTAAGTATGTAAACAGTAAAAAAGGGAGGACAGACCATATTGGCCCCATAAAGAATGAGGAAGGACATCTGGTTACAAAGGATGGGGAGATGGCAAAGGTATTGAATTTATTCTTCTCCTCAGTATTCACGAGTGAATCGGGGGGCTTCAGTAACCAAAACTGCAGTGTTTATCCTCATGACACTAAAAAATGAATAAAAACCAAGCGCTGATGTGGACAGATATGTGTGATATAAATAAATTGTGCTTAAAAATATATATATACCAATATAGTTAGTGCTATGAAAAAATCAGTAAATTAAAGCTGCTATCAATATAGGGTGATCAGATAACCAAACAAATAGTACTAAGTATAAAATTGATGCGCTTTAAATAAATAGTGCACAATATGCTGCTGCGACTAAGCTTAAATCCAGGAATAAAAAATGCATACATGTGAATAAAATAAATTAATAATTATGGTGCTAATACATGTGTTAAAATTGCCAAAATAAATCTTCAAATTGGTGATGTGACAGTGAGTATAAATAAAATAATAACGACACTCTGAGTACAATGTCCAGGCAGAGATAAATAGTGGGAGAAAGTAAAAAAAAAAAAAAAAATTTTTTAAACAGTTCCTTCCCTTAATCCAGATTGATTGACTCACTGGGTTAGATCGTTTGTACCAGGATATTTAGTTTTTCTTGCATCCCACTTCAGCAATTACACTGCTGGTGATTCGGCTCTCAGGATAAAGGTTTTATGCAAAGCAAACAAAAAAATAGATCATTGTGCAGTGAACTTACTAGATAGTACATAAGCAAAACAGGGACAAGAGATACACTCACACACTCCCGGTCTATTAGAAGCAAAATAAGCAGATTGCAGTCAGCCGCTGTGGACAAGGTTTCCCATAGAGAAACAGCTGCTGTTAACCTTCAGGTGTATTGCAGCACTGAACGTCCTAAGCTCCTCCTTCTCCTCCTCCTCCTTTAGGACGTTCAGTGCTGCAATACACCTGAAGGTTAACAGCAGCTGTTTCACTATGGGAAACCTCGTCCACAGCGGCTGACTGCAATCTGCTTATTTTGCTTCTAATAGACCGGGAGTGTGTGAGTGTATCTCTTGTCCCTGTTTTGCTTATGTACTATCTAGTAAGTTCACTGCACAATGATCTATTTTTTTGTTTGCTTTGCATAAAACCTTTATCCTGAGAGCCGAATCACCAGCAGTGTAATTGCTGAAGTGGGATGCAAGAAAAACTAAATATCCTGGTACAAACGATCTAACCCAGTGAGTCAATCAATCTGGATTAAGGGAAGGAACTGTTTAAAAATTTTTTTTTTTTTTTTTTTACTTTCTCCCACTATTTATCTCTGCCTGGACATTGTACTCAGAGTGTCATTATTATTTTATTTATACTCACCGTCACATCACCAATTTGAAGATTTATTTTGGCAATTTTAACACATGTATTAGCACCATAATTATTAATTTATTTTATTCACATGTATGCATTTTTTATTCCTGGATTTAAGCTTAGTCGCAGCAGCATATTGTGCACTATTTATTTAAAGCGCATCAATTTTATACTTAGTATCCTCATGACACAACACAGGAAGTACCTACATGGTTAACAGAGGACGGAATTAAAATTAGACTTGAGAAACTTAACATTAATAAATCACCGGGACCAGATGGCTTGCATCCGAGGGTACTTAGGGAACTCAGTCAGGTGATTGCCAGACCGTTGTTCCTAATTTTTACAGACAGTCTATTGACTGGAATGGTACCAGCTGATTGGAGAAAAGCCAATGTAGCACCAATATTTAAAAAGGGCCCAAAAAACATCCCTGGGAATTACAGACCAGTTAGCCTAACATCAATAGTATGTAAACTCTTGGAGGGGATGATAAGGGACTATATACAAGATTTTAGTAATAAGAATGATATCATTAGCAGTAATCAGCATGGAGTCATGAAGAATCGTTCTTGCCAAACCAATCTATTAACCTTCTATGAGGAGGTGAGTTTCCATCTAGATAAAGGAAGGCCCGTAGACGTGATGTATCTGGATTTTGCAAAAGCATTTGACACAGTTCCCCATAAACGTTTACTGTACAAAATAAGGTCCGTTGGCATGGACCATAGGGTGAGTACATGGATTTAAAACTGGCTACAAGGGCATGTTCAGAGGGTGGTGATAAATGGGGAGTACTCAGAATGGTCAGGGGTGGGTAGTGGGGTTCCCCAGGGTTCTGTGCTGGGACCAATCCTATTTAATTTGTTAATAAACGACCTGGAGGATGGGATAAACAGTTCAATCTCTGTATTTGCAGATGATACTAAGCTAAGCAGGGCAATAACTTCTCCGCAGGATGTGGAAATCTTGCAAAAAGACCTGAACAAATTAATGAGGTGGGCGACTACATGGCAAATGAGGTTCAATGTAGAAAAATGTAAAATAATGCATTTGGGTGGCAAAAATATGAATGCAATCTATACACTGGGGGAGAACCTCTGGGGGAATCTAGGATGGAAAAGGACCTGGGGGTCCTAGTAGATGATAGGCTCAGCAATGGCATGCAATGCCAAGCTGCTGCTAATAAAGCAAACAGAATATTGGCATGCATTAAAAGGGGATCAACTCCAGAGATAAAACGATAATTCTCCCGCTCTACAAGACTCTGGTCTGGCCGCACCTGGAGTATGCTGTCCAGTTCTGGGCACCAGTCCTCAGGAGGGATGTACTGGAAATGGAGCGAGTACAAAGAAGGGCAACAAAGCTAATAAAGGGTCTGGAGGATCTTAGTTATGAGGAAAGGTTGCGAGCACTGAACTTATTCTCTCTGGAGAAGAAACGCTTGAGAGGGGATATGATTTCAATTTACAAATACCATACTGGTGACCCCACAATAGGGATAAAACTTTTTCGCAGAAGAGAGTTTAATAAGACTCATGGCCACTCATTACAATTAGAAGAAAAGAGGTTTAACCTTAAACTACGTAGAGGGTTCTTTACTGTAAGAGCGGCAAGGATGTGGAATTCCCTTCCACAGGCGGTGGTCTCAGCGGGGAGCATTGATCGCTTCAAGAAACTATTAGATAATCACCTGAATGACCGAAACATACAGGGATATGTAATGAAATACTGACACATAATCACACACATAGGTTGGACTTGATGGACTTGTGTCTTTTTTCAACCTCACCTACTATGACTGGATGACCATTAGCTCCCTCAAACTCAACGGTTCAAAAACAGAACTTCTTCTCCTACACGCTAACCAAAATACCAAAAACAAGACTCTGTGGACACCTCCCTCCATCTTAGGAGAAACCATCTCTCTGAGCACCAAAGCCAAAAGCCTTAGAGTTATCTTTGACTCAGAAATGACAATGGATGCACAAATAGGATCGGTAGTTAGCGGATCCCACCATCTCCTCCGCCTGTTACGTAGACTTGTCCCCTTCATCCCAGAAGAGGACAAAGCAGTAGTAGTTGGAACAATCATCAATTCCCAACTCGATTACGCTAACTCACTCTACATAGGATTACCCCAATATCAGCTTGCGCACCTACAGGTCATCCAAAACGCGGCGGCAAGACTGTTAACAAGAAAAAACCCTGGGAGTCAATTTCCCCATCCCTAAGGAACCTACATTGGCTAAGCTTAAAGAACTGGATCACATTCAAGACCCTCTGCCTCACCCACAAATGCATACAAGGAACCGCGCCTCAATACCTTCGAGAGAAAATAAAACACTACACACCCAATCGCAATCTTCGATCATCTAACCAAAACCTCCTTCTCATTCCCAAATACCGCTACAAAGCAAAGGGAGAACGAAGATTCTCAGTCCAAGGACCTAGGCTATGGAACGCACTTCCGACCCACATCCCCATGGAAGAAAATCACCTGGCTTTCAGGAAAAAACTCAAGACCTTCCTCTTCTAGAAGCTGACAACACCAAACGCATTTAGCGCCTTGAGGCGATTCAGTTCGCATTAGCAGCGCTTTATACATTTTTCATTAATTCATTCATTCAAACGCCATCAGTGTGGAAGTGGGGTACTGGTATGGGCTGGTATTATTAAATATGAGCTAGTTGAACCTTTTTGGGTTGAAGATGGACTCAAAGTCAACTCCCAAACCTACTGCCAGTTTTTAGAAGGCACTTTCTTTAAGCAGTTGTACAGGAAAAAGTCAGCATCTTTCAAGAAGACCATGATATTTATGCAGAACAATGCTCCATCACATGCATCAAAGTACTCCACTGCGTGGCTAGTCAGTAAAGACCTTAAAGATGAAAGAAAAATGACATGGCCCCCTTCCACACCTGACCTAAACTCTCTTGAGAACTTGTGGGCACTTCTTAAATGAGAAATTTACGGTGAAAGAAAACACCTCTCTGAACAGTTTCTGGAAGGCTGTGGTTGCTGCTGCACAAAAAGTTGATCGTCAACAGGTCAAGAAACTGACAGACTCCATGAACTGTTATTCAAAAAAAGGGGGGCTATATTGGTCTCTGATTTTTTTCTTTGAGATGTCAGAAATGTTTATTTGCATTTTGAGCTGTTTGTTTATTATTCTCACTTTAACAGATAAAAATAAACAAGTGAGATGGGAACATTTTTGTTTTTCATTTAGTTGCATAATAATTCTGTACACTAATGCCCCGTACACACGGTCGGATTTTCCGACGGAAAATGTGCGATCGGAGCATGTTGTCGGAAATTCCGACCGTGTGTGGTCTCCATTGGACTTTTTCCATCGGATTTTCCGATACACAACGTTTGAGAGCAGGCTATAAAATTTTCCGACAACAAAATCTGATCGCGTCAATTCTGACCGTGTGTGGACAATTCCGACGCACAAAGTGCCACGCATGCTCAAAAGAAATTCCGGGACGGAACAGCTCGGTCTGGTAAAATTAGCGTTCGGAATGCATACAGCACTTTCGTCATGCTGCAATGTCAAAAATTGTTTAATACAGCGCACTGTCTTCTTCTTTATAATGTGAGAAGAATGAAGTAGTTTTGCTGCTCATATTCACACAGACTTCTCACAAACTTATTTCTTTATTATTTAGCGGGATTCCCTCAATATATTTTGATTGGGCACATCTGACCAAATTTATTTTTTGTTGTTTTATTTTTGTTTTGTATTTTTTTCAAGGCTGTTTTTATTGTTTTGGGGGGGTTTGTATTTTTTTCAAGGCTGTTTTTATTTTGTGTTTTTTTGGGTTTTACTCCAGAATATTTTTGTGTGTGTTTTGTGTGTCAAGTTACCACAAGACCATTGATATCTTGTATTATTAAATCTCAAGGAGATTGCTTGGTGTTGTTGTCCCTTGTTAATTTCACATTGTATATTTGAAATGTACCTGCCTACTCACCAACAAACTGTCCTTTTTGAAGGAAAACACACATAGGCAAGTATAATTGAAACAAAAAATTCCTTTATTAAGGGCTTACAACCAAACAAAGAGGGAGGCAACGCTGGAGAAACAGCAGAAATTGGTGAAGCCTTTGGCCCCCAGGGCACACATCAATTATTTAACATCAAAATTGGTGGCCTGAGGAGTCCATATCTAAGGGAGTGCAGTCTGGTTCAGAAGTCCCAGAGATCCTGAAAGCAGCAGATGACATCTGTGTCCCCAGGCTGTGGTCATACAAGAGCCTGCATCTTTGGCCAGACCAGACTGAACCCAGGGCCATCACTCTCTGGTCTTTCTTCCACGCTTCCTTCCACGCTGTGGCTCTGGTGGTGGAGTTGTGGCAGGAGGAGGAGGACGAGGAGGAGGATGGTCCAACTCAATCATGTCGGTATTGGGTGTGATTTCGCCACTCACCCCCTTAGTTAGGACTTTATAAAGAAGTTTCTCACACATGAGGCGTTGACCCTCCTGCATGCCCTTCAGTTTGGTGGCAGCCATGCAGGCAAAGGCCTCTTCAGGAGTGGGTAAGGCTCTGAGGGATGCAGAAGCCTCCTGAATGAGCCTGAGGGCTGAATCCTGCATGTGACTCCCCTTCCTGGTTCTTTTGTTTGGAAGGCGGAGGGGAGGAACCTGCAATTCCGTCAGGCTCCTACTGGTCCCAGGCTTCTCCTGGCTGCCACTTAGCCCCGCCTCCTCCTGGCTGCCACATTCCACAGCCTCCTCCTGGCTGCCACATTCCACAGCCTCCTCCTGGCTGAGGTCTTCCTCTGTATAAAAAAGGAACATAGTTTTATTTTTTTATTCATCAATCACACACAATTTTCACCTCATGACTGTTGCAAATTGAATGCTAACAAATATAAAAGATTATCATTCTGAGCCCAGTATTTTTCATTCTTGTCCCAATTATTTTTTAAAACTACTGTCTATTGATATGTAAAACACTTTATTAAATCAGCAATTAGTGATCAATAATAACATCTAGTAAACATCATGTCTTTATTGACCAGAAATCTGTAGAAGAATTCTATACCTGACTCCATCTGGGCTCCTCCACTTCTTCCTGGCTGGAAGTCCCAGGTTGGACATCGGAAGCCTCAGCTGGGGTGGAAGGAAGAGTGGAAGGAAGGGTTGAGAGGGATTCCCTGACTCCAGTCTGGTCTGACAGAAATCCCAGTCTCTCATAGTACCACAGTCTGGGGACATAAACGTCATCTGCTGCAGCTCCAGATCTCTGGGAATCCGTGACCTTCTTGCGCTCCCTAAGATAAGTGCTCCTCAGGCCACCAATTTTGGCTTTTAAATAGGGGATGTTTGCTGTGGGAACCACCGGCTTCACCAACTCCAGCAGTTTCTCCAGAGCTGTCTGACTCTTTTGTTTATGATTATAATGTGGGTGTTTCACCTGCCACAGACAGGGCAGCTCCCTGTATTTGTCTATGAATGGGGGGAGGAAGTTATGGTCATTGAAGCCATCCATTTTATCTGCAAGACACAACACGAGACAAACCCTAATGTCAGGCAAAACTCTCCTAATCTTGTTACAATATAGGCCTCAATCTAGAAGCAGTATAGGCCCAAGTTAAGATCTTACCTTCGTTATCACGATCAGCGCCTCCGATACTCCTTCCTCTGCTCACAGATCGTACGTACTATGCACGCGTGTTACGCTTTATACACACTGCGCATGCATGTAACTCCACCCGCTCCTGACGTTCTTTCTAGTCTATTCCCCGCCCCTTTTCGTTCAGCGAGGTGGGGGAAGAGCACATGGCGGAGACACAGCAGATGCGTGTTAATTACAGCAACGAGGAGGAGGGGGAGGAAAGCCCGGAGCCTGAAACATCTGGATTCAGAAGGAGAAGATTTAAAGCATCGAATATGTCCTTTGGGGAGATGTTGGAGATGGCCGACATCCTGAAGAAGGCCGACTATGACGGGAAGTATGGACCTTACCCCAACCCCAATGTCAGAAAGGTCAAGATCATGGCGAAAGATGTCAAGAGTCTGCACCGGAATTTTGGGGTACGACGATCGAACCTCAAATTAAGAGAGCACAAGCAGTACAGAAAGATCCGGAGAGTGCTGCAAAAAAGTAAGTAGTTGTGCTGTGTTCCTATTCTTTATGTTTATTACGTTCGTGCTGCTCCATGTGCTTTTCTTAACTGTTATCCAGTTTCAAAAGGCAACTTTCATGTTCATGGGCACATTATAGAACATTGTTCATTCGGCCTAGAAAACACCATTCTCTTGGCCATATGCATTTGCCCACATTTTTTAGGGCCTACTTGTCTGACACTAATTTGGTTGTGTAGATGTGTTTGTTACTAGAATGAAATGCAAACTAGATTCTGTGTAAGGAGAGGACACTCAGCAGCAGTTTTCACATCTGGATGCTGTAGCACCAGTGCGGAACACAAGAACACCCTTTTTATTAGGGGGCCCACACAGGTGCTCCAGTGTAAACTATAGGGGTGTCTCCATCTGTGAAGCTTGTACAAAACAGGTAAAGTATTGAAGCTTGACAAAGGACACTAAAAATTCTACATCTTGGAACTCTGCCAAAATAGAAAATTGTACCCCACTTCCAAACAATGTTTCATATTTATAGTTCTGCCATGAAATATCTGTGTGCTAAGTATACCATTTTTTTTTTACATAGGGGAGAAAAGACTCGGAGGACACCCCTCATCCGAGGAGACCACAGACCCCCCACCTCTGGAAGAAGGGGAAATCCACCCAAGCAACGCAGAGCAGGAGGAGGAAGACGTGGTGGAAATTGGCACCACAACAGGTGAGTGTCTGTGACCACAGGCTCAGGTAAGAGATGGATGCCGGCATATTTATAATACATGGTGTTTTTTGGTTTCTATCTTTTTAGGTGATCGTGATGTTGTGGATCCAGATCCTTTCACCTCGAAAAGTGCACAGATCCTGATTGGGGAGATCATGGGGTGTAATAGGGACTTGGAAAAAATCAAGAAAAACATCAATGATGTTCTTCAAAAAATTAAGAACATCATTGATGTTTTAGGGAGAGCTCTAATTGCTGTTTTCTGTGACAATGGGGGTTATTTCCTAAGGGCAAATCCACTTTGCACTACAAGTGCAGTTTCAGTGCAGTTTCAAGTGCACTTGTAGTGCAAAGTGTCTTTGCCTTTAGTAAATAACACCCAACAGTGCTTTGTAAGGTTACACAATCACGCCATTTTCAGGACTCACCACATTTCTGTCAGGGTCAACTAAAACAAACACAAGCAGTAAATGTCACCAAAGATTTGAGTATTTTTTTTTTTATTTGAAAAAGGTTTTAGACATTGTCTGGCATATTGATAGCCCCCCTACCCGCAAAGAATTCAAAGTATCTTAGCTGGACATCACGGGCACTCAGGGGGGGCAAGCCAGGACGGCCACTTTCAAGCGCCGTCAGGGGTTGGTTCATTTGGAACTGCAGCCTCAGGCCCAACTGAGCCAGCATAGTTGGCAGAATGTTGCCGTAAAAAGTTGTGTAGAACACAGCACGCCGGGATTATATGATTCAGTTTATACTCCGCCATATGTATGGGTGTAAGAAATAGGCAGAACCGGCTGGCCATGATTCCAAACGTGTTCTCCACCACTCTTCTGGCTCTGGCCAGCTGGTAATTAAAAACCTTCTGGTCCGGGGTGAGGGTCCTCATCGGGAATGGCCGCATAAGATGGTCCCCCAGCGCAAATGCTTCATCCGCAACAAAGACGAATGGGAGTCCTTCCACATTGTCTTCTGGAGGTGGCAAGTCCAAGCTGCCATTCTGGAGACGCCTGTAGAACTCCGTCTGGGCGATGACTCCACCATCGGACATCCGGCCATTCTTCCCCACGTCCACATACAGGAACTCGTAAGTAGCCGTCACCACCGCCAACATCACAATACTATTGAACCCCTTATAATTATAATAGTACGACCCCGAGTTGGGTGGTGGGATGATATGGACGTGTTTCCCATCAATTGCCCCTCCGCAGTTAGGAAAGTCCCACCGCTGGGCAAAGTGGGAGGCCATAGTCTGCCATTCCTGTGGCGTGGAAGGAAACTGTGGAGTCAAAACTAAAAAACAACATTAGTCATTTTGCACATAAACAGGGAAAGCAGATTAGACACAAGCATTCTTGGCCAACATCAAGATAACATTTATTTGAGGGAGTTTTTAAAGACCAAAGTATAAGGTACACCTATCATATTCACCCCCCCCCCTCTCATGGGCCATTTCTAACATTATAGGGAGGGGGAACTCTTGGACAGGTAACCCTCTCCACTTCATTGAGAGATGAATGCCTAAATAATGGGTATTACTTTGGCCAGCCCCTCCTTAGTTACACTATTGACAGCCCACTGGACAGGTAAGAAGTGTCATAATACAAAGATATAAATACACATTGTACACATTTGAGCACATTTGGAAATTCTGCTATTACCTATCAAGATAATAATAGTATACAAAAACTTTAAACAGTACCATTTGAAAGTATACAGGCAGGCCCTTGCACTACATGCTTTGGAGAATTCATCCATAAATCTGACAACAAAAGAGATGGGTATAGTGTGTATGGGTTTGGCAAAGTCAGCAGATAGATGATTGAGGATAGATAGAGAATTGTTATCAGCTTACTTAGCAGTTGGGGGGAGGGAGGGTTCCAAATGATTTGGGGAACCCCCAAAAAAATCCTCTGGCACTCTGCCTGAATTTAAAGCACAAATCACATTTAAAAACATTTTAGGGGGTGTTTGGGGTAAAGCACTACTATGGAGCTGACAAAATACATTGTTAAGTGACTGCATGAGGTGAATATAGGGGCAGGAGAGCATGCTGAGGAGGTAAGTGAAGGCAAATATGTATGAAGGACTTAAAATAATTACATAAAAATCCAGCATGAATGAGGACAAAGGGGACATTCACAGCATATTACAATCATGGTAATTAGGGAATGAGAAAAGAAATACAAAATATTAGCAAACTTTATATACAATAAAATGTGATAATAAACGATAAAAATCTTACCTTAATATACTCCTTCTGCAGGACCTGGATGATGGCAGGTCTCTGGGATAATGATCCCCAGAGCTTGGGGGGAGATGCCTGTCGAGAACTTCAAGTCCTGCAGGCTTCTCCCTGTTGCCAAGTACCGCAGGGTGGCGACTAGCCTCTGCTCCGGAGTGATGGCTTGCCTCATACAGGTATCCTGTCTGCTGATATAGGGGGTCAGCAAAGCCAACAAACGGTGAAATACGGGGTCCGTCATCCGGAGAAAGTTCCTGAAATCATCAGGATTATTCTCACGGATCTCACGGAGCAAAGGCATATGACTGAACTGGTCACGCTTAAGCAACCAATTCTTGGTCCATGAACTCCTCCCCACCCTGTTCATGGACTGGACTTGTGTCAAGGTAAGGACCCCAACACCAAGCCCCCGCACAGCACGAACTCTACGAGGAGTACGTATACGCAACATGGCTAGAAAACGGTCGGCTGCTCAGAACGTAGTAACAGAACGCACTGAAGAACAGCAAGGCCTGTGAAGAGCGACCTGAAAAACAGTAACGAACGAACAAGAACACAATGACTGAGTCACACGTAGCTTGCTGCACGCACTGAAGAGCAGATACAAACCCACAAGCACAAACTGAACAGCAGAAAACGATCTGAAAACCACGAATCTGAAAAAGCGCAAATCGTCTCTCACCAAACTTTTACTAACACGAGATTAGCAAAAGGAGCCCAAAGGGTGCCGCGATTGGTTCTGAAATGGCCTTTTCTAGTCTCGTCGTACGTGGTGTACGTCACCGCGTTCTTTGTTAGCGGAAATTCCGACAACTTTGTGCGACCGTGTGTACGCAAAAAAACAAGTTTGAGCCAACATCCGTTGGAAAAAATCCATAGATTTTGTTGTCGGAATGTCTGATCAATGTCCGATCGTGTGTACGGGGCATTATAGTTGCTCAATAATTGTCCACGCATATATGTTCTCATAAGAAAGCCAAAACCTCACTCTTAGGGCTCATTTGCATTTACTTTGGCTTTAACACACATTAACAGCTAGTTTACACTTGCTTCAAAACAAGGCTTTAGACACGCTTTGTTAAGCACTTAAAGACCAGCTGCCGCAGTTCTACTGTGGCAGGTTGGCTCTTCTGGGCGAATCGCCGTCATTGTATATTGGCCGCTTTAAGACCACTAGGGGGCGCACGCGCTGCCAGAGGCAGTGCCGGTGCGCGTGGCCGCTGGCCGCAATGTCCGCTGGCCACTCACTATCGCTCCAGAGAGAGACAGAATGGGGATCTGTCAATGTAAACAGACAGATCCCCATTCTGTCAGGGGAGGAAAGACAGATCGGTTGTTACTAGTGATTAAGAACAGAGAACAGTCTCCTCACCCACTCACTACACTGCCCCCACAGTTAGAAACACCTCCCTAGGGAATTCTTAACCCCGTGATCGCCTCCTAGTGTCAACCCCTTCCCTGCCAGTGACATTTATACAGTAATCAGTGGCTATTTTTAGCTCTGATCACTGTATAAATGTCAATGGTCCCAAAAAAGTGTCAAAAGTGTACGATCTGTCTGCTGCAATGTCACAGTCCTGCTAAAAATCACAGCCATTAATAGTAAAAAAAAAAATAATAAAAATGCCATAAATCTATCCCTATTTTGTAGACTCTATAACCAATCAATATACGCTTATTGCGATTTTATTATTTTTTTTAGCAAAAATATGTAGAAGAATACATATCAGCCTAAACTGATGAAGACATTATTTTTTTTACTTTTTTTGGGGATATTTATTATAGCAAAAAGTAAAAAAATATTGTTTTTTTCAAAATGTATGTTTTTTTTTGTTTATAGCACAAAAAATAAAAACCGCTGAGATGATCAAATACCACCAAAAGAGAGCTCTATTTGTGGGAAAAAAAGGACATACATTTTGTTTGGGTAAAGCATCACATGACTCCGCAATTGTCAGTTAAAACAGTGCGGTGCTGTATCGCAAAAAATGGCCTGGTCATTAAGAGGGCAAATCCTTCCGGCCTTTACGTGGTTAAAGCTCTCTGAATGCTAGTCAAAGCTCCTGTCACTAAATAAAATGGTTAGCTTACAGTCCTGTTTACACCTTGCTTTTGCTTTGCTTTTGCTTCGCTTCAAAAATTATACCCCATGTAGTTTTAGTGGTGCTTCAAAGCATCTTTAAAGCCTCAATAGAAGTCTATGGGGTTTATTTACTAAAGGAAAATCCACTTTGCACTGCAAGTGCACTTGAAAGTGCACTGAAAGTGCACTTGGAAGTAAAGTCGCTGTAGATCTGAGGGGGACATGCAAGTAAAACAAAAAACAGCATTTTAGCTTGCACATGATTGTATGATAAAATCAGCAGAGCTTCCACTCATTTCAGATCTACCCCTTAGATTTAGAGTGACTGCAATTCCAAGTGCACTTTCAGTGCACTTTCAAGTGCACTTGCAGTGCAAAGTGGATTTGCCTTTCGTAAATAACCCCCTATGGCAAAGCTCTCTTAAAGTCCCACTGAAGCCCCACCGAAGCCCCATCAAAGCTCCATGAAGCCTCACTGAAGCCCCACCAAAGACTCATCGAAGCCCCTTTGAAGCTCCACCAAAGCCTCGTTGAAGCCCCGTCAAAGCCTCATCAAAGCATCAAGCAAAAGCAAGGTCTAAACAGGAGCTTTGACTAGCATTCAGAGATCTTTAACAAAGCATGTCCAAAGCCATGGTTTGAAGCAAGTTTAAACTAGCCCTACCAAAGCGTGTCCGAAGCCATGTTTTGAAGCAAGTGTAAACTAGCCCTAACAAAGCATGTCCGAAGCCATGTTTTGATGCAAGTGTAAACTAGCCCTTACTTTCTTAAATATTTAGGTTTGAGGTTTATTAACATTTTGGATTGACTGAGAGCACTGTAATTGTTCAATAATAAAAATGAATCCTCAAAAATACAAATTGCCTAATAATTGTGCACACAGTGTACGTGTTCAAGGGCAGACAGTACTGAAAGGGTTGATTGCACCTTGCAAGAGAATTTTACCCAGAGCTTAGTAAATGTGGTTAATTTTCACATTGCAAAGGACAACCAATCACATGAAAGTGGTTGTAAAGGTAAAAGGTTTTTTTACCTTAATGCACCTTTTATTAGTAACTCCCCCCTCCCCAAATACCCACCTGAGCCTGATCTTGATCCAGCCCTGTGCATGTCTGCAGCAGCTCTTCTCCCCTCTCCCCGTCTCACAGGTTTGGCTGGACAGGTAACCCTCTCCACTTCATTGAGAGATGAATGCCTAAATAATGGGTATTACTTTGGCCAGCCCCTTCTTAGTTACACTATTGACAGCCCACTGGACAGGTAAGAAGTGTCATAATACAAAGATATAAATACACATTGTACACATTTGAGCACATTTGGAAATTCTGCTATTACCTATCAAGATAATAATAGTATACAAAAACTTTAAACAGTACCATTTGAAAGTATACAGGCAGGCCCTTGCACTACATGCTTTGGAGAATTCATCCATAAATCTGACAACAAAAGAGATGGGTATAGTGTGTATGGGTTTGGCAAAGTCAGCAGATAGATGATTGAGGATAGATAGAGAATTGTTATCAGCTTACTTAGCAGTTGGGGGGAGGGAGGGTTCCAAATGATTTGGGGAACCCCCAAAAAAATCCTCTGGCACTCTGCCTGAATTTAAAGCACAAATCACATTTAAAAACATTTTAGGGGGTGTTTGGGGTAAAGCACTACTATGGAGCTGACAAAATACATTGTTAAGTGACTGCATGAGGTGAATATAGGGGCAGGAGAGCATGCTGAGGAGGTAAGTGAAGGCAAATATGTATGAAGGACTTAAAATAATTACATAAAAATCCAGCATGAATGAGGACAAAGGGGACATTCACAGCATATTACAATCACGGTAATTAGGGAATGAGGAAAGAAATATTAGCAAACTTTATATACAATAAAATGTGATAATAAACGATAAAAATCTTACCTTAATATACTCCTTCTGCAGGACCTGGATGATGGCAGAACAGGTCTCTGGGATAATGATCCCCAGAGCCTGGGGGGAGATGCCTGTCGAGAACTTCAAGTCCTGCAGGCTTCTCCCCGTTGCCAAGTACCGCAGGGTGGCGACTAGCCTCTGCTCCGGAGTGATGGCTTGCCTCATACAGGTATCCTGTCTGCTGATATAGGGGGTCAGCAAAGCCAACAAACGGTGAAATACGGGGTCCGTCATCCGGAGAAAGTTCCTGAAATCATCAGGATTATTCTCACGGATCTCACGGAGCAAAGGCATATGACTGAACTGGTCACGCTTAAGCAACCAATTCTTGGTCCATGAACTCCTCCCCACCCTGTTCATGGACTGGACTTGTGTCAAGGTAAGGACCCCAACACCAAGCCCCCGCACAGCACGAACTCTACGAGGAGTACGTATACGCAACATGGCTAGAAAACGGTCGGCTGCTCAGAACATAGTAACAGAACGCACTGAAGAACAGCAAGGCCTGTGAAGAGCGACCTGAAAAACAGTAACGAACGAACAAGAACACAATGACTGAGTCACACGTAGCTTGCTGCACGCACTGAAGAGCAGATACAAACCCACAAGCACAAACTGAACAGCAGAAAACGATCTGAAAACCACGAATCTGAAAAAGCGCAAATCATCCTCACCAAACTTTTACTAACACGAGATTAGCAAAAGGAGCCCAAAGGGTGCCGCGCTTGGTTCTGAAATGGCCTTTTCTAGTCTCGTCGTACGTGGTGTACGTCACCGCGTTCTTTGTTAGCGGAAATTCCGACAACTTTGTGCGACCGTGTGTACGCAAAAAAACAAGTTTGAGCCAACATCCGTTGGAAAAAATCCATAGATTTTGTTGTCGGAATGTCTGATCAATGTCCGATCGTGTGTACGGGGCATTATAGTTGCTCAATAATTGTCCACGCATATATGTTCTCATAAGAAAGCCAAAACCTCACTCTTAGGGCTCATTTGCATTTGCTTTGGCTTTAACACACATTAACAGCTAGTTTACACTTGCTTCAAAACAAGGCTTTAGACACGCTTTGTTAAGCACTTAAAGACCAGCTGCCGCAGTTCTACTGTGGCAGGTTGGCTCTTCTGGGCGAATCGCCGTCATTGTATATTGGCCGCTTTAAGACCACTAGGGGGCGCACGCGCTGCCAGAGGCAGTGCCGGTGCGCGTGGCCGCTGGCCGCAATGTCCGCTGGCCACTCACTATCGCTCCAGAGAGAGACAGAATGGGGATCTGTCAATGTAAACAGACAGATCCCCATTCTGTCAGGGGAGGAAAGACAGATCGGTTGTTACTAGTGATTAAGAACAGAGAACTGTCTCCTCACCCACTCACTACACTGCCCCCACAGTTAGAAACACCTCCCTAGGGAATTCTTAACCCCGTGATCGCCTCCTAGTGTCAACCCCTTCCCTGCCAGTGACATTTATACAGTAATCAGTGGCTATTTTTAGCTCTGATCACTGTATAAATGTCAATGGTCCCAAAAAAGTGTCAAAAGTGTCCGATCTGTCTGCTGCAATGTCACAGTCCTGCTAAAAATCACAGCTCACAGCCATTAATAGTAAAAAAAAAAAATAATAAAAATGCCATAAATCTATCCCTATTTTGTAGACTCTTATACGCTTATTGCGATTTTATTTTTTTTTTTAGCAAAAATATGTAGAAGAATACATATCAGCCTAAACTGATGAAGACATTATTTTTTTTACTTTTTTTGGGGATATTTATTATAGCAAAAAGTAAAAAAATATTGTTTTTTTCAAAATGTATGTTTTTTTTTGTTTATAGCACAAAAAATAAAAACCGCTGAGATGATCAAATACCACCAAAAGAGAGCTCTATTTGTGGGAAAAAAAGGACATACATTTTGTTTGGGTAAAGCATCGCATGACTCCGCAATTGTCAGTTAAAACAGTGCGGTGCTGTATCGCAAAAAATGGCCTGGTCATTAAGAGGGCATATCCTTCCGGCCTTTACGTGGTTAAAGCTCTCTGAATGCTAGTCAAAGCTCCTGTCACTAAATAAAATGGTTAGCTTACATTCCTGTTTACACCTTGCTTTTGCTTCGCTTTTGCTTCGCTTCAAAAATTATACCCCATGTAGTTTTAGTGGTGCTTCAAAGCATCTTTAAAGCCTCAATAGAAGTCTATGGGGTTTATTTACTAAAGGAAAATCCACTTTGCACTGCAAGTGCACTTGAAAGTGCACTGAAAGTGCACTTGGAAGTAAAGTCGCTGTAGATCTGAGGGGGACATGCAAGTAAAATAAAAAACAGCATTTTAGCTTGCACATGATTGTATGATAAAATCAGCAGAGCTTCCACTCATTTCAGATCTACCCCTTAGATTTAGAGTGACTGCAATTCCAAGTGCACTTTCAGTGCACTTTCAAGTGCACTTGCAGTGCAAAGTGGATTTGCCTTTCGTAAATAACCCCCTATGGCAAAGCTCTCTTAAAGCCCCACTGAAGCCCCACCGAAGCCCCATCAAAGTTCCATGAAGCCTCACTGAAGCCCCACCAAAGACTCATCGAAGCCCCTTTGAAGCTCCACCAAAGCCTCGTTGAAGCCCCGTCAAAGCCTCATCAAAGCATCAAGCAAAAGCAAGGTCTAAACAGGAGCTTTGACTAGCATTCAGAGATCTTTAACAAAGCATGTCCAAAGCCATGGTTTGAAGCAAGTTTAAACTAGCCCTACCAAAGCGTGTCCGAAGCCATGTTTTGAAGCAAGTGTAAACTAGCCCTAACAAAGCATGTCCGAAGCCATGTTTTGATGCAAGTGTAAACTAGCCCTTACTTTCTTAAATATTTAGGTTTGAGGTTTATTAACATTTTGGATTGACTGAGAGCACTGTAATTGTTCAATAATAAAAATGAATCCTCAAAAATACAAATTGCCTAATAATTGTGCACACAGTGTACGTGTTCAAGGGCAGACAGTACTGAAAGGGTTGATTGCACCTTGCAAGAGAATTTTACCCAGAGCTTAGTAAATGTGGTTAATTTTCACATTGCAAAGGACAACCAATCACATGAAAGTGGTTGTAAAGGTAAAAGGTTTTTTTACCTTAATGCACCTTTTATTAGTAACTCCCCCCTCCCCAAATACCCACCTGAGCCTGATCTTGATCCAGCCCTGTGCATGTCTGCAGCAGCTCTTCTCCCCTCTCCCCGTCTCACCGGTTTTGCTGAGAGCAGCAGGAGCAATTGGCTCTTGCTGCTGCCAGCTAAAACTTGTGAGCAGAGAGTGGGGGGTGGGGCTGAGCCTGTCTGTGTGCCTGAAAAGACGCAAACAGCCTGGCTCAGGATCGAGCATTCACCAGTACCCCCATAGGAAGTGGCTTCCTGTGGGGGCATTCGACAATGGGGAGGTGCAAGAAGCACAGATGGGGGACCTCAGAAGAGGAGAATCGGGGCAGCTCTGTGCAAAATCATTGCACAGGGGAACTAAGTATAACATGTTTATTACCTAAAAGTAAAATGAAAAAAAAAAAAGTTTTTGCTCACACAACTGGATGATGGAAGTCAGCAGAGGTTTATCTCTTAGTAAGCTCTGGGGGATAATTCCCTTGAAAAGTGCAACTCCCCTTGCAAAGTGAACAGTCTATTGTCCTTTAGCAAATAAACCCAAAAGTATCAGATTGACAGCTAGGGAACTTGATATTTTCAAAGGAGTGTTCTGTAATGGCAGCCACCGTTAATCTCTAATGACAGCGTCCCTTTAAAGGGACCTGTAGAAGCAGATCTAAAATGGAAATATGGTTAAAGCAAAAGTTGCATGTGTATATGTGCATATACAGTATATATTATTATTATTATTATTATACAGGATTTATATAGCGCCGACAGTTTACGCAGCGCTTTACAACATTAGGGCAGACAGTACAAGTACAATACAATTCAATACAGGAGGAATCAGAGGGCCCTGCTCGTTAGAGCTTACAATCTAGGAGGGAGGGTCAAGTTATACAAAAGGGTAATAGCTGTGGGGATGAGCTAATGGAGAAAATAGTGCAGCTGTTAGATGGAGGCAGGATAGGCTTCTCTGAAGAGGAAAGTTTTCAGGTATCGCCTAAAAGTGGATACATTTGGAGACAGTCTGACAGATTGGGGTAGGGAATTCCAGAGGATGGGAGAGGCTCGGGAGACGTCCTGGAGGCAGATATGGGAGGAGGTGATGAGGGAGCTGGAGAGCAGGAGATCTTGGGAGGAACGAAGATGGCGATTAGGTTGGTATTTTGAGACTAGGTTAGTGATGTAGCTGGGGGCACAGTTGTGGATGGCTTTGTAACTTATTGTTAGTATTTTGAATTTAATTCGTTGGGCGAATGGTAGCCAATGGAGGGATTGGCAGAGAGGGGTAGCAGACACTGAGCGGTTTGTAAGGTGGATGAGTCTGGCAGCCGCATTCATGATGGACTGAAGGGGGGATAGTCTATTTAAAGGTAAGCCAATGAGGAGTGAGTTGCAGTAGTCAAGGCGAGAGATAACCAGGGAGTGAATCAGGAGCTTTGTGGTTTCACTGGTTAGAAAGGGACGTAGTTTAGAGATGTTGCGGAGGTTGAGGCGGCAAGCTTTGGAAAGTGATTGGATGTGGGGCTGAAAGGAGAGTTCAGAATCTAGGATAACACCTAGCACCCTGACATGTGGGGACGGTTGGATGGTTTTGCCATTGCTCTTCACAGAGAAGTCAGGGGAAGAGGCACGTGGGGGAGGAAATATTATAAGCTCGGTTTTGGACAAGTTGAGTTTGAGGAAGCGGTGTGACATCCATACAGATATGTCAGTTAGTAAGTTAGTGATGCGTGAGGAGACTGATGGAGTGAGTTGAGGGGTGGAGAGATAGACTTGTGTGTCATCAGCATAGAAATGATATTGAAAGCCGTGAGAGGCTATCAGCTGACCCAGGGAAGAGGTGTAGATTGAAAATAAAGGAAGTCCAAGAACAGAACCTTGGGGGACCCCGACAGAGAAGGGAAGAGGAGTGGAGGAAGTAGAATTGTAAGTGACACTGAAGGTGCGTTGGGATAGGTAGGATGAGAGCCCCTGAAGAGCACAGTCATGGAGACCGAGGGAGTAAAATTTTTTGAGGAGGAGGGGGTGGTCAACCGTGTCAAAGGCAGCTGAAAGATCCAGAAGTAGGAGTACAGAATAGTGTCCGTTGGTTTTTGCAGTTAGTAGGTCATTTGTGAGTTTTAAAAGAGCCGTTTCTGTGGAGTGTTGAGGGCGAAATCCAGATTGAAGGGGATCAAGAAGGTTGTTTTTAATGAGGTGGTCACTCAGTTGGTTGTAAACCAGGCGTTCAAGGAGTTTAGAGGAAAAGGGAGCAAGGAGATAGGGCGTAGGTTGTTAAGATTGGTAGGGGCCAAGGACGGCTTTTTGAGTATGGGCAGGGCCGGATTCCCGATAAGGCCACCGAGGCCAGGCCTCGGGCGGCAGTGGTGCAGGGGCGGTGCCAAAGCCGCCTCCCGCCGCATGAAAGCCGCCCCCCGCCTCATGAAAACCCCCCCGATCTGTCCCCACGAGTCCCAGCTCCCACGGCTGCCTCCCTACACAAATACAGCCCCCGGCGCCGCGGCCTGTAGATAGCGTGCACTTGCTAATCTAAGTACGAGGCGGACTTGGCCAGGGGGAGGGAGCAAATGACACCCCCATTAAACGCCCAGCGGTGACTGGCCAGACCGGGTGCATGTCATTCCAGTGACAGAGGCGGAGCCTAATGCTCCACCTATCCTCCTCTGCGCGGCACATCCCTATGCATGTTCTCCTTGTCCCGGGGGGCAGGGTCTCTCTTTCACTGTAGGAGGAAAAGAGAGAGGAGGAGGATGGGAACCCCCGCAAGTGGAGGCCAGGACAGCAGGTAAGTTGCCTTTATTTTTGTAAGTGACAGTGCTCACTGCTCAGCATGCATTGAATGCAAATTTTCAGAGCATATTGCAATAAAGTGCTCCATGCATGCTCAAACTCATTAAACAGTCCACATTCAGTGAAAGTTCATGTACTGCAAACTTTGCAGTACATAAACTTTCACTGAATGTGGACTGTTTAAAAGGTTTGCATAGGTTCCAGCATGCATGGAGCACTTTGCAGTACATGATTTTTCACTGAATGTGGACTGTCTAATAATTTTGCATAGATTCCAGCATATGCAAAGTGCTCCATGCTGAAATCAATGCAAACCCATTAAACAGTCCACATTCAGTGACAAATCATGTACTGCAAAGTGCTCCATGCTATAATCAAAACACAATTAATATACAATAGTAAGAGCTGTGATATTTTTAAACCGACAAGGCTGATTGCCACTGATGAGGCGGTACTCCTAAGCAGCACTGATAGGCAGCATTGGTAGGCTGCACTGATATGCACTGATAGGCGGCACTGATGGGCACTGGGAGGCTGCACTGGTGAACACTGATAGGCAGCACTGATAGGCGGCACTGGTGAGCTGCACTGATGGGTACTGGTAGGCTGCACTGATGGGCTGCACTAATTAGCACTGATAGGCGGCACTGGTAGGCTGCACTGATGGGCACTGGTAGGCTGCACTAATGAGCACTGACAGGCGGCACTGATGGGCACTAATAGGCGCACTGATAGGCTGCACTGATGAGCACTGATAGGCGGCACTGATGGGCACTAATATGCGGCACTGGTAGGCTGCACTGATGAGCACTGATAGGCGGCACTGATGGGCACTGGTAGGCTGCACTGATGAGCATTGATAGGCGGCACTGATGGGCACTGGTAGGCTGCACTGATGGGCACTGGTAGGCTGCACTGATAGGCTGCACTAATGTGCACTGATAGGCGGCACTGATGGGCACTAATAGGCGGCACTGGTAGGCTGCACTGATGAGCACTGATAGGCGGCACTGATGGGCACTGATAGGTGGCACTGATGAGCACTGGTAGGCTGCACTGATGGGCACTGGTAGGCGGCACTGATGGGCACTGATAAAGGCAGTACTGATGGGACTTTACTGATGGGCACTGATAAGGCTGCACTGTTGGGGAGAGATGAGGCGGCACTCTTACGATGCACTGATAAGGCAGCACTAATGAGGCTGATGAGGACGCACTGATGGCAAATGATAGGCTGCACTGGTAGCCCCGGATCAGACTGTCCTGATGGGCATTGATAAGGCTGCACTGTTAGGCACAGATGAGGCTGCACTGATAGGACTGCACTGATAGGGCTGCACTGATATGCTGCAGTGATAAGCTGCACTGATGGGCACTGATAGGCTGCACTGGTGGCCCCTGATGAGGCTGTACTGATGGGCACTGATGAGGCTGCCCTGATGGGTACTGATATGCTTTATGTTGATATTGTTAAAGTTGTTGTTGATATTTATTTTTGGAACTTAATTCTACATAAAACATTTAACAGTGTAATTTCATGAGATATGTTTAGGTGTGAGGTGTGTTTAGGTGAGGGGCATTTTCTGCATTACAGAGTATTTTCAGTCTGTACAATTAAGCTTTTAGGTAGAGCTTTTCTTGTACTTGTTATGTGAAAGTAGTATCTGGTGTGAGAGTAAACTCCCGTTTTCCTGTTAAGTCAACTTTCTTAAGTCAATCAATAACCAAGGAGAATAAATCAAATCAAATGTTATGCTCAAGTTATTTTACTGGTGGTGTACTAACATATGTCGACCACAAGTGTCTTTCTCTGAATTAATTGATAACAAAGATTGCTTAAGAAAAAAAAAAAACAATATTGACAAATGTTGATGTTGCAAATTAGGAAAAGTAAAATATTACATTTGTTTTGGGTTAACTCACACAACAGATGCAGTTCTTGATGTGCAAGAGATCTTGAGTAAATTTAGCAAAATGAACAGTAAAGAAATGTATTATACACAAATCTACAAACAATTGTGTTATATTTTTATATTAGACGTCTCACTTAAATATTTTAATATATGTAAATTATATCACCCCATAACAATTCATCAGCCAAACATCTCTCTTTTTTGTGAATATGTAAATGAAATCTAATTATTTCAAAATTATGTGAGCAATTAACATCTAATTAGATATTTTTTTTTGCAACAAATTAACATATCATTTGATGCTTAAGTATTTAATTGGAACTCAAGGGGATAGCAAAACCAATTTTTATAGATACCACTAAAATTGCATGTAGTATACCATAGCTACTTAAGATTAAACCTGCAAAATTGATATCTTTAATATAATATGAACCAAGAAAATGTTGGAGAGGATTCTTTTGCATATAAATATGGTTTGTGAATGTGTACTTGATTTTAATTTTCAAATGATGCAAACCCATGACCAGGTAATCTTTGCAGTGGCTTAACCACTGCAAATAACTTTCCCTCTATAATTCCTAATTAATAACCTTAACTTACCCTTAGGCTACAACTAACACTTATAGCAGATCTTCATCTTTTTCTAAAAACTGGAGTTCTGCTTTAACCCTTCCCCTCCCAAATCCTAAATGATATATAGACCTTTAAATGACCCTTACCACATTAACTCTTCCCTACATCTCAACTCTTAACCCTTAACTTGACCCTGAAATTTAACACTTAATCTCGTCCTAACCATTTAGGTTTAAAAGTTTACCTTATTTAACCACTTCAGCCCCAGAAGATTTGGCTGCTGAATGACCAGGCCATTTTTTGCGATTCGGCACTGCGTCGCTTTAACTGACAATTGCGCGGTCATGCGACGCTGTACCCAAACAAAATTGACGTCCTTTTTTTTCCCACAAATAGAGCTTTCATTTGGTGGTATTTGATCATCTCTGCAGTTTTTATTTTTTGCGCTATAAACAAAAAATAGCGACAATTTTGAAAAAAACACAATATTTTGTACTTTTTGCTATAATAAATATCCCCATTTTTTTTAAAAAGAAAGCAAATTTCTCAGTTTAGGCCGATATTTTTGATAATAAAAATTGCAATAAGCGTATATTGATTGGTTTGTACAAAAGTTATAGCGTCTACAAAATAGGGGATAGATTTATAGCATTTTTATTATTATTATTTTTTTACTAGTAATGGCGGTGATCTGCGATTTTTATCAGGACTGTGACATTATGGTGGACACATCGGAAACTTTTGACACATTCTTGTGACCATTGGCATTTATACAGCAATCAGTGCTATAAAAATGCACTGATTACTGTAAAAATGTAACTGGCAGGGAAGGGGTTAACACTACGGGGTGATCAAGGGGTTAACTGTGTTCCCTCTGTGTGTTTCTAACTGTAGAGGGAGGGGACTGACCTAGAGGAAATGACAGATTGTGATTCTTAGCTATTAGGAACTCAAGATCTGTCTCTCCTCACAGAACAGAACAGGGATTTGTGTGTTTACACACACACGTTCCTGTTCTGCCTCTCGTGCATCTCGACTGTCAGCCACGAGCATTGGCACCTTCACAGTGCAATGCGCAGGCCTGCTATTCCGCTTAAAGGAGCCAACATATAGCTACAATGGCTCGCAGGATCATGCTGATCTGCCGCAGTATAACGACAGCGGCTGGTCGGCAAGTGGTTAAATTATTTTAAATAGAAAATGACACGCAATCATAAATGTGAACAGATGGGGTGTCAGAAACAGGCCTTCAGAATTCACATTTGGAATACCAGAAATGTACAGAGAGATAACGTACAGCTCTGTGCACCTCCCCAATACCACCATAACTGACAAAATCTCCTTAGATTTAGAGCGACTGCACTTCAAAGTGCACTTTCAAGTGCACTTGCAGTGCAAAGTGGATTTGCCTTTCGTAAATAACCCCCAATGTATCTTCTGTTCTCTAAGACAAAACAAAACACCACTATGTAAAAATCCACCTTACACCCGGTATGTGCCAGAGTAACTCACCAGCGATATACTGTATATTTTTAAGCATAATCAAGTCTTCAATGACTTGTCCTCTTCAAAACCAACCTTCCAAATATTTCTTAGCATATTATTCCTCAATGGCCAATTTTCACTAGATTAAGAAAATAGTAGAAGATAAAAGAAAAACTCCCAATAGTGTGATACTATTTAAAACTTTATTTTAAGTTAAAACAACCAATTTGCCCTCACATTTTAATCATAAAAAACAGCATGAATCAATATCCATAGGCCACCAAATCACTCTTATCTGTCCTCTGCTTTGTCCTTATTACCCTGTCAGACATGCGTGCACACAAATCCAATCTGGCTGACAGGCAGGCTTCTGCAGGACTCACTACAGTTCACAGCCCAGGGGATAAGCAGGTAGACTTACAGACTTATGTCGCGTACACACGAGCGGACTTTTCGACGGACTAGGTCCGACAGTCTTTCTGACAGACTTTTCAGTGTAGGTACGCCGGACTTTCAAGCGAACGGACTTGCCTACACACGATCACACCAAAGTCCGACGGATTCGTACGTGATGACGTACGACTGGACTAAAATAAGAAAGTTGATAGCGAGTAGCCAATAGCTGCACTAGCGTCGATTTTAGTCCGTCGGACTAGCATACAGACGAGCAGATTTTTCAACCGGACTCGAGCCCGTCGGAAAGATTTGAAACATGTTTTATTTCTAGGTCCGTTGGACTTTTGGGGAAAAAAAGTCTGCTGGAGCCCACACATGATCGAGTTGTCCGACGGAGTCCGGTCCGCCGTACCAAGTCTGCCGGAAAGTCCGCTCGTGTGTACGCGGCATTACAGACAGCATGAATAGACGCTTCTCAACATGTTTTGTTCACTGGACATTTCTATGTTTTTGTAGTCATTAAATGCCATCAAAAGTAATCTCTATATGTCTGAAAAATCTTGAGTATAGTGTTGAATGACCAAGTCAGTCAAACTAACGCAGCACTGAAAACTGAAAAATGGCCCTTTTATGTAGGGATATTACAGGTTAGTACTGAAGTGCTTAAGCAACCGACCAGAAAGTGAGCCCATGTCCTGTCAAGCAAACAGAAATTGGATTGACTTGTGACCAAATTACAATATCCCTTAGTAACATAAATGATGGCCTCCAGGACAGCAGTATATTGAATACGTTTACCATAGGTTGGGGACCAGCCAGTAGTATATTGAGTTGAATGTATGCCTATGGGATGTGTACCTGCAGATCACAACCACCACTAATTACTGTGATTGATTGTTTGGGGCTAAATATGTCCAACTGGTGATAACCACATTTATCATGCATCAAGCTTTTGACAAATAATATATTACTTCTGTTGTCCTTACAAAGCTGATTATGAAATGCATTGAAGTGAAACACTCATATTTTGCCTATTGGAAAAATCGTATACAATAAATGTTAGTGTAATTGAATTATGTAGAATGACTATAAGGTCCTATGTAAATAAATATAATGATACATCATTAGGAGTGTCACTACAGAGATATACTAAAGCTCTGCAATAAAGTTAATTTTTGTTATTGATTATATGTATGTAAAATAAAAAAAAAATCAAATACGTACTTAAAAAAAAGTATTGTATGTTTTCTCTGGGACTTTAACCACTTGCCGACCGCCGCACGCCGATTTACGTCGACAGAATGGTACAGGTGCGCAAAAGGGTGTATGTTATGTTATGTAAACAAAGCATTTCCCTAATCTGCCTAGCAACATGACAGGGATCTGCTGCTCCCAGTGATTGGGAGCAGTGATCTCTGTCATGTTCTACTGAGCCCATCCCCCCTACAGTTAGAACATACTGAGGGAACACATTTAACCCCTTGATTGCCCCCTAGTGTTTAACCTCTTCCCTGCCAGTGACATTTATACAGTAATCAGTGGCTATTTTAGCTCTGATCACTGTATAAATGTCAATGGTCCCAAAATAGTGTCAAAAATGTCCGATCTGTCGCCGCAATGTCACAGTCCCGACAAAAATCGCAGGTCACCGCCATTATTAGTAAAAAAAAAATAATAATAATAAAAATGCCATAAATCTGTCCCCTATTTTGTAAAAGCTATAACTTTTGCGCAAACCAATCAATATACACTTATTGCAATTTTTTTTAACCAAAAATATGTAGAAGAATACATATGAGCTTAAACTGTGGAAGAAATTTGTTTTTTATATATATTTTGGGGGGTATTTATTATAGCAAAAAGTAAAAAATATTGCTTTTTTTTCAAAATTGTCGCTCTTTTTTTGTTTATAGCGCAAAAAATAAAACCAGCAGAGATGATCAAATACCACCAAAAAAAGCTCTATTTGTGGGAAAAAAAGGACGTCAATTTAGTTTGGGTACAACGTTGCACCACCGTGCAATTGTCAGCTAAAGCGACGCTGTGTTGAATCGCAAAAAATGCTCTGGTCAGGAAGGGGGTAAATCCTTCCAGGGCTGAAGTGGTTAAAAGTCCCACTCAGAGAATAAGCTGTGATTTTTTTTAACCTGTGTCTTGCCTATGGACATTTAAGTATTTATTAATTCTTAAAGTGGAGTTCCGCCGAAAAAAAAAAATTAAAGTCAGCAGCTACAAATACTGCAGACTTTTAAGTAAGGACACTTACCTGTCCAGGTTACCCGTGATGTCCTCACCCGGAACCGACCTGTCCCTCAGCTCCCGGGTGGGGCCCCAGCATCTTCAGTAAGGGAATCAGTAAGTGAAGCCTTGCGGCTTCACAGCCTGGTTCTTGAGTCACGCTGCACGTTCTGAGTGGTCCCTGCTGTCTTCTGGGACCTGTGTGTCTCCCAGAAGACAGCGGGGGGATGGAGGAGGGGCCGGACATGGCATAGATTGCCGCGGATACTGCAGCGATCTTTCGCCGGAAGTAGGAGCAAATACCTGTATTAGACAGGTATTTGCTCCCCCTCCTCCCTGAAAGGTGCCAAATATGACACCGGAGGGGGGAGGAATCTGGACAGTGAAAGTTCCATTTTTAGGTGGAACTCCGCTTTAACAAACTCTTTAAAATACGTTATCACTGATCTCTGTAGATGCAGAGAATGATAGGCAATTGTGTCCAATATTAAGACATAGATAACAAATGAGTCCTTTTATCCACTTACGGGCTGCCCACTGTCATTATACAGTGGCTCTTTGAAGTGGAGTATCATTGTTATGGCAGAAGCTAGCTGCTATAACCCCAGTTATCCACTTCTTCAGTGGGCGGTCTGCTTTTAGATAAAAGTGGTCTCAGCGGCGCATTCACCGCAAGATCACTTTTATCGGTGGTGGGAAAGTGCCCCCCCTCCTGCCGCACTCCGCTGCTTACCGCAGCCATCAGCAGTGGCGGAAGCGATCGGATCCTGTCCCCAGCTTGGCTGGCTGCCGAGTGAGGGGAAGATGGCCCCCACACGGCTCCATACCTTTGCAGGGCGGAAGCGATGTCAAAACCTCACACCTGTCCATAGCTTTTAAAGGGACATTTTATTTGTATTTTTTTTTTCAAACAACATTTTTTTTTTTTACTTTGTATTGCAGAAGCGAACGCATATGTGAGTAGAGCCCACAAATGAAAACAGTGTTCAAACCACTCATGTGAGGTATCACCGCGATCTTTAGAGCAAGAGCAATAATTCTAGCCATTGACCTCCTCTGTAACTCAAAACATGCAACCTGTAGAATTTTTTAAACGTCGCCTATGGACTATCCACGAATGGGTGCAATTTTAAAGCGTGACATGTTGGTTTCAATTTACTCAGCGTAACATCATCTTTCATAATATAAAAAAATTGGCCTAACTTTACTGTTGTCTTTTTTTTTTTTTTTTCAAAAAAGTGTATTTTTTCCACAAAAAGTGTGCTTGTAAGACCGCTGTGCAAATATGGTGTGACAGAAAGTATTGCAACGACCGCAATTTTATTCTCTAGGGTGTTAGAAAAAAATATATAATGTTTGGGGTTCTAAGTAATTTTTCTAGCAAAAAAAATGATTTTAACTTGTAAACAACAAGTTTGAAAAATAGGCCCGGTCCTTAAGTGGTTAAGGTAGGGACAATTTTGTTTGGGCTGAAGAGCCCCACACAAGATGTTCAACAGCACCACAGTGATTGGAAACCATGATGAAAAGTGTATGCTGTGTTAATAGACATGAGTCTGAGAAATAAAATCTGCCAACTAGAACCCCTAGTGTAAAGAGGAATGCAACAGGGCTTTTTTTCTTAAACAATAGGTGCTGGAACTCAACCACGACCCTCCAAAACCCCTTCACCCATACACACCCTCCAAATCACATCAAATAGTGGTCAGTCAAACTTCACATACAGTAGGAGGGTCCTAAATGGGCATTAAATACCAAGATTGCATTACATACAGAGTGCAGAGTTCAGGGGGGTTACACACAGAGTGCAGAGCTGTCACTTGTAAACACAGAAACCGGACTTCTGTGTTTACAAGTGATTGTGGTCAGCAGGCCCCCCCCCCCCCCAAGCGTCTGAGCCAGAGGTGGTGGAATTGAGTTGCACCAAGTTCCCCTTGAAAAAAAGCCCTGAGTGTAGCAATCAATCAGAAATTATATTTCAATGATGTGACTAAACTGAACCTATGAATAGCAAAAACATATTATTCATTTGCCTGTAGAAGTGTTTAGTTTAACACGCAGATCTCTGAAGCCATGTAATCTAACCTTAAACTTTTATCAGTCCCTCATTGCCAAGACTTTGCCATTGTCAAAAAAATGTTCTTGTGTTTTAGGATGGCAAAACACTATTCTTTTCAATGAATAAATATGTAGGGGGGGTCACTGTAGATTAAAGGTATAAAGTGCTGTTAAATTTAAGTCCTTTACCAAAGAATACAACATGTAACATCTGTTCTTTCTATGGCTCACAGAGAGAATCATTTCCTCATTCTTTTTCTTCCTGTAAGCTCTCTGTTATAAGATTCTTACAGGCATCACATTAAGCATCTTTCATCTTCATCATGTTAAGCATCTTTCAACTGCTCAGATAAGCAGTTTAAACAGTAATGCTTTTAATGCTTAGTCTGTCTGTAATTCAGAGAAAGCAGTTCAATTGAAAGTTGTGTTAGCAAAAGCAGATGGTTTTTAAACTATAGAAAGTAGATGTGCATTTGCAAAGCACACCTTCTATGATGCCAAATGAAGAATAAACTGTGATAAAAAATGTGTTTATAAAATATTGGTGGTTCCGGAAACTCGGTGGGGTAATATTGCTGCAGCCCTAAATGACTCAAAGGGGGTTATTTACTAAAGGAAAATCCACTTTGCACTGAAAGTGCACTTGGAAGTAAAGTCGCTGTAGATCCGAGGGGGACATGCAAGGAGAATAAAAAAACAACATTTTAGCTTGCACATGACTGGATGATAAAATCAGCAGAGCTTCCACTCATTTCAGATCCACCCCTTAGATTTAGAGTGATTGCACTTCTAAGTGCACTTTCAGTGCACTTTCAACTGCACTTGCAGTGCAAAGTGGATTTGCCTTTCGTAAATAACCCCCAATGCTTTAATATTATTTTAAAGCTCAACTGCAAGCTCATAAAGCTATACCAATTAATGCAGCTTTGTATTCATTATTATACTATTAAATGAAAGTATAGAAATGCAAGCAGTGTACTTATTTGAACTTGACTTGGTATCAGATGCTATACGACAGAGCCAAAACTGGGGGAGGAAGAAGAACAATGAGCCAATTAGGTGTGCTGCAGGGAAAAAAGCATGTTGATAGGAGGTTAAAGGGTTTGTAAAGGTATTTTTTTTTTTTTTTAAATAACAGACATGTTATAATTACCTCCACTGTGCAGCTCGTTTTGCACAGAGTGGCCCCGAACCTGGTCTTCTGGGTTCCCTCGGCGGCTGTCTCAGCTCCTCCCCGCAAGAACTAAACACCTTCATGCGAGCTTTCTCGCATGGTGTTTAGTTCTTGCGGGCATGCTCCCATGATACAGCCGGCGGCTATAGCCGCCAACTGTATCACTCGGCCCCGCCCCCCGGCGTGCCGCGTCATTGGATGTGATTGACAGCAGCACGAGCCAGTGGCTGCGCTGCTTTCAATCCATTCACTCTAGCCAATCAACAGCCAGGCTAAGCGGTGAAGAGGAAATTGGGGGCGAGCGTAGCAGGTGAACGGGCTCAGGTAAGTAAAATGGGGGGGCTGGGGGGCAGTATCGTCGGATGTTTTCTCACCTTAATGCATAGGATGCATTAAGGTGAAAAAACGTGAACCTTTACAACCCCTTTAAAGAAGAAAGACAGAGAGATGAGGTCATAAGTTTGCTGCTTCTTCTTTCACTGTCCATTCGCAAAATGGGGATGGAGAGGGGATCCCTTAAGTGAAACTCAAACTGAAAAAGAGAAAGATCATGGCTGCTCCCCTGCTAGACATGGCTGTGCAGTGTGGAAGGGCTGTGCAATCTCAGGAACTGATGGATATATATCATCTGTGTATTTAGCTGTTTGCCTGGAATTCAGTTTATGTTACAGGAAGGTGTAAATTCTATCAAACATACACGCACAGACAAACTATACTTTATAATTACTTGTTACCATTTAAATTACTGAGGTCATTTTCTTAAACTTCTGTAAATAGTTATTCTATATGGTGTATTTTATATAGCACTCCAAAGAGCAATAGGGATATGCAAAGTACAATAAAGAATTTCAGATCTATTAGATTCCAGATCTGATTGTTTTGAACTTAGATCAGAAGATGATGATTTTTAATTGGTTAAAAGGTACTGCTGTTTGTATGTTGCTCTTTGTCTTATTTATTAAATTTGTACCATGTGCTTTAGATACTTTAGATTTTTGTTTTAGAAAACAATATCATAGAAAAATTACATACTGTATGTCCCCTTAATTAAATAGGGTACATCAAATCTAACAAACTTCAAGATCCATTATCTTTGTCCTTTTCTTGTCATTTATTCTTAAAAATTTAGCATTGATACTACCTTCAAACAATGGTGCATTTCTTCTTAGAGGATTTCTACTAGCTTGTAAAGATTCACCTGGATATTTTTTAAAACTATAATGCACTGCATGGCCTTTGAACTATGGCCAGCAGGCTTAGAATCCAGCCCCTTCAGTATAAAAAGGGGGGGGGGGGACAGAACAGTAATAATGTTGTGATTGGAAGCTGTTGTAGGGAGAGTATAGGGAAAGCTGACAAACTGAATAGGAAGACATCAATGTATAGGAAACTGTACTTTAATTCTGATTGCTAGCTCTTGGGCAACAGTATTTTTTGTTCTTATTAGATGGAGTTTTTTGGATTAATTTTCATTTGTGCTTGATTTGAGGTCAACAATCATATTTGACTGCCGGACTACTGTTCTTTATAAATATATATATACACCCCTAAGTGAAAATGTCCAAATTGGGCCCAAAGTGTCAATATTTTGTGTAGCCACCATTACTTTCCAGCACTACCTTAACCCTCTTGAGCATGGAGTTCACTGAGCTTCACAGGTTACCACTGGAGTCCTCTTCCATTCCTCCATGACGACATCACGAAACTGGTGGATGTTAGAGACCCTGCGCTCCTCCACCTTCCGTTTGAGGATGCCCCACAATGCTCAATACTGTTTAGGTCTGGGGACATGCTTGGCCAGTCCATCACCTTTACCCTCAGCTTCTTTAGCAAGGTAGTGGTCATCTTGGAGGTGTGTTTGGGGTTGTTATCATGTTGGAATACTGCCCTGCGGCCAGTCTCCGAAAGGAGGGAATCATGCTCTGCTTTAGTATATCACAGTACATGTTGGCATTCATGGTTCCCTCAATGAACTGTAGCTTCCCAGTGCTGGCAGCACTCATGCAGCCCCAGATCATGACACTCCCACCACTATGCTTGACGGTAGGCAAGACACACTTGTCTTTGAAAGTGCACTTGGAAGTAAAGTCACTGTAGATCCGGGGGGACATGCAAGGAGAATAAAAAATGGCATTTTAGCTTGCACGTGATTGGATGATAAAATCAGCAGAGCTTCCACTCATTTCAGATCTACTCCTTAGATTTAGAGTGACTGCACTTCTAAGTGCACTTTCAGTACTCTTTCAACTACACTTGCAGTGCAAAGTGGATTTGCCTTTCGTAAATAACCCCCAATGTTTTAATATTATTTTAAAGCTCAGCTGCAGGCTCATAAAGCTATACCAATTAATGTAGCTTTGTATTCATTATTATACTATTAAATGAATGTATAGAAATGCAAGCAGTGTACTTATTTGAACTTGACTTGGTATCATACTTACCTCCACTGTGCAGCTCGTTTTGCACAGAGTGGCCCCGAACCTAGTCTTCTGGGGTCCCTCGGCGGCTGTCTCAGCTCCTCCCCACAAGAACTAAACACCTTCATGTAAGCTCTCTCGCATGGTGTTTAGTTCTTGTGGGCGCACTCCGTGATACAGCCGACGGCTATAGCCACCAACTGTATCACTCGGCCCCGCCCCCCGGCGTGCTGCATCATGGGATGTGATTGAAAGCAGTGCGAGTCAGTGGCTGCCCTGCTTTCAATCCATCCACTCTAGCCAATCAACGGCCAGGCTGAGCGGCGAAGGGGAAATCGGGAGCGAGCGCAGCAGGTGAACGGGCTCAGGTAAGTAAAATGGGGGGGCTGGGAGGGCAGTATCGTCGGATGTTTTCTCACCTTAATGCATAGGATGCATTAAGGTGAAAAAACATGAACTTTTACAACCCCTTTAAAGAAGAAAGACAGAGAGATGAGGTCATAAGTTTGCTGCTTCTTCTTTAACTGTTCATTCGCAAAATGGGGGTGAAGAGGGGACCCTTAAGTTAAAGTGAAACTGAAAAAGAGAAAGATCATGGCTGCTCCCCTGCTAGACATGGCTGTGCGGTGTGGAAGGGCTGTGCAATCTCAGGAACTGATGGATATATATCATCTGTGTATTTAGCTGTTTGCCTGGAATTCAGTTTATGTTACAGGAAGGTGTAAATTCTAGCAAACATACACGCACAGACAAACTATACTTTATAATTACTTGTTACCATTTAAATTATTGAGCTCATTTTCTTAAAATTTGGTAAATAGTTATTCTATATGGTGTATTTTATAAAGCACTCCAAAGAGCAACAGGGATATGCAAAGTACAATAAAGAATTTCAGATCTGTTAGATTCCAGATCTGATTGTTTTGAACTTAGATCAGAAGATGATGATTTTTAATTGGTTAAAAGGTACTGCTGTTTGTATGTTGCTCTTTGTCTTATTTATTAAATTTGTACCGTGCTCTTTAGATTTTTGTTTTAGAAAACAATATCATAGAAAAATTACATACTCTATGTCCCCTTAATTAAATAAGGTACATCAAATCTAACAGACTTCAAGATCCACTATCTTTGTCCTTTTCTTGTCATTTATTCTTAAAAATTTAGCACTGATACTACCTTCAAACAATAGTGCATTTCTTCTTAGAGGATTTCTACTAGCTTGTAAAGATTCACCTGGGTATTTTTTTAAAACCATAATGCACTGCATGGCCTTTGAACTATGGCCAGCAGGCTTAGAAGCCAGCCCCTTCAGTATAAAAAGAAGGGGGGGGGGGGGCAGAACAGTAATAGTGTTGTGATTGGAAGCTGTTGTAGGGAAAGCATAGGGAAAGTTGACAAACTGAATAAGAAGACATCAATGTATAGGAAACTGTACTTTAATTCTGATTGCTAGCTCTTGGGCAACAGTATTTTTTGTTCTTATTAGATGGGTTTTTTTGGATTCATTTTCATTTGTGCTTGATTTGAGGTCAACAATCATATTTGACTGCTGGACTACTGTTCTTTATAAATATATATATACGCCCCTAAGTGAAAATGTCCAAATTGGGCCCAAAGTGTCAATGTTTTGTGTAGCCACCATTATTTTCCAGCACTGCCTTAATGCTCTTGAGCATGGAGTTCACGGAGCTTCACAGGTTACCACTGGAGTCCTCTTCTACTCCTCCATGACGACATCACGAAACTGGTGGATGTTAGAGACCCTGCACTCCTCCACCTTCTGCTTCAGGATACCCCATAGATGCTCAATACTGTTTAGGTCTTGGGACATGCTTGGCCAGTCCATCACCTTTACCCTCAGCTTCTCTAGCAAGGTAGTGATCATCTTGGAGGTGTGTTTGGGGTTGTTATCATGTTGGAATACTGCCCTGCGGCCCAGTCTCCGAAGGGAGGGAATCATGCTCTGCTTTAGTATGTCACAGTACATGTTAGCATTCATGGTTCCCTCAATTAACTGTAACTCCCCAGTGCTGGCAGCACTCATGCAGCTCCAGACCATGACACTCCCACCACTATGCTTGACGGTAGGCAAGACACACTTGTTTTGTACACCTCACCTGGTTTTGGCCACATGCGCTTGACACTATCTGAACTAAATAAGTATCTCTTGGTCTCATCAGACCACAGGACATGGTTCCAGTAATCCATGTCCTTAGTCTGCTTGTCTTCAGCAAACTGTTTGCTGGTGTTCTTGTGCATCATCTTTAGAAGATGCTTCCTTCTGGGATGACAGCCATGCAGACCAATTTGTTTGTCAGGGCTGGCTCAGCCCTTCCTTCTCTCAGCTGGCCATTCAGCTGTCGGCTAATTGCCAGCTCTCATCTCTCTCCACAGTTAACCAGCTGTTGTGGATCTGCTCGTCAGTCCCGCCTACTTAAAGATCTCCAGCTCACTTCATTCCTGCCTTCGCCTTGGTCTCATCACAAGAAACCATCTCCTGCGTTCCTGTTTAAAGACTGGCTTTGCTGACATCCCTTCTGGCTCCTTATCCTGCTTGCTGTTCCTCTACTTGGATCCCTGACTTCTGGCCTGGCTGATTACCCAATCTGGTTACTGAATTCTGGCTTGGCTGTCTACCCAATCCGATTACTGGACTCTGGCTATGCTTTACTCTATTTACCTTTTTATTTTTATTAATAAACAAGTGTGATTTTACTGTACTTCTGTCTCAGTCTGGTTCATGGTTTCTGCCATTGATGCAGTGTGCGGTGTATTGTCTGAGCACTGACAGGCTGACCCTCCACCCCTTCAACCTCTGCCACAATGCTGGCAGCACTCGTACGTTTATTTCCCAAAGACAACCTCTGAATATGACGCTGAGCACTTGCCCTCAACTTCTTTGGTTGACCATGGCGAGGCCTGTTCTGAGTGGAACCTGTCCTGGTTAACTGCTGTATGGTCTTGGCCACCATGCTGCAGCTCAGTTTCAGGGTCTTGGCATTCTTTTTATAGCCTAGGCCATCTTTATGTAGAGCAACAATTCTTTTTGTCAGATCCTCAGAGAGTTCTTTGCCATGTTGAACTTCCAGTGAGCAGTATGAGAAAGTAAGAGTGATAACACCAAATTTAACACACCCGCTCTCCATTCACACCTGAGACCTTGTAACACTAACGAGTCACATGACACCGGGGAGGGAAAATGGCTAATTGGGCCCAATTTGGACATTTTCACGTAGGGGTGTACTCAATTTTGTTGCCAGTGGTTTAGACATTAATGGCTGTGTGTTGAGATATTTTGAGAGGACAGCAAATTTACACTGTTATACAAGCTGTACACTCACTACTACATTGTAGCAAAGTGTCATTTTTCAGTGTTGTCACATGAAAAGATATAATAAGATATTTACAAAAATGTGAAGGGTGTACTCACTTTTGTGAGATACTGTATATACATGAGGTGAGCTTCCAGCTCACCTCATGTTCGTGAGTCTGTTCATTCGGTGTGTCGCGGCTTCGTAGAAGTTTCACCATATCATTCGTATGTATTCGTACTCATTCGTTAAGATTTATACCTCATTCGAGCCCAGTCGCATCAGCGATGTTACAACTCGTGGCAGCCTACCGTTCAGGACCATTCGTATCTAGTCGCCTAGGTGGCGCAAACATTAGAAATCCACGTAACTCACTCACACTACAGCCACTTCTGAATCAAGTCACATTGGCGGCGTATGTCCCAAATCCTCTGGCCTACATACCATACTTCCTACAAATACCACACCTCCTACAAACACCACACCTCCTACAAACCCCACCGTTACTCACACCAACAGCCCGATACGAGTCTAGTCGCATCATCGGCACAACAATTCGGATCCTCGGCACTACAAACCTCACCATTACTCACACCAACAGCAAGATCCGAGTCCTGTCGCATCATCGGCACAACAATTCGGATCCTTGGCAAACCCCACCGATACTCACACACACAGCCCGATCCGAGTTTAGTCGCATCATCGGCACAACTATTCGGATCCTTGGCAAACCCCACCGATACTCACACAAACAGCCTGATCTGAGTCTAGTCGCATAATCGGCACTACGATTCTGATCCTCGGCGCTACAAACCTCACCATTACTCACACTCCAGCCCGGTACAAATCTAGTCGCATCATCGGTGGTACAAACGCAGCAGCACAATGATTCGAATCCTCAGCTCTAAACTCAACACCATTTACTCACTCTGCAGCCCGATCCCAATCTAGTCGCACTGGCGTGACATTGTGGTGGCACAACAATTGGATCCTCGGCTTTACATTACTCTTATCAAGCATAAACATACACATCTCACTCCATCTATTTGTACGTTGTTGTGGTTGGTCATTCCTACACGCTCAAATTCTGCTATCTTTTGTTTTCGCCTTCATGATAAGGCTGCTTACTTGCAATCTTTGCAAGCATCTCTGCAAGTGGCTCAAATCGGCCACTCTCCGTCTCCAGTGGCAAATCAGCTGCTCACCTATACTTCCCCCTTTAGGTCAGTACAGTTCCAGTTGGTCCATCCTGCACCAGGTTTGGACAGTATTGCCTCAGAAAAAAAAAGTGTGTTAAAAAAAAAAAAAACACACACTGACAGCAGCACTCGCACCTTCACCAGGGGGCCAGCCATGCCCCAAACAGCTCTTTGCAACCCCCCCTTTTTAATCAATTTCCTATGTCACCTTACTACAGGTTACCGCTCGACCCAGTTCTTGACCCCAACCAGAACTTCACAGCTAGGGCATTGAGTCAGGTGCATAGTACAAGGGATGCTCCCTTGTATTTCCCTTAAGCATCCCAAGTTTGAATTCCCTAATACCCTCAGAAGACTTTTCCCTTAAGCATTCGTCAGTCAACCTAGCCATTCAAGCCCTCATTGGTATAGGAGTAGGCGCTTGGTAGTCCAAAGCAGACATCTCAGATGCTTTCAAATTACTGCCCATCAATCCATCCCTCTAGCAATGGCATCAATTGGAAAGGCTTGTATTATTTTGCCACCAAATTGTCATTTGGTGCTAGAAAAAAAACACAGCCCGTGGCTGTTCGATACTTTTGCCCAGTCCCTTTCCTGGACCCGGTCGCATCAGGCACATTGCCAGAAAAGTCATCCACTATCTCAATGTCAGGGCTAGGCTCAGCCATTCCTTCTTGGAGCTGGCCGCTCAGCTTTTGGCTAATTGCCAGCTCCTATCTCTCCACAGTGACTCACCTGTTGATGATGCTGCTCGTCGGTCCTGCCTATTTAAGCCGTCCAGATGATCTCTGCCTTTGCCTTGGTCACATCTCTAGAGAGCTCTCCTGTGTTCCTTTTAAAGACTTGCTTGGCTGACATTCCTTCTGGCTCCCTGACATTTTGGCTTGTCTGGCTATGTTTTGACTATGTTTACTCTGTTTACCTTTTTTTTATTATTATTAAACAAGTGTGATTTAACTGTGTTTCTGTCTCAGTCTGATTCATGGTTCCTGCCAGTAGGTGAAGGCCATGAATTCAGAAGATGCAGTCAATCCTCTTGTTGGTAATATTTTTTCCAGATTGGATGGGCAGGATCACCGCATGGATCAGTTTGCCATGGCGTCACAAATGCTCCCAGAGAGTCTCCATACTGCCATGCTCCAGACTTACCATTCTCCCAAGGCTGCTAGCCACCCTGGGAATAATCAACTCTTTTGGGCTATTTCCCAACAATTCTGGTGGCCTAGTCTACATGCTGATGTAACCGCCTTCGTAGCTGCCTGTTCCATGTGTGCTCAGAGTAAGACTCCGCAACACCTTCCAGTGGGCCTCCTACTACCCATACCCAATGGAGAGAGGCCCCAGACCCACCTGTCTATGGATTTCATTGTGGAGTTACCCAACTCCCAGGGCAACACAGTTATCCTTATGGTGGTTGACTGGTTCTCAAAAACGTCTCATTGTATTCCACTTAAGAAGTTGCCCACTTCTAAGCAACTGGCTTCCATTTTTGCTCAAGAGATCTTTCGCTTACATGGGCTACTCAAGGTGATTGTCTCAGACAGGGGTAGTCAGTTTGTGTCCCGGTTCTGACTAGCCTTTTGTGCACAGTTGGGAATTCAGCTTGATTTCTCCTCCGTGTATCACCCGCAGTCTAATGGGGCCACAGAACGAGCCAATCAGTCCTTGGAGCAATTCCCACTTTGCTATATTTCTGACCATCATAATCACTGGTCAGACCTCTTACCATGGGCAGAGTTTGCTCACATTAGTGTCTTGAATTCTGCTTTCCGATTGTCCTTGTTTATGGCAAACTAAGGTTTCCAACCTTTCATGTTGCCTGACTCTTTTGTTTCACAGAGTATTCCTGCCTTAGAGGAGCATCTCCATGGTCTTCGTTCCACTTGGGCACAAGTCCAGGAGGCTTTGTGACATGCTAATGATAGGTACAGACTCCATGCTGACCACAGACGCCTGCCTGCACCTTTCTACCAGGTTGGGAACAGGGTCTGGCTGTCATCTCGCAACCTCTGGCTTCGTATTCCCTCTCTGAAGTTCACACCTTGGTTTATTGGGCCTTTCCGTATTCTTCGCAGGATTAACCAAGTGGCTTACACATTAGACCTTCCTTCTAATATGTGTATCTCAAATGTATTTCATTCTCCTTATTAAAACCATTGGTCTGCAACCGCTTTACCACCTCGGTGCCACGTCCTCACCCTGTTCAGGTTGAGAACCATGTGGAGTATGAAGTACAGTCCATTGTTGACTCCCGTAGGTTCCGCGGGCGCATACAGTACCTGGGTTATGGAGAGGGTACGGTCCGGAGGAACGCTCTTGGGTTCCATCCTCGGACGTACATGCCCTGCCCTCCTCTGTGATTTCCATAGACGTTTTCCCCTCAAACCTGGTGGTCCTCCAAGGGAGAGGGGTCGTTGAGGGGGTACTATTAGGGTTTGGCCCAGCCCTTCCTTCTCTGAGCTGGCCGCTCAGCTGTTGGCTAATTGCCAGCTCCTATCTCTCCACAGTGACTCACCTGTTGATGACCCTGTTTGTCGATCCTACCTACTTAAGCCGTCCAGTCCAGATGATCTCTGCCTTCACCTTAGTCACATCTCTAGAGACTGCCTGAAGAGCTCAGAGACAGAATTATGGCAAGGCACAGATCTGGACAAGGTTACAAAAAATTTCTGCTGCACTTAAGGTTCCTAAGAGCACAGTGGCCTCCATAATCCTTAAATGAAAGACATTTGGGATGACCAGAACCCTTCCTAGAGCTGGCCGTCTGGCCAAACTGAACTATCAGGGGAGAAGAGCCTTGGTGAGAGAGGTAAAGAAGAACTAAAAGATCACTGTGGCTGAGCTCCAGAGATGCAGTCGGGAGATGGAAGAAAGTTGTAGAAAGTCAACCATCACTGTAGCCCTCCTCCAGTTGGGGCTTTATGGCAGAGTGGCCCGACGGAAGCCTCTCCTCAGTGCAAGACACATGAAAGCCCGCCTGGTGTTTGCTAAAAAAACACCTGAAGGACTCCAAGATGGTTAGAAATAAAATTCTTTGGTCTGATGAGACCAAGATAGAACTTTTTGGCCTTAATTCTAAGTGGTATGTGTGGAGAAAATCAGGCACTACTCATTACCTGTCCAATACAGTCCCAACAGTGAAGCATGGTGGTGGCAGCATCATGCTGTGGGGTGTTTTTCAGCTGCAGAGACAGGGCGATTGGTTGCAATCGAGGGAAAGATTAATGCAGCCAAGTATAGGTATATCCTGGATGAAAACCTTCTCCAGAGTGCTCAGGACCTCAGACTGGGCCGAAGGTTTACCTTCCAACAAGACAATGACCCTAAGCACACAGCTAAAATAATGAAGGAGTGGTTTCACAACAACTCCGTGACTGTTCTTGAATGGCCCAGCCAGAGCCCTGACTTAAACCCAATTGAGCATCTCTGGAGAGACACAAAAATGGCTGTCCACCAACGTTTACCATCCAACCTGACAGAACTGGAGAGGATCTGCAAGGAGGAATGGTAGAGGATCCCCAAATCCAGGTGTGAAAAACTTGTTGCATCTTTCCCAAATAGACTCATGGCTGTATTAGATCAAAAGGGTGTGTCTACTAAATACTGAGCAAAGGGTCTGAATACTTAGGACCATGTGATATTTCAGTTTTTCTTTTTTAATAAATCTGCAAAAATGTCAACAATTCTGTGTTTTTCTGTCAATATGGGGTGCTGTGTGTACATTAATGAGGAAAAAAAATGAACTTAAATGATTTTAGCAAATGACTGCAATATAACAGAGAGTGAAAAATTTAAGGGGGTCTGAATACTTTCCGTCCCCACTGTATATATATATATATATATATATATATATATATATATATATATATTATGTACATTTTTTATTTTTTTTGCTGAAAGACTTTCCTCTGAAAACAAAGCAGGCTTTTATTTCAGGAGTGGTGTTTGGTGGCTTCCATTGTTTGTTTTTTTTATTTTATAGGGCCTTTTTAAGTTTGTGGTACATCTATTGTTACTAATCATCTGTTCATGGAGATGACTTGGTTTACAGTGCTCCACTGTAAAATTTGAAGAAAAAAATAAGTAAGCGCAAAGACAGCGTGCACCTAAATTATTAACATTATATCACTTACCTCACACCTCTTATCCTCATAGATAAAGTAAAAGTTAATCATAAGCCATTTATGCCTATTATCCCTGATTAAACTGTCCAGTTTTATACTTTTGTGCCATTGGCATTATCTTAATTCTTGAGGTTGACCCCAGCCAGGGCTCTTTGTCTCTAGCAAGTTTGGGTCTAGCCTTGCTGATTAAAATTGTCTTGTTGCTGGCCAGCTTTACACCACTGTATAACTACTCAATACCGAGCACTTTCACCCCCTTCCTACCCAGGCCAATTTCCAGCTGTCGGCATTGTCATAGTTTGAATGACAATTGTGTTTTCATGCAACACAGTACCCATATGAACTTTTTATCTTTTTATTCACAAAAATAGTGCTTTCTTTTGGTGGTATTTAATCACTGCTGAGTTTTTGGGGGTTTTGTTTGCTAAATAAATGGAAAAAAGCTTGAAACATTTTGAAAAAAAGCTGTGTTTTTCTTAGCTTCTGTTATAAAATTTTGCAAAAAAATAATCGTTCTTTATAAATTCGGGCCAAACTGTGTTCTGCTACATTTCTTTGGTGAAAATAACCCAAATCAGCGTATATAATTTAGTCTGTAGGAAAGTTATAGAGTCCACAAACCATGGTATATACTGTATATCTGGAAATCAATCAACCCCGATGTACTGACTGCCAATCACATTTCTTAAGGCTCCAAAATGGCAGGACAGTATGAATATCCCCCAAATAACCCCTTTGTGGAAAAGTAGACAGTACAAGGTATTTAGTAATAGGCATGGCGAGTTTTTAAGTTGTAATTTTTTTGTTGTTTTCAGTTTAATGAGAGCATAGGCTGAGGGATTTGCCAAGCATAAAGTGTTACTGATCTCTTATTATTTTGAGATTATCTGAGTCTGCTAGGAGGCTGTGTCATTTGAGAAGCACCTTGAAACATTGCAGCACTTTGTGTGATTTGAGCATTTAACACTTTCAGAAGAGCACCATTGTTTTTTGGTAACTTAATTTTTTATGAACTTTATTTGATGAACTTTATGCACAGTTTGTTTAGTTTTTTGTGATTTTTTTTTTAAATATATTTGATGAACTCTTTAGATTTTGCTTAAAGTATAGGTTAACCTTTACAGAAAATCTGTAAGGTGAACTTAAACTGGACCCCCTTCCCATTGCACCTAGTCCTGCTAACCTGGAGTCTGGCAATCCCCCGCACTGACATATGGTATCCCCGCGGCTTTCTCACCTCTTCGCCTCTGGTGACAGGATGGTCTACATGGGTTCTGATTGGTCGGTGCCGCCCATGTGACAGTGTCAACCAATTAGAATACTCCCAAAAGTACCTCCTGACAAGGTACGTTTTGGAGATTAAGCTGCGGGGAATTTCTAAGCCCCGGACCGGTGAGGCAGAGACCCAATGTCTGCTAGCGGGTGTTCGCTGAGCTCCAGGTCAGCGGGACCGGGGGGTGAGGAGGGGGTCCTGTGTAAGTTCACCTTACAGATTTTTCTGTAAAGGTGAACTTACCCTTTAAGTTGTACATTTATATAAAGTGAAACATACATGAACTTTTCGCACACTGTTTATAGTATGCGCTATATGAGTATAGCATGTTCAATAGGTTTTTATAATATTGCTTTATAATCACTTGTTTTTTTTATGAGACAGCACTTTTTTTTTGTTTTATACTACTTTTGAGATCCAGTATTCAGGATTTATAAAGGTGCAGTAGTCTGAACTTTTTCTGTTTGTTAATCGAGCGCAAGGTTTGAACTATATTTTTGGTTTTGTAGTAAAACACCTACCTGTACTCTTTGGCCTTTTGGAATTGAGAGGCTGGCTGTTAACCCTGCAGGCTCCACCCATGAAGTGTGTTTACTGCATGGGTAGAGAGGTAAGAGAGCTGTCTTCTGACAGTTCACATTCCATAATTCAGGTGTGATCTGACGGGGGTTTGTGGCAGTTATCTATATACTTGAAACAGATCTATCTGCTTTGGTATTGTGATGCACACCATTTCCACAGTTTCCTCCACCATTATAATGACACAGGAAGCTTAGTTATTTGCCCCTTTGTCTTTAGTATATTATTATTATTTTTATTATACAGGATTTATATAGCGCCAACAGTTTACGTAGCGCTTATGTTGGCCTATTATTCCTCTTATCACAGTAAAGAGGCTAGGAGCATTTAGCAGTAGAGCAGTAAACAGCTCAATGATGAACCTTTGTAAATTGGGGGGGGGGGGGGGGGGGGCAAATATTGTGTAATACAATGCATTAGAATTGTATATTCATTTTCTTGTAGGTGGTACATATGGAATGTTTTTCAGCCTGCTTTTAAAGGGCTTCCCACTGTTCTATGGGGAGCTCTCTGCCTAGTAATGCTTCTCAGCTTTTCATATAATGGTATTTCTGAAATGGGTTTTCTGAGTGTACTGTAGGCTCCCAAAAAAAGACCTTTGCAAGAAGTACAGTTCATGAAGGCTATCTAAAAAGGGGTAAAATCTAGGAATGTAACATATTTGGAGTGGGATTGAGCAAAATTACTTTAATTATAAAAAGGCTGTGAGAGGGATTTCAAATATTTCTTGTATGTTAGAAAAATAGAGCATTTGACAAGCTGACCAAATATGAAAAGAGTGTTAGAATGTCAGGCTAGGACCATCTAAATAGTAAGGCTGTTCGGAATTTGGGGATTTAATACCAATGAGATAATCAAAGTATTTGGAGTGGATAAGTGATATCTGTCTTGTGCTTGAAGCCAGAGATATTGAATTGGGTTTAGTAAGTCCAAATCCATGACTGCCACAACATTAAATTTGAATGTTCTGGGGCTACCTCAATTTGTACAGTTTATTTATAAGAAACTAGACATTTATTCTAAAAAGAACATGTAGCCCAGGATGCTAAGTGGTGCAGCTGGGCTGATAAAATAAGGTACATTATATAAGGTAAAATTAGTTCTGGTGCGGATGACATCTTCATTACATGTGAGTATAATGTCTTATGGATTTTAATACAATTTTAGGAGTTGTAAGCATTTTATGCTATGTGGATGTTTGCCTTTATGACTTTTTTGTATCGCTTGAGATATATGAAATAAGGATAGTGGAGGAGGAGTTTGGAAGAAATAAACAGGATTTCTGATGTAAAACAGTTTTGAACTGAAAATTGTGTACGTTCTAAAGCTCTGGGGAGTTTGATCTACCACACAAGTGGGGAGAGCACTCAATGTTGATGCATGGAGTTGAAGGAAAAAGAAAATATTATGTTACATTTATTTCCTTATTTGAAGTCTGGTACACATCTGTTACTTATATAAGAGACACGGTGGAAAGTATTTGTTTAATTGTTGACACTGTGTTAGTGAACTATAGATATTTATTAACCAAGCACGAACAAAAACTTTTTTTTTTTTTTTTCAGGATTTTTTAGGATTTCATTCAAGGATTGTATGCAAGATTGTTTTATACAAAGATATTTATAGAACACTAGTGGATTCACTTAATTATTTGCAATTCTGGTGTTGTTACACTTTTTAAAGCAGTGTCCAGAGGTGAAGGAAATAAATCACAATGCATATTATTGTGAAAATAGGCTCCAAAGTTCGAAGTATTTTTTCAAACAGCTGCTTTTTTTGTGGTGAAAAACCTACCATATAATAAAGAATCTATAATTTCTGATTTATTTCCAAAAGTGGCTAGATTGGGAAGTGAGAGGGGGAGAAGTAGTTGCAATATGTAGAATCAGAATCAAGAAATAAATGTATCATTCTACAATAAAAGTCATAACATTAAATAAAGTTGTACACCCTTCCAATGCTACACATAGAAAAACATGTATATAAAACAAATACATAGAAACATAAAAACACACCACAGTATGAATAAATCAAAATTCTCTTTTTTCCAACTGCTCTCTAAAAAAATTCCCTATAATCCTTCATCAAAAAAATACATTCTGTGCTACCCCTCCCTCCTCATTGTTTGTTATAATTAACAGAACTTGGGAGTCGGACTGCCTGAGGGAAAACACTATTTTATAGATTGGTGGTATGGGAGGCAATATTCCTATACTGCTTACTAGATTGTACCTCCTTTCCCAAAACTTTTCAATACTGAACAGTTCTGCATGTAATTTTCTGTGCAGTTTCCACCACCTTCTGTAAAGCTTTCATGAGATCTACATGTATGCTGCCATAAATAAACATGGTAAATTAAAACATATTCCATGGCACCACTAGAAAAAACAAGTAGGACCAGTTTAGAAAACCCAGCCTTAAAAAATGTAGTACCTGCTGTGATTTACCATTAAAGAGGATATATGCAGTGACTATAACAAATCTCTTGCAATTGTTGTTCCTAAACAACAAAACCCATGCACTGGCTCTTCCTCTACCCCATCTATAATTACAGTAGCATAGCTATCACCCCCTCCTCTCCTAAAGTCTATTATCAAATCTTTAGTCTTTCTAAAATTGAGCTTTAAATTGTTTTCACTGTACCAGCTTACCAGTCCCTTTAATTTCAGCTGATAGGCACCCTCCTCATTATCCCGTATTCTACCAATGATAGTGGTATTGCCACTAGATTTTATAGCTGAGTTTCTCTCACATCAGGAAACAGTCATAAAAATAAAAGGTAAATAAAAAATAGTACTCAGTACACTCTCTTGCGAAACACCTGAATTTAGGGTCAACATTGATGAGCATGGACCTCTGATTTTCATTTTCTGGGGCCTTTTAGTGAGAAAATATCAAATCCAATTACAGAAAATTGGGCTTAGATTTTGAGCTTACCAATAAGCTTCTTAGCTAAATAGCATTGAATTCTGTACTAAAATGAATTTAAAAAACGTAATAGAAATGTTTTTACACTCTAATTTTTTGTAATAAAAACTGAGTGCAACATGGTAGCAATAGCATCCTTAGTTGTTCTGTTTACCCTGGAATCAAACTGATATTTATCTAATGCATCAGGGACACATTTTTTTCTAAAAAAAAAAAAAAAAATGAATTTCTGAAAGCACTTTATGATAACGGTAGCAATAAACTACAAGGTATAGTAGATTTCTTCAGAATAGGGGCAACAGTTAACATCCTCAGACATATGGGGATGACCTCCTGCCCAGAGATCATCCTACAATGATCTCTGCTCAGTCCATAGATGGGAGATTGCCAGCATGTACAGGTTTGTACCACTGATCTCTGGGGGCATGGAGAGGGCTGTGTTGTTGTGCTGGCAGGATCAAAACAAAAGAATTGCAATGCCTTACAGTCTTTGTTTAGAAAGTAACCCCAGCCTGAGGAGAAAAGGCTGTCCCCTTCCAGCATGGTGCAGAGAATGACATTTGTTCATTTTTTGTGGATGCAGTGGTCTTTCTGCAAAAGTCTTTAGCTGATTTAAACTGAAAGTTTAGTTGAGCTTTAAAGTGTAAAGCATTTTTTTTTGTTTAAGACAGAGTGGGGAAGGATTACAGCCCCTCTCAGATTTTCTGATGTACAGAGCTTCATTAGAGAGATTTTCCATCATCCCCTTCGCTAATGTCCCCTGGTATTAACAGTTTTACGTTACAGAGTGAAAATCTGCAACAGTAACAGACCAAAATATTTGTTGCATTATTCAAAGAATGTTTATTAAAGAAAATAGGGAGGCTTGGGATTGGGTTTATATGAGTGCCCCCATAGAAAACCAGCCAGGAGCACTGGTAAGGGACCCCAGAAGGAGGATCATGGCTGTTCTGTGCAAAACCATTGCACAAAGCAAGTAAGTTTAACATGTTTATTATTTTTAAATAAATGAGGTTTATATCAGGTATATACGTGACTATATAAGGTCGAGTAGCAATCAGTTTGATGTAAACACAGGAATGTTATAACTACAGGTGCAATTTAACCAATCTGACTCAAGCCCCCATTTTACCATGGTGGTGGGGTGGATCAGGAGTGAGGACGGCTATTGGATGAAGATGGTTTTTGTGGCACGTTTTGTTGAATTTTCTTCATTTGGGCATTGTTTATTATTGACAAATGTTATACTTGCACTTTAAGTATTGCACTTTTTATTATTAAGGATAAAAACCCGATAGTAGTTTTTTTAGAATAGCATTCTTTACCATCTCAGGATTGCAGTGTGGTACGTTTTGAAAAATATTACCTATTTTCTGTGGTGTAGTGTATTGAGAGGTTCATGGAGGTCAATGGCAGTGCATCAACATGCATGTAACATTCTAACTAATGTGCTGGCCACAAGTATTAACAAGACTTGGTGTCAACATACATCAACTTGCTCAGAATTGAGGAGCACAAAGGGTGGGACTTTATATGAATGGCTTGGGTCTGTGATTCACCCCTGGTTTTGTTGTCTTGGTATTTTACACAGTCACTTTTCCTGGTGTTCTGCCTTCTCCCTAGCTCTATCCCACTTCACTGCACGGGGCTTTCTCTTCCTATCCTCATGCTTGGCTGCCCCCTTATGACACCCATTCTCACAATCCCTTGGTAACACTTCCCCGCAGTTTTGCCTCGCTGTTTCCATGCCCGCTGTCCATGTGGGTTGCCAACATTGAGCCGTCCGCCACGACCCCCGGTAGGAGATTTTCCAGGAGCTTGTTATGCCTGACCACCTTACCATCAACATACAAATCCATAGTAAGTTCTTACCTCTATGTTTGGGGGTTTACCTTTTACCCCCATACCTGTGTTTATTCTCATGGCTTACATACATATTTTCATTCTAGTTATACCACGTGCATGCTCCTGATGAGTGGCCCATAAGGCACGAAACGCGTCCAGCTAACTGATGCCGTGTACCCAATTTTCATCCTTCAACTTTTTATTACCATGAAACCCCAATTTATACAGGCTCAGTGAGGCCATAGGTCCCGCAGGCAATAATTATATCATGATTATATACAACTGCATTTTGGGTGACCCTGGGAATTTGTTCAATTTTTCACCTTGATATTTATTGTTGTCAACGTATAAAATGGTCTTAATCATGTATATTGTTTACTCTAACAGTGGTTACATCATGAGACTTCATGTTGTCATTTTATCTATTAATTGTGCTCGCGCTAAAAATGTGAATTGAAAAAAATATGAATATATATAAACTGAGTATAAAATATAAACTAATTGTGCAGAAATATTAAACCATAATTAGTATGCTAATAAAAACATACATGTAAAAATATATATATAAAATGTGCAATCCTTATATATAAAATTCACAAAGTGCATCCACATAAAAGTGCAATCCTTATATAAAATGCTGAAAGTGCATCATGCATGAATATAGACCTAATTAATAAGTGCAAATCCTGTGACAATCAAGTGTCCAAACAAAATACGATCAGCAGATTCTAGATTCTAGAATCTGCTGATCGTATTTTGTTTGGACACTTGACTGTCACAGGATTTGCACTTATTAATTAGGTCTATATTCATGCATGATGCACTTTCAGCATTTTATATAAGGATTGCACTTTTATGTGGATGCACTTTGTGAATTTTATATATAAGGATTGCACATTATATATATATATTTTTACATGTATGTTTTTATTAGCATACTAATTATGGTTTAATATTTCTGCACAATTAGTTTATATTTTATACTCAGTTTATATATATTCATATTTTTTTCAATTCACATTTTTAGTGCGAGCACAATTGATTTTATTTATATTCAAATACACGGAATGAAACGTGGTGAAGTGTTTGCTGCTTTAAATATAGTTGTTTTACTCCTTAGAGGCATTGGTCCACTTGTGGCTCGCAAGAACCCCACCTGTTCATTTTATCTATTGTCATCAATTGTTTATCGTGTATTTTTATATCAATACTATTCATATGTTTATCGTGTCTACCAATAAATTCTCAGTGTTCATCTATTTTACTTGTTTGCAACCATGTGCTTCATATAAAGTCCCACCCTTTGTGCTCCCCAATTCTGAATTAATACAAGGGATGGAAATGCGTGACCCTACCGGGCCATGATTTCATTTAAAGCGGGAGTCCGGCGACCAATCTTTTTTTTTTTTTTTTTTTTTTTTAGGTCATTGAGACACTTTGCTAACCCCAAAATAATACTCACAGTTTGGGTGTAATATTTCCGCCTCTGTCTGTTTTTGTACTGAAGAATAACTTAAAAAATGTGATGCTGGCTGTTTCCATCTTGCTTGTGGGCACATGAAGCCCACAAGCATTGATTTCCTGGATGCAGTGAATGCTGTTCATTCACAGCTTGTTCACGTGCATGATCATTGTTTCCGCACTGAATCTTGGGAAGCCTGACACTAAGCTCCCAGGAGACAGTGCGGCGCCGGGGAAAGGCAATAAACAAGCCTACTCCCATGGGAGGAGAGACAGGAAGTGCCACAATAAAGTACAATATAAAGGTAATTACAGCGATAAAAAAAAATTTTGTGTGGCATTTGAACATCTATGCAATTAACTGAAGGGGGTAAGATTAAGTTAAAAATTTGAGTGGAACCCCACTTTAAAGTCCCAAGGAATGGAAATACATGACCTTACCAGGTTTTGGCTTCCTCAAAGTCCCTAATCCTCCTCTTTGATACATCAACTTGCAACAATAATGCACGGAGAAAATTTAAGTTGTGTTCAATGCATCTGCCTAATGCTAAAAAAGCTCTAAAGCAGATGTCAGTGGGTATAGGAAGCGCCCTAATAATATAGATAAATATACATGAGTAGTGAAAATGTGGGACTTTTAGGTGCTGAGAACCCCAGGAATGGACACAGAACAATAATACATTAAAAAGGTTATAAACAAGATGTGCATTGCAGCCACATAAAAGGATCATGTTGTAGTGCAAGTACCTTGCCTTTCCCAACTACTAAATTGATGTCAGAATACTAAAAGTTACATAATAATGTTACATATATTATATGAAATAACAGGAGCAGGTCAGATGTTGCTAAAGAGTGGGAGGAAAGAAATTATTTATCTCAATGCGTTTCGCAGATTGCAATTCTTCAGGGAACTTCAAGGTGCTAGTAAAGAAAAATGTGTGTATGTATAAGCAAAGATATCCGCATAGGGATATACAATTAACATATGATAACCAGCAACATGAATACTGCTTACAAAGATCAAATACAAACACAGACAGGTGTCACTGCACAATCACAAGCCAGGGGAGGAATGAAGACCCAACGTTATATCAACCCAAAGAGTGGGCAACAGGGGGCTCAGACCATGGAGCTGTCACAGCTTGACACCCTATAGTCAGAAACATTAAAAGTCAAATGGGCCAGAACTCATAGTGTAAAATAAATACAAATGCCCCATATATCTCTTATATAAGTATCACATGTCAATGGTTATCATATGTTAATTAAAAATGTGTATGCGGATATCTTTGTTTTTAAATTCACACCTTTTTCTGACTGTTACTAGCACCTTAAATACTCCTGAAGAAGCACAATGAACAAAACGCATTGAGACAAAGCATTTCTTTACCCTAAATAAAGCATTTCTTTATCCCATATAATATATGTTACATTAATACGTACTTGTAACATATTACTATAACATGATCAATTTATGTGGCTGTAATGCACATAGTGGTCTGACTATTTTTAATATGCATGATTTAATACATTTATGAACTTTTAACATATTAGTGTACTGTGTCCGCTTCTGAGGTTCCCAGCACCTTAAAGCGGAGTGCCACCTAAAAGTGGAATTTCCGCTCATCTGTTTCCTCCCCCCCTCCGCTGCCACATTTGGCACCTTTCAGGGGAGGGGGGAGTGGGCACCTGTTTTTGACAGGTACCCTGTCCCCACTTCCACGACAAGGTATGTCAGAAGTCTGGCTCCCTCCCCCTCCCTCCCCCTTCCCTCGGCCAGTAAGAGAGCGCAGCACGCTTCGCACATGCGCAGTAGGGACCCGGCCGTGAAGCCGCAATGCTTCACTGCCGGGTACCCTTAATGGCAATGGTGGTGGCAGCACCTGACAGCTGATGGGAACATCAGCTGCGGAGCTGACTTTGCTGGACTCCAGGACAGGTAAGTGTCCTAATATTAAAAGCCAGCAGCTGCAGTATGTGTAGCTGCTGGCTTTTCATTTTTGAAGGGGGGGTGAAACTCCGCTTTAAAAGTCCCACATATTGTCTACTGATGTTTATTTATTTAATATTAAAATGCAATCATCTTTTGGGAAAGTTATTGTTCAAAATATATAAACAAAATAAAAATATGAACGCTAAGAACAAAAACTATCATGTTAAATCCAAAGTAGACTGTTAACACCTGAAGTTAAAATGATATATAATTCAAAAATTTCCCTTTGCTTCCTATACCACATTCAATACAGAATGTAAGAGGAGACTTCTCAAAAGTGACATGAAATCCCCCTTAGGCAGTTGTCACTGTCCCCATTAAAAGTTTTTCCCTCGACTCCTGGTTTGTGATACTTTTAAAATGTTTGATTCGCCGTCACTTTCAGCCTCAGTGGCAATCACTAGAACAAAAATGGTAAGTGACTCTCCCCAGCAGGAACACAGCAATAAAAAAAGTTCTGACTTTAGATGCAATTTATCAAAGTGCATAGGAAGAAATGTAAATCTATTGTCAAAATTATACTATTTTTAATGGATGCTTTCATATCACTCGGTATTACTGATGTTTGTTAACAATAAAAAGGTAATTTTTCTTGGTTAAACATCACCTAGAAAGCAATCTTAAAAAAAATTCTTAAGAATTGTAAAGATCTGCAATGTGCAAGTAGTTGAGCAAATTAACTTGTTTGTACCCCTGTCTCTTGGTTTTCCCTTCTATTTCAGGCCTTCTAAATGTGTTCGCTAAAGAGAAAAGAGCACTTTGTCTGGATGTTTTGGTATGGAATACAACATTTAGAACAAAAATGGAAGATTTCATTGTAAATAAATGATCTTTACATGTAGAAGTAGTGATTACCATTAATAAATTATTTTATTGTTTTGCCAAAGTGATGTTAAAGTATTTCCAAAGCTGACATTTTTAATTTTGCAGTGGTTAAAACCCCAGTTATTTTTTTTCATGTCCTATTGGGGTTAGCTTCCTTTCTCATAGACATAAAAAAGAGTAAATGCAACCTCTACAAAGGGAGGGATATTTTTCTCTTTGATAGTTGTCACTGGAACAAATAACCCAATTTAAAAACTTCCCCAATCTGCAATCTTTTTTGGTGAAAGCTCAAAATTTGGGATTTTCCCCCATTTCAGCCCATGTGACAATGGACAGCACTATCAACAAAGAGCATTCATCATCTTAGAAGAAGACAGCAATAAAACAAAGGTTCTAAACCCTGACCATTCTTTACATTTTTTAAATGTTGACTTTAGATACACTTTTATTTCAATATTGCTATGCTGCCTTATAATGTTTAAGAGCTTAAACATTGGTTCAAAAGGCAAAAAGGGTTTTAACATTAATGCATTCTCTGCACTAAGGTAAAAAACCTTCATGTGTCTGTGCCTAACCCCCTTCCCTCCACCCCTAAAGACCAAACACCACTCTAGATTTAGGGTTGTCCCTGCCTGCCTATTCTCCTCTCTTTCTGCATTATTGGGCCATTGGCTCCTACTTTTGGCAGTTAAAGTGATTGTAAAAGCTTGTTTTATTGTTTAAATAACAAACATGTTATACTTACCTCCTCTGTGCAGTTGGTTTTGCACAGAACAGCCTGGATCCTCTTCTTCTCGGGTCCCTCTTCGCTGCTCCTAGCCCCTCCCTCCTTTGAGTGCCCATCAGCCAGCAGCTTGCTACAGAGGGCACCCAAGCTGAGTCAGAGCTCCGTGTATCCATTCAGAAATGGAGCCCCGACCTGGCCCCGCCCCCTCTCCCCTGATTGGCTGAATTACTTTGATTAACAGCCGCGGGAGCCAATGGTTCCGCTGCTCTGTCCTGGATGACTAAGGGGATTGTGGACAGAGAGAGAAGGGGCTCAGGTAGGTAATTAGTGGGTGCTGGGGAGGCTGCTACACATGGAGGGGTTTTTTATCATAATGCATATGCATTATAATAAAAAACCTTCTGCCTTTGCAACCCCATTAAATCCTGTGTGCGGAGGATGCTGGAGGGGGCAAGGCGATTGTTTCAATGGACGTACACAGCCCAGCTCAGGATCAAGCCTGCACAAGTGCCCCCATAGAAAGCAGCTTGCTATGGGGGCACTCAGAGGGGCACTCAGAGAAGAGGAGGAGCCAAGATCACTGGTGAGGGACCCCAGAAGAGAAGGTTCGGGGTACCATTGCACAAAGAAGGTAAGTATAACATGTATGTTATTTTAATTTAAAAAGAAGCTTTACAATAACTTTATGGACCACTCAAATCTTAAAAGAGTCAGCTCAGACCTGATCAATTGTGGTAACCCTCCAACTGTTATATCACCCTTATTGGGCGCTCCAGCACAAGCACCTTCCAGAAGCATGGTAACCTGTAATAGAGCATTTAGTTGTACACATTCCTTTTCAATGAAGGAAAATTCTTCTTCATGACTTGGTAACTCAGTAGAATGAGTTACTAGAGCATTTTAACAGTTATATTTTTTATTTTACCAATATTCTGTATACTTTCTGTATTGGGAATTTCCTCATAAAAGGGTGGAAATTGGAGAATAAAGGTGCTAAAAATAGAAAAAGGGAAATTGGTATTAGTAATGGGGATTTACAGAAGGAAGTCTCTGTTTGGCAAGTCCTCACCAAAGTGTCCAAATAATAGATACAAAAACAAAAAGCAGACACATAAAGGTTGATTCACAAAATGAATTCAGAATCTTCACATAAATGTTGTGAATATACAGTCCAACTAGCCAATTATGAAAAAAAAAATATTTATATATGTATTTTATCTGCACATGATTGGCTATTCAATGTAAACAGGAATTTACTTTTCACGTGATTGGATAATTAATTTGTTATTTATTTGCTAAAGAGGTTTTATATACAGGTACATCTATATACATAGTCTATGACCTTGGTGAAAAAAATGACATTGAAAATATAGGACACTCCAGGATCATAGGGTAATATTTATTTAAATAATACAAATTCTTCTTCATACAAGCCAAATTTTGTTCAAACTAGTGCTATACTGAGAACTAAAGAGAATATAAGAACCTCTTCTCTCAGCATCGACATACCAAAAACTATAAGAACTTTGGAACTAAGTGTATTGAATCTCCATATCCAAAATACATTGGGGATGATTCCAGTCACGTACCTTGCACCTCAAGCAACTTGCACCCTCCATACAGTAAAGGCATTGTCTATATAGCAATCCTATGTAATATAAGTCATACAAAATAACTCATTAGGATAAATGAAATGTTCTTCCACCCATGCCATGAAAGCATTTGTACACGGGAGCTGCATGGGAACCCATTACAGCTCCCCATATTTGCAAATAGTATTCACCTGTAAACATAAACAGTTGTTTTTAAAAATGAGCTGTAAAATTAATTGAACATCAGTAAATGTATCAAACCTCACAAGCAATTCCTCCTTACTTCTTAATGATGATCAATAGAAATGTATAGGCTCAAGATATCCTAGTTAGCCAATATGACACCATCAGGTATCTCAAGTTGGAGTATTTTTTTTCAAAATATTATTGGTATCTTTTATTTAAGATTTAGTAGACTACAGAATAGGAGGCAGAATGTTATCATAAAAGTGAGCCAAAGGAGAAACAAGTGGGTCTACACTAGTAGAGGATTTAGAGCATCTACTGTATATGAATCTTCAGGAACATATACAGTATATAATGGGGACAAAGGGATGCTGTTTAACCACTTAAAGACCAGCCGCCGCAGTTATGCTGTGGCAGGTTGGCTCTCCAGGGCGAATCACCGTCATGGTACGTCAGCCACTTTAAGACCACTAGAGGGCACACACGCCCGTGACACAACGCCAGAGCCAATGCATGCCAATGCAAGCCAATGAGTTGATCAAATACCACCAAAAGAAAGCTCTATTTGTGCGAAAAAAAGAACATACATTTTGTTTGGGTACAGCTTTGCACAACCGCACAATTGTCAGTTAAAGCGACGCAGTGCCGTATCGCAAAAAATGGGGGGCAAATCCTTCCAGTCCTTGAGTGGCTAATAAAAGAAAATTCTGTTTTTTTATCTAACATCCACTCTATGCATGCCCCGCCTACAAACAACTCTATCTTATGCTGTACCTCAATAATAGGATTATTCAAAAGTTTCTTATTCACCTGACCATCCTCTAACTGCCTCATAATTTCAGCTTCATATAGAGAAACATCCACAACCATAAATGACCCCCACTTATTGGTGGGCTTGATAACAATATCTCATCATGCCAATAAGGAGGATAGGGGCTGTTTTTTCTCCATGGGGCTACATTATTGGCAACATAATCAAGCCTATTCAAAATAAATAGTCAGCGCTAGGGAAAAGGAAAATATTTATGCAGCTAGCATGGAAGGTAGTCTCCCATCCATGTACTAACCAGACCCGACCCTGCTTAGCTTCCAAAATCAGACAAGTGTAATACTTAGGCAGTTTGCAAGTAAGGTAAGTATCTAAACAAAAAAATAAGATGTAAAAATAAAAGTGCAGCGCCTAAGTGATCAAGAATAAATATAACAATCTTATAATGAAAAAGCAAAGTGTAAAAAATATACTTATAACAAAAACAACCAAACCGTAGTGTGACGTTAAAAAGTACATAAAAAGTCCCACAAGCATGTGACTCTTCTTAGTGGTAAATAAATAACTCCAATTGTTATCTGTGTATAGTATTCACCCAACAGTTTGAATATATCACCACATGTTGCTCTAAAACACCATCTTTGAACTCTCACCGGCTATTAAGCTGCATCAGAAAGGCAGCAGACAGGGATCTGTCATTTGGACAAAGTCCCAGTTCCCTATTGAGGATCTCAGACATCTGATTTATGCATCAATGAAATATTATGCACATTTCCTGAACCACTTGTACATTGTTCCACAAACTGGTTGATTTGTACTTATTCCTCTTCTGACATAGCTGACCACCTCATCTGACTCTTGGGTAGACAATTCATTTTGGTAAAAAAAAGCCATATGCCACATGACATCATGGAAGTAGATGAGGACATCATTACCCCCGGAGAATATCCACCTCAAAAATCACCTCTCAGGCATAATACACATCATTCAGACCATTTACATACTTTGTTCGTAGCATAATCCTCCTAACCCTTTCGTGCAATTACTTTCTCCTTTAATTGCTCAAAAAACATAGTACACAAGTCCCATTCAATATTATGTATCAATTTGTTGGTTTTCTCACATTCCTTCTGAGAAAACTCCACAGTAAGGGTTATGATATCAAAGGAACATTTATTTAATATCTGCAAATCTAATCTTAAAGTCATTTTGTAAAAAAAAGTGTTGCCATGATTGTAAACCCCAGGCTCTTGAGATTCATTTAAAGTTGATGATACTCAGCTTGGGTAATTCCAGGCAGCTCATATGAAATTAAAATAACTTTTAAGTCTCTGATACTTACGCGATACTTGTGGTGCCAGTGACAAAGTAAGAAAATCATTTGAGCCACTTACTCCAGTAAAGATTTTTATTGGTTCTTCTTCTGTATAGGAATATATTCCATCCACAGTAGCAACTCTTCCAATAGCCATGATCAGGCTGCTAATCCACAAGGTCTGAAATAAAATAGCAGGAGATTTAGAAAACACACTTATTTACTCGTAGTCCCCGCAACAGGGATCAGTTCAACAGTCCCAAACTCCATAAAAGCAAAATAGGTTGTAGTACAACCTTCTTCTTAAATGAAAAATAAAATAAATAATGAAAAGTAAGCAAATAGCATAGGTCATAATAATGGGAACATTTTAATTAAATATAAAAGTGCAGGTGCAGATGGAGATAAAAAAAAATCATAAAACAAAGAATTTGTTTGAATGAAAGAAAATCTGCTGTAAAAATTTTTCATCATATATTAATTTCCAAGTTCAATTTCAATTATTTCTAGGCTACTCATATTAACCACTTGCCCACCACAATACCATTATATACATTGAGGTTTGCAAGTGGTTTACCTGGATTATGGCTGAAGATATCAGCCATAACCCCGATATCATTTTTTGCAGCCAGCGGCTGAAACTGTTCAGAGTCCACTCACCGCTCACCAGTGTTTCTCGAGCTTACTGTTACCGCTGGTTTGCCCAGGAAAAATGATCCGGCGGTGCAACTGGCTGCTCCCATAGGCAATAGATACTTGGAGGTCTGGCGCAACACGAAGAAATTTCTAAAAAAAAATGCAAAAGATCAATTTTTTTTTTCTTTTGCTTTTAAAGGTAAAGAAGAGGTTTGGGGTCTTTTTGAAACCAGATCTTTTCATAAAGAGGACCTGTCATCCTTGTTTCTATCACAAGGGATGTTTACATGTACCGTAGTTTGTCGCCATTCCACAAGCGTCGCAATTTTAAAACATGACATGTTAGGTATCTATTTACTCAGCATAACATTATCTTTCATATTATACAAAAAAATCGGGGTAAATATTGTGGGTTTTTTTTAACCACTTCAGCTGCGAAAGGACTTGCCCCCTTAATAACCAGGCCCTTTTTTGCGATACAGCACTGCGTCGCTTTAACTGACAATTGCGCGGTCATGCGACGCTGTACCAAAACAAAATTTATGTCTTTTTTTCCCACAAAAAGAGCTTTCTTTTGGTGGTATTTGATCACCTCTGCGTTTTTTATTTTTTGCACTATAAACAAAAAAGTCCGACAATTTTGAAAAAAAAAAACAATATTTTTTACTTTTTGCTATAATAAATATCCAAAAAAAAATGTCTTCATCAGTTTAGGTCAATATGTATTCTTCTACATATTTTTGGTAAAAAAAAATGCAATAAGCGTATATTATTTGGTTTGCGCAAAAGTTATAGCATCTATAAAATAGGGAATAGATTTATGGCATTTTTATTATTAATTTTTTTTTTACTCATAATGCCGGCGATCTGCAATTTTTAGCGGGACTGTGACATTGCGGTGGACAGATCGGACACTTTTGACACTTTTTTGACATTTATACAGGGATCAGAGCTAAAAATAGCCCCTGATTACTGTATGAATGTCACTGGTAGGGAAGGGGTTAACACTAGGGGGCGATCAAGGGGTTAACTGTGTTCCCTGGGTGTGTTCTAACTGTAGGGGGGATGGGCTATCTAGGACATGTCAGAGATCGCTGTTCCTGATGACTGGGGACAGAAGATATCTGACATGTCACTAGGCAGAATTGGGTATTGCCTTGTTTACATCGAGTCCGTGGGACCCGCGTGCACACTCCCGCTGGTGCCCGCTAACCTCTCTTCACAGATCGACGTACACCTACGGCGGTTTGCGCAGGAGAGCCGACCTGACGCAGTATAATGACGGTGGTTGGCCAGCAAGAGTTTAAATTCATTTAGGGGGATTTTTTCCAAAAACATTAAGCTTGCAAAACTTTTAGCAAATACCGTGTGACATAAAAAAATTGCAACGATCGCCATTTTATTCCCTAGGGTCTCTGCTTAAAAATGTTATAATAATAATGTTTGGGGGTTATAAGTAATATTCTAGCAAAAAATACTGATTTAAACTTGTAAACAAAAACTGCCAGATAAAGTCTAGTGGGCAAGATGCTTGAAGCTTGAGAACTTACTTTTTGAAGAATTACATGCATTTCTTTTCTTGAAATTTCATTACACATGTAGCGCACTACTCCCTTGGAAGCTGCAGTGTTGTTCATTACCTTTATGTCAATTTACCCTGCTCTTCCTTCCCATGCAACTTTAACATGCCAGACAGTCTTTGTGCTTTATAAAACTGTAACTTTATTCTTGAACTCTGATTAAGATAACAAATGAATAGAGGATTTGAGATGCCCCTATAAATTCTGGTTCCTGATCTTGTGCACTACCCATTTGTGAAATGACCAGCATTACTCTGACTAATGCTTTGGTTAGAGATTGCAAAGTCCCAGGCCCTCACCGCCTAATTCTGGACTCTTGCTATCAATCCTTGTCAAATCAGGGAAGTGTCTCTTGCTAGGTCCTTGGACATATAGCAAGTTTGATCTTTTAGCACTACTGGGTTGCACTCCCTTCGCTCACTCCCATCAACAGTCCATGGTACTCACAGAAAGTCGATTCCTAGTTTCCTCCATCCTCTTTACAGCTACTTCTTCCTCCTCATGATGGAACTCTCCTTCTGCTGTCCAGCACTGGGGTCTCTGAACCACTGAGGCCTTCAAGCCTCCTCCTGCACCCGAACTTCTCCTGCCATCCAGCACTGGGGTCTCGGAATCACCCAGGCCTTCAAGCCTCCTTCCGCCATCCAGCTCTGGGGTCTCTGAACCACCCAGGCCTTCAGGCCTCCTCCTGCACCCTACATGGTTGCAAACTTCTCAGGCAGAACAACCCCCAGGAACATGTGACCTCAGCTTATATGCGAGTCCTGCCCCTGCCAATACAAATTAATGATTGGTCCAGAGCTCTCCATACAAGCTGCCTGTCACTCAAGTCCCAAATCCTGCCTCCCTTCCAGAACATTTCACTGGAAAGTGCAGCGCTAAAAGCATCCAACATATGCATGTGGGAAATGTGTATTGTGATATATAAATGGTGTGCTAGAAAGGACACATAAAAATAAAAAACAACATATAAATGTCAAAAACAGCTGTAAAGACGCTAGTCCTACGCGTTTCGACTGCCCCTGTTGATGACTATTTAGTCGAAAACGCGTAGGGATAGCGTTTTCAGCTTCCCACATTGCTATTTTTACCCTATTTGTGATCACTTTTAATCCTGTATGGTAGCTTTCCAATAAATCCCATTTTTGACCTACACCATGTGGAGCTCCCTTTTTTCTTCCTCCATGGCTTCATGTTGAATCGCCCCTCTGGATCACCCCGCTCTATAATCGGAGGACGTGTGTGCTAGTGGTCCAACTTCAATCTGCAACCACCATCTTCCATCGGTGTCCGTGACCCACAGGACTCCGTCCGGTTCGTCATCATGGGAGTGTATCCCTATGCCTATTTGACGCATTGCTATACCGTATTTGCGTCCTACACATCCGGTAAGAGTATCCACTTACTTCTATTCAACATTTGCTTACCTTGACATCTGCTGTCTCATCTCCATCCGAGGATCCATACATCTTCCAGCGCCTACCGGTGCTCCCCTGTTGGAGAAGATACTCTTTTGCCTTACAATATATGGACTTCCACCTTTTGCTGTTCCATATTTCACTATTGACACTTTGATTTTTATTGCTGGTCTTTACAGCTGTTTTTCACATTTATATGTTGGTTTTTATTTTTTATGTGTCCTTTCTAGCAGACCATTTATATATCACAATACACATTTCCCACTTGCATATGTTGGATGCTTTTAGCGCTGCACTTTGTATGTTTAAATTTCTAGTGGACTTGCTTTGTCTGTGTGTCAGCTGCTTTGGTGTTTTATACTTTTGGGTTTAGTGCAGCATTTTGCTATCTATATTTCACTGGAAAGATGAGAGGATATCCTTGAGCCAGAGTGTAGGTGGCCACACCCCCCTCTATTCTATCACTCACACCCACAAATAAACAAACAGGCCCAAGGAAAAAATGCAAAGCTTTGGCCAGATTTACCTATCACTAATTACATTAACACACTAAGCACCCAACTGAATGGGGTCGGATTTTCCGACGGAAAATGTGTGATAGGACCTTGTTGTCGGAAATTCCGACCGTGTGTAGGCTCCATCACACATTTTCCATCGGATTTTCCGACACACAAAGTTTGAGAGCAGGATATAAAATTTTCCGACAACAAAATCCGCTGTCGGAAATTACGACCGTGTGTACACAAATCCGACGCACAAAGTGCCACGCATGCTCAGAATAAATAAAGAGATGAAAGCTATTGGCCACTGCCCCGTTTATAGTCCCAACGTACGTGTTTTACGTCACCACGTTTAGAACGATCGGATTTTCTGACAACTTTGTGTGACCATGTGTATGCAAGACAAGTTTGAGCCAACATCCGTCGGAAAAAATCCTAGGATTTTGTTGTCGGAATGTCCGAACAAAGTCCGACCGTGTGTACGGGGCATAAGCCCTCACAATTACTCTTGGTGGGCGCAGGAACGGGCTCTGCTGTGAAATATTAGATCAAGAATTGTAATTACATGCCCCTGTTGAAAGGGTCAGAAAAATTGGGCCTTTGGTGGTGGTGGTGCTGGTGCCACAACACTGTAAGTCCTCACAGTTACTCTTGGTGGGTGCAGAAACGGGCCCTGCTGTGAAATATTAGATCAAGAATTGTAATTACATGTCCCTGTTGAACAGGGGCAGAAAAATTTGGCCCTAGGCACTGGTGCCACAACACTGCAACCCCTCACAGATACTCTAGTTGGAGGGCAGGAATGAGCCCTCCTGCAAAATATTGCATCAAAAATTGTAATTATACGCCCCTGTTAAACAGGGGCTGAAAAATTGGGCCTTAGGCACTGGTGCTGGTGCCACAACACTGCAACCCCTAACAGATACTCTAGTTGGAGCGCAGGAACAAGCCTTGCTACAAAGTATTGCATCAAAAATTGTAATTACACACCCCTATTAAACAGGGGCTGAAAAATTGGGCCTTAGGCACTGGTGCTGGTGCCACAACACTGCAACCCCTCACAAATACTCTAGTTGAGTGCAGCAACAAACCCTCCTTGCAAAATATTGCATCAAAAATTGTAATTACACGCCCCTGTTAAACAAGGGCTGAAAAATTGGGCCTTAGCCACTGGTGGCGGCACCCAGAACCAAAAATATTCTTACAAGCGATCAGCATGATCATTGAGGAGGAAGAGGTTAGTCACTCAGCATAACAGGATAGTCACTCAGCATCAGCATAGGCAGTCTTGAAGGGATCTGACATTTCAAAAAAAATTATTCGGTTACATCAGCATCAGGTGCTTGGTAGCTGGTGGTTATCCAAGACTGATTAATTTTTATGAAGGTCAGTTGATCGACCGAGTGGACAGGAGCACCCTGTGATTGGTTACAAGACCTCCAGCAGCATTGAATGTGAGTTCCGAAAGAACGCTGGATGCAGGGCAGGCCAGTAGCTCAATTGCATACTGTGCAAGCTCTGGTCAGTGATCCATCCTCAAGACCCAGTAACCCAGAGGATTTTCGGTGGGAAAGGTGTCCAAGTCAGATCTTGCCCCTAGGCATTCCTGCACCATGTAAAACAGATGCTGGCGATGGTTGCTGGAACCGATTATACCTTGGGGCTGCGGACTAAAAAAATTGTCTGAACGCATCGTGATACCACGAATACAAGGATCCTTCTGCAGACTTTGCAGGATCAGGGAGGCCATGCAGCATAGGTTTGCTGAGGCATTCGGTCCGGAGTCCTCTGGGTCACTAAGGACGACATGATCCGCAGCCACCTCCTCCCAGCCACGTACAAGTGCATGGGTTTCTTGGGACTGTAAATGATCCCTTAAAGACTGCTGCTGATGCTGAGTACCATCTTTTGACCTGTGTGCTTGCATAACGCCTACGGAGCACCACTGGTTCTGAAGTCAAATCAGCACAGGAAGAGGCCATGGAGGAAGAAGAAGAGGAGGGGGTGGAGGAGAGAGGTGTGGCAGAATCACCACTTGTAGTATTTTGGAGGCGTGGTGGCAGAACAACCTCCAACACTACTGCACCCTGTCCTGCATCCTTCCCAGCTGCCAGAAGAGTCACCCAGTGCGCGGTGAAAGATAAGTAACGTCCCTGTCCATGCCTGCTGAACCATGAGTCAGCGGTAGTATGCACCTTACCACTGACTCCCCTGTCCAGGGAGTCCAAGACATTGCCTTCCACATGCCAGTAGAGAGCCAAAAGTGGCGTTTGGGAACCTGCCACTGAGGAACCGCACATTCCACAAACTCATGGAAGGGGGCAGAATGTACCAACTGAAAAGGCAGCAGTTGAAGTGCTAGCAATTTTTTCGGCGGTGCAGCAGCTGGGGCAGGGAAATTTGCCTGGTATAATCTGACGTCGGTGTACCGATAGCAGATTGCCCCCAAGTACTTGGCTGTGGCACACCTAATTCTACACCTTCATTCCTCTCAGTGCAGGTCTCAGAGAGGACTGAAGGTATAGTGGGGTTGGAGATCCCAGCTGATGAGGAGCAAGGAGAGGTCGTCTTTGTTCTTTGGTGTGGGTCTTTTAGGTACGCTTGCCAACGAACTGCATGGCAGGTCAACATATGTCTGATCAAGCATGTGGTGCCCAAGCGGGAGATGTTTTGGCCACGAGAGATACGCTTGAGACATATGTTGCAAATAGCAGCAGTGCGATCTGATGCACTCGTCTCAAAAAAGGCCCACACCAAAGAACTTTTGGAATAATGCGCAGAGACAGCAGCGCCCTGCACATGCGGAGCTCTGCAGTGTGATGCAGTCGGTGTGCTGCCCTTAAGATGGCCCCTGGAGGGCATCCTGCCTCATTGGTGATGTGCCTCCTCCTCCTCCTCTCTCCTATCAGGCAACCACGTGGAGTCAGTGACCTCATCATCCCCTCCCTCCTCATCACTGGAGCAAAGCTGGCAGTATGCTGCAGCTGGGGGAACATGACTGCCAGTTTGCTGTCCTTCTTGGGCACCCCCTCTCTCTGGGCTCACGTTACTGCCTTCTTCTAGCTGAGTACCATCATCGGAGCCTTCAAAGCGCTATGCATCCTCCTGGAGCATGTATCCAACACTGTGGTCAAACAGTCCGGGGGACTTCTCAGGAGGACATGGTGGGGCTAGGGAAGGAGTGACTGATGCCATTGAGCCGAGGGAAGAGGCCGTGTTGGCAGCTGTTTTGCCAGGCAAAGTACCCTGAGCCTGGGTGAGAGACGATGAGGAGGATGAGGACAGCTTGGTCATCCACTCTACCAAGTCTTCCACATGTTGCAGCTCAACACGGCCAGCTGCCAAAAAAGAGGACAAATGTGTCCCACGGCCACGTGCTGATGAGGATGCACCATCTCCACGACCAGCACTGTTGCCTCTAGACACAGAGCCTGCTTGCCCTCTTTTATTGGCTTGTGACTGTCTGCCTCTCCTTGTTGGCCTTCCAGACATACTAATGGCCTGCAGTGAGATGTAGCTGCACAAAGCTGGGATGTATATATATATATACTGACACTGCAGCTAGCAGAATCCACTGCCTGCCTGTAGTATTATTATTATGAGAACACCAGCAATTGTCTTCAGTAGCTTTAGGTGCACACTGTGCAGAGGACGCAGTACACTAACTGTAAATACTGTAACTGCCTGCCTGTGGTATTAATAGGAGCAGAACAACAGCAATTGTCTTCAGGTAGCTTTAGGTGCACACTGTGCAGAGGACGCAGTACACTAACTGTAAATACTGTAGCTGCCTGCCTGTGATATTAATAGGATCAGAAGAACACCACCAATTTTATTCAGGTAGCTTTAGGTACACACTGTGCAGAGGACACAGTAAACTAACTGTAAATACTGTAGCTGTCTGCCTGTGGTATTAATATAGGATCAGAAGAACACCACCAATTTTATTCAGGTAGCTTTAGGTGCACACTGTGCAGAGGACACAGTACACTAACTGTAAATACTGTAGCTGCCTGCCTGTGGTATTAATAGGAGCAGAACAACAGCAATTGTCTCCAGGTAGCTTTAGGTGCACACTGTGCAGAGGACACACTACACTAACTGTAAATACTGTAGCTGCCTGCCTGTGGTATTAATAGGTTCAGAAGAACACCACTAATTTTCTTCAGGTAGCTTTAGGTGCACACTGTGCAGAGGACACAGTGCACTAACTGTAAATACTGTAGCTGCCTGCCTGTGGTATTAATAGGAGCAGAACCACAGCAATTGTCTCCAGGTAGCTTTAGGTGCACACTGTGCAGAGGATGCACTTCACTAACTGTAAATATTGTAGCTACCTGCCTGTGGTATTAATAGGATCAGAAGAACACCACTAATTTTCTTCAGGTAGCTTTAGGTGCACACTGTGCAGGGGACGCACTACACTAAATTGTAAATACTGCAGCTGCCAGCGGTACTGTACTAATAGGATCAGAACACCACTAATTTTCTTCAGGTAGCTTTAGGTGCACACTGTGCAGAGGATGCACTACACTAACTTGTAAATACCGCAGCTGCCTGCGGTACTGTACTAATAGGATCAGAAGAACACCACTAATTTTCTTTCAGGTAGCTTTAGGTGCACAGTGTGCAGAGGACGCACTACCCTAACTTGTAAATACTACAGCTGCCTGTGGTACTGTACTAATAGGATCAGAAGAACACTAATTTTCTTCAGGTAGCTTTAGGTGCACACTGTGCAGAGGACGCACTACACTAACTGTAAATACTGCAGCTGCCTGCAGTACTGTACTAATAGGATCAGAAGAACACCAGCAATTTTCTTCAGGTAGCTGTAAATACTGTAAAAACACCTGCCTGCCTGTCAGTAGCGGGAAGAGAATAACAGGAACTGATCTAGCTAAACTGAATACAGTGTATATATATATATATATATATATACACAACACCTAGGATGTCTATATATACACAATACACTGTAAGTGCAGCTAACTGACTCACCTGCCTACTCTATCTAACTTAAATCAAATGACACTGTCTCTCTGTCTATCTATCTCTCTCTCAATACCGGAACACACTACACAGGGCCACCATGCAGGCGGCCTTATATAGTGTGGGGCGTGTACTAAACCCCCTGAGCCACAATTGGCCAAAGCCACCCTGGCTTTGGAAAATTACGGCTCTCCGTACAGACGGCGCTGTGATTGGCCAAGTATGCGGGTCATAGTGCATGCTTGGCCAATCATCAGCCAGCAATGCACTATGATGCCGCAGTGAATTATGGGCCGTGATGCCCCACGCTAATGTGGTGCGAATGGCTCATATCGTTTGGAATTCGCGAACAACCGAACAGGCAATTGTTCGAGTCGAACATGCGTTCGATTCGAACACGAAGTTCATCCCTAACTATGAGATATGTAGTAATTATAGAATTCAAAATGAACCATAGGAATGATCAGAGGAGAAGCTGCAAAACGTGCAGGGATTTCAGGAAGTTTTGGGAAGAGATGGGCATCAATCACAACATGAGATTTTTCAAAAAAGCTTTTACTGGATTGTGCAAAAAAAGATCATTTGCATTGCTATTACAATGATGATGTTATAAAATGAAACTGTATGTTGTGACTATGGATCTCTTTTAAATATTATACATACATACAATCTAATATTTGTGGTCATGCATTGCATCATGCAAGTATACAGAACCCATGCTTTGATTTTCTTTTGACCTGTCATGCTAGCAATTAAATCACTCTCAGATTATCATACTGTAATCTTTACATGTTGGCTGAAAATTAGATAATTGTCTAAAACTAACAAAAAAATGACAAGCAAGGTATGAGCTAAGTAGGTCCAAAAGATCCCACAGACAATTAAAAACATTAGGAAAATAAATCCAGGGTGGTTCAAGTGACAAAACTCAATTAGCAAACGACATGAAAGTTATGGTGCTTTGTATATATATATATATATATATATATATATATATATATTTGTATATATTGTGCCTTATGATCCTAAATAGGGCCCCTTTATAAAAATAGATGACAGGAAAACTGTAGGTTTCGCCCTTAGGAACCAATTATGCATTTGTTTTTATGTTGAAAAAAAGATGGCTTAACATGTCGTTTGCACTACATTTTAAATGCATAAAATCGTGTCACACTTATTCAGTAAGGCAAAGATCAAGGTGCAATAACCTACAGAATTCATAAGTTGGTGATCTGACATCAGTAAACAAATATTGATTGACTGCTATGGATTACTGTCATTTTAACATCTTTGCATCTTACTGAAAAACATTGACACATACCTCCCAGATATCATCCATGGTGGGACTAATTATCAAGCATTCATCACCCAGCCAGTAGCAATAATTACAGCATGTTAAAGACAGAAATGATCTAATAGGCGTGAATACTAGAATAAGCTGCTGGTTCTGTCCAAACTTAGGTTCAGACAGAACATTGCTTTTTCAGAGGTTCGGCAAATGGCCAAACTAAATTAATGTTCAGCCAAATCAAACCTCTGGTGGCAGCAGGAAGAGATACATTTAGCAGTGGTATTACTACTGCTGCTAAATATGCCAGCTTCACCTTAAGACCTGCTGTAAGGAAGCTGGCAATCATCAGTGTCCTAACAGCAGAACTTAAAAGGGTGGCAATTTTGTAAAATAATGCCCCCTCCCCCAGTATTTATACTAGACCCTAGGGATAGTGGAGGGGGGAAGGTACTACAGTGCCTTGAAAAAAGTATTCATACCCCTAGACATTTTCCACATTTTGTCATGTTGCAACCAAAAATGTAAATGTATTTTATTGTGTTTTTATGTGATATACCAACACAAAGTGGCACATAATTGTGAAGTGGAAGGAAAATGATAAATGGTTTTCAAAATGTTTTACAAATAAATATGTGAAAAGTGCGGCGTGCATTTGTATTCAGCCCCTCTTAGTCAATACTTTGTAGAACCGACTTTTGCTGCAATTACAGCTGCAAGTATTTTTGGGTATGGCTCTACCATCGTTGCTCATCTAGGGAGTGAAATTTTTGTACATTTTTCTTTGCAAAATAGCTCAAGCTCTGTCAGGTTGGATGGAGAGCATCCGTGAACAGCAATATTCAAGTTTTGCCATGGATTCCCAATTGGATTTAGGTCTGGACTTTGACTGGGCCTTTCTGGCACATAAACATGCTTTGATCTAAACCATTCAATTGTGGCTCTGGCTGTATGTTTAAGGTCATTGTCCTGCTGGAAGGTAAACCTCCCACCTAGTCTCAAGTCTTTTGCAGATGCTACCAGGTTTTCTTCTAAGATTGCTCAGTATTTTTGCTCCATCTATCTTCCCCTCAACTGACCAGCTTCCCTGTCCCTGCTGAAGAAAAGCATCCCCACAACATGATGCTGTCACCACCATGTTTCAGGGTGGGGATGATGTGCAGTGTTAGTTTTCCGTCACACATAGCATTTTGCTTTTATGCCAAAATGTTCTGACCAGAGCACCTTCTTCCACATGTTTGCTGTGTCCCCCACATGGCTTCCCACAAACTGCAAACGGCATTTCTTATGGCTTTTTTTCAACAATGGCTTTCTTCTTGCCACTCTTCCATAAAGGCCAGACGTGTGGAGTGCACGACTAATGCCCCGTTCACACGATCGCACATTCCGACAACAAAATCCATGTTTTTTTTCCGACGGATGTTGGCTCAAACTTGTCTTGCATACATATGGTCACACAAAGTTGGTTGGAATTTGCAAACGTCAAGAACGCGGTGACATACAACACGTCCGATGGCACTAGAAAAGGGAAGTTCAATACCAAGTGCGCTGCTCCTTCTGCTAATCTCGTGTTAGTAGAAGTTTGGTGAGAGACGATTTGCACTTTTCAGCCTCATGCTTTTGAGATCATTATTGCTCTTCAGTTTGTGCTTGTGGGTTTGAATCTGTTCTTCAGTGCGTGTAGTCAGTTCGCATTTGTTTGTCAGTGCGAATTATTATTATTATTACTATAGTACGTATTTGATTATCCTGTGCGTTCTTGTCCGCTCGTTTCTGATTTTCAGCTTGCTCTTCTCAGGCCTTTCTGTTTTTCAGTGCTTTCTGTTAGTTCGTTCTGACCAGCCGACCGCTTTGAAGCCATGTTTCAGTTGCGTACTCGTCGTAGAGTTCATGCTATGCAGGGGATTGGTGTTGAAGCTCTTGCTTTGACCCAAGCCCAGTCCACGAACAGGGTGGGGAGGAGTTCATGGATGAAGAATTGGTTGCTCTAGCGTGACCAATTCTCTCATATGCCTTTGTTGCAGGAGATCTGTGAGAATAATCCTGATGATTTCAGGAATTATCTCCAGATGACGGACCCCATTTTTCACCGTTTGTTGGCTTTGCTGTCCCCTTATATTAGCAGGCAGGACACCTGCATGCAGCAAGCCATCACTCCTGAGCAGAGGCTAGTCACCACATTGCGGTACTTGGTGACAGGGAGAAGTCTCCAGGACATCAAGTTCTCGACAGGCATCTCCCCCCAGGCTCTGGGGATCATTATTCCAGAGACCTGTTCTGCCATCATTCAGGTCCTGCAGAAGGACTATATTAGCGTAAGTTTTCTCCTTTAACATCTGTGACAGACCTAGCCGGGAGAGAGACTTTTGGAGGGGACTGTATGCTAGCCTCTTGCCGATCGATCATGGGCCCTGGCATTTGGGGGGAACGGTGCTCTTTGTGAGCTGGGACCCTTGAGGTGGTATTACTGTGGATTCGGGTCCTGGTCCCCCAGGACACACAGACTCTGGGGACCCTGGATTTGCCATATTGGAATAGTGACTGATTCATACCGTTGGGACTCCTACTGTTAAATGCTAATGTCATCAATTCCAGCTACCTGTCTGTTGTCTGCTAAAATGTGTATTGTAAATAAGTCTCTAGTATGGGATCTATGAGTCATTAGATCCCATTGTTGTTTGTGTTTAATTAACTCTGCTATTGTGATAATGTTGATTGGATTTTCTGAACTACAAGATGGCCAGTCTGGCCTAAAGGTCATGTCTGAGTCATCTAGGCTGTCTAAAGGGATTAATTAGGTTATTTAGTTTACAGCTGTATTGTTAGAGTAATATGAGTCGGAGGTATGCACCTCCACTGTTAGTGTATAAAAGAGCCTGTATATTGCAATAAAAGAGATTCCTGGTTGAACTTACATACAGCCTGCCTGGTGTTTGTTCTGAGCTATCACAACTGGGTTAGAACGGCACATAGCTGTAGTTCTAATCCCGGAGCATCAGATGACTGGACTATCAGACGTGTGATCTGCAATCTGATTCTATAGCAGCAGAGGAATATCGGGAGAGTGGAACCGAGCGAGCAAGGGGCTTGTTACAACATCACATTCTATGTATTTCATGTTTGCTAATGGATTGTATTTCATTCATCATTCCCTAATTACCATGATTGTAATATGCTGTGAATGTCCCCTTTTCCCTCATGCATGCTGGAAGCTTTTAAACTTCGTTTTTTGCCCTTCATGCATATTTGCCTTCACTAACCTCCCCAGCATGCTATCCTGGGCCCATACACACCTAGCCTAGTCACTTAACAATGTATTTTGTCAGCTCCATAGTAGTGCTTTAGCCTAAACACCCCCTAAAATGTGTACAAATGTTATTTGTGTCTTTAAATTCATGCAGAGTGCAAGAGGCTTTTTTTGGGCTTCCAAAACCATTTTGAACCCTCCCTCCGGCCAACCGCTCAGTCAACCGATACCAATCCTCTATCTGCTGACTTTGCCAAACTCATACACACTAAACCTACTTCTTTTGTGGTCATATTTATGGATAAATTCACCAAAGCATGTAGTGAAAGGGCCTGCCAGAATACTTTCAAATGGTACTGTTTAAAGTTTTGTTCTCCTATTATCTTGATTTTTGCAGAATGTAAAAAAGTGCTTCAATTTGTACAGTGTGTATTCATATTTTTGTATTATGACACTTCTTACCTGTCCAGTGGGCTACCAATAGTGTAAGTAAGGAGGGCCTGGCCAAAGTAACACACATTATTATGTATGCGTTCAGCTCTCAATGAAGTGGAGAGGGTTACCTGTTACCTCCCCCCCTAAAATTTTTACAATGGGCCATCAGAAGGGGTGAGGAATCTGATAAGTGGACCTTCTCTTTTTGTCTTTAAGTACTCCTTCAAATAAATGGTAATACTGATTTTGGCCAAGAATGTTTGTGTTTAATCTGCTTGCAATGTTTATGTGCAAAATTACTATTTTTTTTCTTGTTTGACTCCCCAGTTTCCTTCAATGCCACAGGAATGGCAGACTGTGGCCTCCCAGTTTGCCCAGCGGTGGGACTTTCCCAACTGCAGAGGGGCAATAGATGGGAAGCTTGTCCACACCATCCCACCCCCTAACTCGGGGGTCATACTATTATGTATTGGTGGTGGTGTCGGCGACATATGAGTTCCTGTATGTGGACGTGGGGAAGAATGGCCGGATACCCTCTTCTTCTATCATATGCTCCCTCACCCACATCTTCAATCTCTCCCTCTCTAGTGGCATCTTCCCCTCCCCTCTAAAACATGCGCAGATCACTCCCATTCTTAAAAAGCCCTCACTGGACCCTACCAACCTGAACAACTTAAAACCCATCTCATTGCTCCCATTCACCTCTAAACTTCTAGAATGCTTAGTTTACAACTGTCTTAGCTCCTACCTCAGTGAAAATAACCTTCTTGACCCCTTACAGTCTGGCTTTCGCTTGCAGCACTCCACGGAAACTGCCTTACTAAAACTCACTAACGATTTACTAACTGCTAAAACCAACAGCCAGTACTCCATACTCCTACTACTTGACCTCTCTGCGGCCTTTGATACTGTTGACCACCCGCTCCTTCTCAATAAACTACATTCCCTTGGCCTCTGAAATTCTGCTCTATCCTGGTTCTCTGCCTATTTATCACAGGGCTCCTTCAGTGTCACCTACAATTCTGTCTCCTCCTCTCCATTGCCCCTTTCTGTGGGGGTCCCCCAAGGCTCGGTTCTTGGACCCCTTCTCTTCTCTATCTACACCTCCTCCCTTGGTCACTTAATAACCGCCCACAGCTTCCAATACCACTTATACGCTGATGACACCCAAATCTATCTGTCTACTCCTCACCTCACTCCTTCAGTCTCCTCTCGCATTACTAACTTACTAACTGACATATCAGCATGGATGTCGCACCACTTCCTTAAATCTCTCTAAAACTGATCTATTAATATTCCCCCCCGCCCGTGCCCCCCTCCATGACTTTTCCATCAAAATCAACAATGCAACCATCAGTCCCTCCCCTCACGCCAGGGTACTAGGTGTAATCCTAGACTCTGACTTGTCATTTCAGCCTCAAATCCAATCGTTGTCAAAAGTTTGTATAATTCACCTCCGTAACATCTCTAAAATTCTCCCCTTTTTAACAAATGAAACCACCAAGCTCCTCATTCACTCCCTTGTTATCTCTCGCCTTGACTATTGCAACTCCCATCTCATTGGCCTACCTCTCCATAGGCTATCCCCTCTTCAGTCTATCATGAATGCTGCTGCCAGACTTATCCACCTTACCAACCGCTCAGTGTCTGCCAACCCTCTACTCCAATCCCTACACTGGCTCCCAATCACCCAGCGAATTAAATTCAAAATACTAGCCACAACATACAAAGCCATTCACAACTTTGCCCCGAGCTACATCACTAATCTTGTCTCCAAATATCACCCAAATCGACCTCTCCACTCTTCTCAAGACCTCCTGCTTTCAAGTGCTCTCATCTCCTCCTCCCATGCTTGTCTCCAGGATTTCTCCAGAGCCTCTCCCATCCTCTGGAACTCGCTACCTCCATCTATCCGGCTATCCCCTACTCTTGCTACCTTCAGGCGATCCCTGAAAACTCATCTCTTCAGGAAAGCCTATCACGTCTCCAACTAATCTCCTACCACTTCCACCAGCTCATTCCCCACAGTTACAACCTTTTCTACCACCTGCCCCACCTATTAAATTGTAAGCTCTTCTGAGCAGGGCCCTCTTAATCCTCTTGTATTTTATTGTATTTTAACTGTATTGTCTCCCTTTTATTGTAAAGCGCTGCGTAAACTGTTGGCACTATATAAATCCTGTATAATAATAATAATGTCGGATGGTGGAGTCATCGCCCAGACCAAATTTTACATACGGCTCCAGAATGGGGGCTTGGGATTGCCACCTGCTAAAGAGAACGTGGAAGGACTCCCGTTCGTCTTTGTCGCTGATGAAGCATTTGGTCTGGGTGAACACCTGATGCGGCCGTTCCTGATGAGGACCCTCACCCCGGAGCAGAGGGTTTTTAACTACCGGCTGGCCAGAGCCAGAAGAGTGGTGGAAAATGCCTTTGGAATAATAGCCAGCCGGTTCCGCCTATTCCTCACAGCGATCAACATGGAGGAATATAAACTCAATCATATAGTTATGGCATGCTGCATATTGCATAACTTTTTACCAAAAAATGCTTTGAACTACGTGGCCTCAGTTGGGACTGAGGCCGGCTTATTACCGGATACAACCCTGACAGGTCTTGAAGCTGGCCGTCCTGTCTTGCCCCCCAAAGCACCCGTGAAGTTCATGAAAAGTATCTAGAGTACTTTACGGGTAGGGGGGCCATTGATATGCCACAAAATGGTTAACAAACCTGTTAAAAATATTTTTTATATATACCTAAATAATATTTACTTTTATTTACTGCTTGTGTTTCTTTTAGCTGGCTACTAGGTTATCCAATGTGCTTTTCTTTTTTGCCTTTTTGTTCAATAGTGCAAACGTAATTTTTTTGATACATGAGGTGACAATCCCTTCTTCATCGACCTATTATGTTGTGGATCTGCTGCACACACACACCTTGTTTTTGTCGTTAATGTATGTAATGCATTACTGATAAAAAATATTCATCATTTTCAGCACCATGACTGAAATTTGTGGAGTTACAAAAATGGCGTGATTGTGGCAAATTATAAAGCACTGTAGGTGTTATTTACTAAAGGAAATTCCACTTTTCCACTTTGCACTCCAAGTGCCCTGCAAAAGTGCACTTGAAACTGCACTGAAACTGCACTTGTAGTGCAAAGTGGATTCGCCTTTAGTAAATAACCCCCATTGTCACTGTAAAAACCAACTTACTACAAAAATTGCTATTGAGCATTGAAAGAAGAAGCCACACATTGTTGAGTAGAAAACATTTTACTCAAAGCTCATTCACATGTGCGTTAGAAAAGGGTTTTTAAACAAACCAACATCTTTGGTGTGTAACATTTTTTTTTTCACATTAGAAATATCCTTTTTTGGTTAAACAGACATGTTTCAAACCATAACATAGACAACTCAGGAACCTACAAAGTTCAACTTTGAAAAAGTGAAGGCAATATCAGACATTAGTATGTCTAAACTGTGTTGATCTTGCCTTCATCAGATGGGGTGATGTCACCCCTGTAAAAGCCAAATTTTGAAGATGCATACAAATTGTTATTCAAACTGGGGATTTCCCTCCTGATCCCATGCCTAATGTCAGCATGTGCTAGCTCCCATCATGGGAGATCAATGGACGTGTTTTGGGGGTGCAACCCCTTCCTCTCACCTACTTGAGTTGCGAGGAAGGGGTTGCACCCACAAAACATGTACATTGATATCCCGTGATGGCAGATAGGACATGTTGACACAACGTGTGCATCTTCAAAATTTGGCTTTTAAGATACTTTAAAACTTGTTTTTAAAATAAAAAATACAAGATAAAATGGTACAATTTTTTTGTGTCTTATATTCTGCCTAAAACATCAATGATGTTCTTCATTTTTTGTTGAACATCATTGATGTTTTCCTTTATATTTTCTAAAACACGATTGCACCCCATTATCTCCCCGATGAGGATCTGGGCACTTTCACTTGTGAAATGAGATTCTTCTTCCACAACATCCACATCACCTAAAAATAAATAAAAAAAACACACCGTGTATTATAAATATGCAGGCATACATCTATTACCTGAAGCTGTGGTCTCAGACTCTCACCTGTTGTGGTCACTATTTCGGCCACTTCATAAACCTCTCCCTCCTCATCCTCTACTTGTGGTTTTGGAATTTCCCCTTTTTCGGAGGTGGAGGGTCCCTGGTGACCTCCGACATCCCTAGTCTTTTCTCCCCTATGTGAATAAAAAAAGGTATACTTAGTACACAGATATTTGAGGGCAGAAATAGGAATATGAAAAATTGCTTGGAAGTGTCGTACAATTGTCTGTTTTGGCAGAGTTCCAAGCTGAAGAAATTTTTATTTCCTTTCTAAAGCTGGAATACTTACCTTTTTTGTACAATTTTCACACATGGAGACACCCCTAGTATCCACTGGAGCACCTGTGTGGGACACCCTAAAAAGGTTGTTCTGGTGTCCCACACTAGTGCTCCTGCATCCAGATGTGTAAACAGCTGCTGAGTGGCCTCTCCTTATACTGAATCAAGTTTACATTTCATTCTAGTTACAAACCCATCTAGACAACAAACTTCTTTTAATACAAATAGGCCTGAACAAATGTAGTTAACCTCTTACAAGCCCTAAATAAAGGGTTGAGGGGCAAACTCACAAATCAAAGCCACGCTTGTGAGTTCAACCTTGGTCCTCCTCCTCCTCCACCCCCACCTCCTCCTCCTCCATCTCCTGCCACAACTACAACACCAGAGCCACAGTCTGAAAGGAATCCTGGAAGGAAGTGTGTAAGGAAGACAAGAAAGTGATGGCCTGGGTTCAGTCTGATCTGACAAAAGATGCAGGCTGTGGTATGACCACAGATTGGGGACATATATGTCATCTGCTGCAGTTCCTGATTTCTTGTAGTCCTGGACCGGATTGTACTCACTATTATAAGGACTCCTCAGGCCACCAATTTTGACTGTAAAATTATTGATGTCTGCCCTGGGGTACAAAGGCTTTACAAATTTCACCAGTTTCTCCAGCGTTGCCTTCCTCTTTATTTTGTTATGACCCAGAATAAATGGATATTTTTTTTCAGAAATACTTGCCTATGTGTTTTACTTCAAAAAGGACCATTTGTTTGTGAGTAGGCAGGTACATTTCAAAAATACAATGTCTAATTAACAAGGGACACCAACACCAACCACCTTGATATTAAAAAATACAAGATAATAATGTTGGTTTGGTAACTTGACACACAAAATGAAAAAAATTATTATGGAGATCTTGATAAAAATAGGAGATCTTGATAAAAAAAAAAAATATATATATATATATATATATATATATATATATATATATACAAAAATTAGAAACATTATTATAGAGATCTGACGAAAAAAAAATATATTATTCAGGAGATCACGAGAAATAATAAAGAAATCGGTCTGTGAGAACTCTGTGTGAATTTGAGCAGCAAAACAACTTCATTATTTTAGCATTATAAAGAAGAAGAGAATGCGCTGCATTAAACTATTTAAAAAATTGCAGCGTGGTGAATGTGCTATCTCCATTATGAATGCTAGTTTTACCAGACCGATCGCTTCCGTCTCGTAATTTATTCTGAGCATGCATGGCACTCTGTGCGTCGGAATTGTGTACACACGATCGGAATTTACAAGAACAGATTTTGTTGTTGGAAAATTTGAGATCCAGATCTCAAATTTTGTGCGACGGAAATACCGATGGAAAATGTCCAATGGAGCCTACACACGGTCGGAATTTCCGACAAAAAGCTCCCGAATATTTTCAGTCGGAAAATCCGACTGTGTGTACAGGACATAATAGTTGTCCTGTGGACATTTTGTCCCACCTGAGCTGTGGATCTCTGAAGCTCCTCCAGAGTTACCATGGGCCTCTTGACTGCTTCTCTGATTAATACTCTCCTTGCCTAGCCTGTGAGTTTGGGTGGACGACCATATCTTGGTAGGTTTGCAGTTGTGCCATACTCGTTCCATTTTCAGATGATGGATTGAACAGTGCTCCGTGAGATGTTCAAAGCTTGGGATATTTTATTTATAACCTAACCCTGCTTTAAACTTCTCCACAACTTTATCCCTGACCTGTCTGGTGTGTTCCTTGTCCTTCATGATGCTGTTTGTTCACTAACAAACCTTTGAGAGCTTCACAAAACAGCTGTATTTATACTGAGATTAAATTACACACGGGTGGACTCTATTTACTAATTAGGTGACTTCTGAAGGCAATTGGTTCCACTATATTTTAGTTAGGGGTATCAGAGTAAAGGGGGCTGAATATAAATGCACACCACACTTTTCAGATATTACTTTGTAAAAAATTTTGAAAATCATTCATCAATTTCCTTCCACTTCACAATTATGTGCCACTTTTTGTTGGTCTATCACATAAAATCCCAATAAAATACATTTACATGTGTGAATACTTTTTCAAGGTACTATATATGTGGTGCTGAATGGAAAAAGTTTTTTAAAAGTCAGTGGATGAATGAGCTGTTTTTTGCTAGGGCAATCATGTCACTAAAATTACCAGTGTTATATTTAGTGAATAATCACTACTACTTAATATACTCTATTATTCCCTATGTGTAGCTATTGATTAATTGCAGGCAACAAATCACAGACAATCATAGGCATTTTTAGTAAACAAAATGCACTAGCAAAAATCATCCATGTGAGCAAGCCCAGAGGTGGATGGGGATTCTGAGGCCCACTACAGAAAGTTAGGTCTGGGGGCCCACTTTGCCAATCCATTAAGGTTTTCAACACAACTTCATCCAACAACATTGCCTTTATTTCTGATATCACAACTTACATAAAAATGTTTACTTTGCATTGCATTTCTAACACGATCATGCAGATAAATTCAGAAATACAGTATATGAACAACATGCAAGATGCTAATAAAAGTGAAGAAACAGATGACTAGAAAACTACACCCATAACATAGTAATTGTTCAGTTAATTGTTGCTAGGTATGGAAAGGATTAAAGGGCAAGGGTTCCCCACTACAGGACTTTTTAGGCCTATACTTGTCAAAATACAGCAGTCTGTTAAAAGTATTTAAATACAATAGTTAAAAGAAATCAGGCTGATATCATGAGACATGAACAGTAAACAATTTTATACATGAACCAATACTGTACACTGTCAAGTTATGATCCAACAGTGGTCTGTATGGTGACAGTCCCCTATACAACACTGACGCGTTTCAGGATCTTATCCTTTCATCATCAATATCACAAATTTAACCAAACAGATAACAGTAAAATAAACTTCTTTCTTTTCTTACTTACATACTGTTCAATGTACAGATAGTAACAGCCAAGAAATGTAAAAACTTGTAGCAGTATCCATCCGAGTACTAGGGGAGCAGTAAGGTCCTGTGTCCCCTCCTGGGAACAGAATGGCAGGAATTGCCCAGGAACAGGGCGGGCAGAGGCCAAAATTCCCATACAGGGTATCTAGTAAAAAATAGTGTAACAATGTTGATAGTAGCATTTTGATTTAAAAGAAAAAAAAAACAGCTTCTGGTGATAGGCTTAACATCAGTGCACCACTCTGGCCATTTGCTTGAGACCTTGAAGCTGTACAGTTGGGAACCCTAGTATTGTTGGCTCTCACTAGACGAAAGTTCACTTTATACCTCCATCCCCTAATGCGTAGGCCTCCAAGCAGTACAACATTTCTTGCTTACCCAATCAGAAATGCATTATGAACAGGCAGATTTAATGCTGAGATCTTCAGAGTTCTGCCTTACCCACGATTATTTTGAAATCGAGAATAATTATTACTTACAAACTAGAGGCCCGGCAATAGGCACAAACTGTGTGCCAAGTTACATCAATCTGGCTATGGGCCTATGAGAGCATCGTTATATTTACAATAATAGTGCTTTTGCACTGCTCAGGACGATTATGTCACCCACAGCCAGGTCTTGAAAAAAAAGAAAAAGGCTATTCCACAACTGTAGTAGATGGGGCATATCAGTTTTATTCGGATTAATCTGTAGAGAAAAAAGTAAAAAAAAACAAAAACAGACCGACAACCCCATTAGGTTTGTCACACAATTCCATAGAGATTATAGGGTCATAGAAAGGATTTTTCTTAAACATTCAGTAATTCTCCAGCAAGATCCCCTGCTAGGATCCCTTTTACCATCCAAGCCTAAATTTGTGTACCGTAAGGCTCTTAACCAGGGTTAAAACACCTCCCCTTCAGGGCAAGATAGTTACCACCGCTCTAGGTGACCGGGTTCAAGCTTCCCGTCCTCCGCTGTGTGGATGATTGTGAGAGCCCCAGGTGCCGGCAATTGCTATTCCAATGGTATGTGTGTGATGGAAAAATCTGGACAGCCGCACTCCGGATTGGAAAAGTGAAAAATAAAATCCTCTTTATTGAAAAAGTAATAACATGATTAAAATCCGTACATGGCTTTGTTGGGATAATGCAGCATGACCGCTAACGCGTTTCACGCTCCCATAGAGCGCTTACTCATAGCTGGTTTGTACAAAAGTGATCACGACTTATATACACATAATTTGTCTACCACATGACTACATATTGATTATCTGATTCTAAACAGCTGGTCATTAGTCTGTGTGGGATTTTTTTGGCATAGATGTGATTGGATGTGCATCCTATAGTGGAATCACTAATGAAGACATGAATATATAAATGAAATGTGTTCATGTTGACAAATGTCAACATATATGAATGATAAAAAATTCTTTTCAAGGTTTTCGAAAAAACATATTTGTTGTTTTCCAAAATCACAAGAATGAGATGAATTTTTTATATATTTTTTATATATATGCACCATACACACATATTCAGTTTTTTTTTTTTTTTTTTTGACACCACTAGTGGTGTTGGATGCACATTTTTTTACCACATGCATATAGACCCAATTTTCACTCTATACACCATTTACATTATACCGCAGCCACCAGTTCACATAGTTTGCCCATACTTGCGCCTATCCGTATGATAATTTATACGTTTGAACGTCAAATTCCAGCACTCATCTCATTCTTGTGATTTTGGAAAACAACAAATATGTTTTTTCGAAAACCTTGAAAAGAATTTTTTATCATTCATATATGTTGACATTTGTCAACATGAACACATTTCATTTATATATTCATGTCTTCATTAGTGATTCCACTATAGGATGCACATCCAATCACATCTATGCCAAAAAAATCCCACACAGACTAACTCCCAGCTGTTTAGAATCAGATAATCAATATGTAGTCATGTGGTAGACAAATTATGTGTATATAAGTCGTGATCACTTTTGTACAAACCAGCTATGAGTAAGCGCTCTATGGGAGCGTGAAACGCGTTAGCGGTCATGCTGCATTATCCCAACAAAGCCATGTACGGATTTTAATCATGTTATTACTTTTTCAATAAAGAGGATTTTATTTTTCACTTTTCCAATCCGGAGTGCGGCTGTCCAGATTTTTCCATCACACACACATACCTCCCTTTCAGGGGCTGAATTTTTTGGGAATCTAGTAGGGATATTCAGATGCAAGAAAAAACTTGTTTGACATGCCAGTTTGTCCAACATGGCCGAAAAATCTTTGTAGGTAATAGAAAAATGTTCAACATAAAATAATATTATAACTGTGGTATAGACTATGTCATATATTGTATTAGTTGTATTATATGTTTGAAGGACAACTTGTGCTTTACATGCTAGATTTAGGGAACACAGGAGATTTATTGAGCTGGGGAGCATAAACAGGGTTCCTTGTCATTTTGCTCAAAAATTTGAAGAATCCATGAAAGGCTTGCATGTATGGGTGATTGAGGGAATACCCAAGAATGTTTCAATAGTTGACACTTTGCCAGACTTTGTGAACGAGAAACATTTTGGATTTACACCCTCAATACTATATCTCACATTGGCTTTAATGAAGAAATAGAAATCCATACTGTTAATTATCTTTATCATTCTTTCTTCTTGGTTTCTCCTTCCTCCCCACTTTTTCCATCTTTTCCCTCCGTTATTCAATTTGCGGTTATTTTTTATCCCTATGAGCCATTCTCTAAACATATTTTTTATATATAATTATTATTATTATTATTATACAGGATTTATATAGCGCCAACAGTTTACGCATCGCTAATTATTATAATACAGTAAAATACAAGAGGATTAAGAGGGCCCTGCTCAGAAGAGCTTACAATCTAATAGGGTGGGGCAGGTGGTACAAAAGGTTGTAACTGTGGGGAATGAGCTATTTGAAGTGGTAAAAGATTAGTTGGAGACGTGATAGGCTTTCCTGAAGAGATGAGTTTTCAGGGATCGCCTGAAGGTAGCAAGAGTAGGGGATAGCTGGACCGGTGGAGGTAGTGAGTTCCAGAGGAGGGGAGAGGCACTGGAGAAATCCTGGAGACGAGCATGGGAGGAGGAGATGAGAAAACATGAGAGTAGTAGGTCTTGAGAGGAGCGGAGAGGACGATTTGGGTGATATTTGGAGACAAGATTTGTGATGTAGCTCGGGGCAGTGTTGTGAATGGCTTTGTATGTTGTGGTTAGTATTTTGAATTTAATTCGCTGGGTGATTGGGAGCCAGTGTAGGGATTGGAGGAGAGGGTTAGCAGACACTGAGCGGTTGGTTAGGTGGGTAAGTCTGGCAGAAGCATTCATGATAGACTGAAGAAGGGATAGCCTATGGAGAGGCAGGCAAATGAGAAGGGAGTTGCAATAGTCAAGGCGAGAGATAACAAAAGAGTGAATGAGGAGCTTGGTAGTTTCATTTGTTAAAAAGGGGCGAATTTTAGAGATGTTACAAAGGTGAATTCTACAAACTTTTGACAACGATTGGACTTGGGGCTGAAATGACAAGTCAGAGTCTAGGATTACACCTAGTACCCTGGTATGAGGGGAGGGACTGATAGTTGCACTGTTGATTTTGATGATAACTCAGGGCGGGGGCACAGATGGGAGGTAATATTATTAGCTCAGTTTTAGAGAGATTTAGTTTAAGGAAGTGGTGTGACATCCATGCTGATATGTCAGTTAGTAAGTTAGTAATGTGAGAGGAGACTGAAGGAGTGAGGTGAGGTGTAGACAGATATATTTGGGTGTCATTGGCGTATAAGTGGTATTGGAAGCCGTGGGCAGTTATAAAGTGACCAAGGGAGGAGGTGTAGATAGAGAAGAGAAGGGGTCCAAGAACAGAGCCTTGGGGGACCCCCACATAAAGGGTCAATGGAGAGGAGGAGATAGAGTTGTAGGTGACACTGAAGGAGCGCTGTGATAGTTAGGCAGAGAACCAGGATAGAGCAGAATCTCGGATGCCAAGGGAATGTAGTTTATTGAGAAGGAGCGGGTGGTCAACAGTATCAAATGCTGCAGAGAGGTCAATTAGTAGGCGTATGGAGTACTGGCTGGTGGTTTTAGCAGTTAGTAAATCGTTAGTGAGTTTTAGTAAGGCAGTTTCCGTGGAGTACTGCGAGCAAAAGCCAGACTGTAAGGGGTCAAGGAGGTTATTTTCACTGAGGTAAGAGCTAAGACGGTTGTAGACTAAGCGTTCTAGAAGTTTAGAGGTGAATGAGAGCAATGATATGGGTCTTAAGTTATTCAGGTTGGTGGGGTCCAGTGAGGGCTTTTTAAGTATGGGAGTGATCTGCGCATGTTTTAGAGGGAAGGGGAAGATGCCACTAGAGAGGGAGAGATTGAAGATGTGAGTGAGGGAGCATAGGATAGAGGAAGAGGGTGACCGTAATAGTTGTGAGGGAACAGGATCCAAGGGACAATTGGTTAGGTGGGCATCTGAGAAAAGTTTTGTAACCTCTTCAGTAGCAGCCAATTCAAAAGAAGAGAGTGTTGAATGTGCTGTTAGGCAAGGTATGTTGGGTGGGGAAGATGTACATACAGTGGAGATGTCATCACAAATTGCATAAATCTTGTCTTTGAAGTGATTGGCAATCTCTTGGGCAGTGAGTGAGTTAGTGGGTAGAGGGGGTGGGGGACGAAGCAGAGAGTTAAAGGTTCATAAGTGCTGACGGGGACTGGATGACAAAGTATTAATAAGAGAGACAAAGTAGGCTTGTTTGGAAGCATGGAGGCAGGAATTGTATTTTAGAAGGGCAGATTTATATAGGGTGAAATCTTGCAGGCATTTGGTTTTACACCACAGTTGTTCAAGAGCACGACAATGTCTCTTGAGATTTCTAGTGTTGTCAGTTTGCCAGGGTTGTAACGGTCGGGGCCTGATTCTGCATGTGGTTAGAGGAGCAAGTGCATCTAGTGATGATGAGAGTGAATTGTTGTAGACAGAGGTGGTCAGGTGGCCAGGACAGGACAGGCAGGGTCGATCCTAGGGTCACAGATGCCTGGGTGCAGAAATATTCCTGGCGCCCTCATGTGGGTGTGGTCATCTTACCAACTCCTCCCCTTTACAAATGTTTCTATGGCAACGACTCAAACACAGAGATGTTCCCCTAAGAACTCTTTGTTACCCTGGGATCCTCCCATGATCTTTTAACAATAAAGAAAATACAGGAAGAGTGTACACAAATGGGACCTGGAGGGGAGTCTCTCTGATGCACACAGAGAGGCCTTTTGTTAGAGAATCTGTTAGAAAGAGCCCCCAGACATAGTACAGGAGATGGTCAGAGACTACAGACATACTACAGGAGACGGTCAGAGACTGCAGATATACTACAGGAGATGGTCAGAGACTGCAGACATACTACAGGAGACAGTCAGAGACTGCAGACATACTACAGGAGACGGTCAGAGACTGCAGACATACTACAGGAGACAGTCAGACATAGTACAGAAGAAGGTCAGAGACTGCAGACATACTACAGGAGATAGTCAGAGACTGCAGATATGATACAAGAGATGGTCAGGGACTGCAGACATGTTACAAGAGATGGTCAGAGACTGCAGACATGATACAAGAGATGGTCAGAGACTGCAGACATGTTACAAGAGATGGTCAGAGACTGCAGACATGTTACAAGAGATTGTCAGAGACTGCAGTTCCTACGGACGTTAGTAAATAATGGCCGATCGGCCCTCTCTCCTGACCCCGCGATCAGGAGTCAGCTCACTCTGAATTGCCCGTGGCGACTCCGCTGGGTAGAGCCCAGATCTGTACTCTGGCAATGACTCCATTCCTTTCTCCGCCAGGGATGGCGCTAGACTGTGTGGCTTTCCCTCATGAGGTGCAGGGCAGTGGGGTTCTCTCTCTGATGGTGTTCCCTCAGCAGTGTCCTCTCCCTCTGGAGTCCTGGGTGCGCTTCCCTGAAAGCTTTCCCGGGCTCCTGGCTCTCTCTCTCCCATTCAGCTGAGCATGCTGTGTGGGCTGCAGTTTCCATGTTACAGTGGGGTTGCCAGTCCTCGAGACTACATGTCCCACAATCCTCTGACCGGCGGAGAGAGCCGCCTACGGACAAGAGGAGGAGGAGGAGGGAGGGGAGCACTCTGGCGCTTCAGCTCCCCCACCTTTGTGGCGCCTGGGTGCACTGCACCCCGTGCACCCCAGCCAGGATCGGCCCTGAGGACAGGGGAGAGATTATTTCATATAGGTGGTCAGTAGGGATAGGCTTTATGTTCGGGCTGAACATGAGTTCGACTCGAACATTGGCTGTTTGCTCGTTCGCCGAATAGCGAACAATTTGGGGTGTTTGCGGCAAATTCGAAAGCCGTGGAACACCCTTTAAAAGTCTATGGGAGAAATCAAAAGTGTTAATTTTAAAGGCTTATATGCAAGTTTATATGCAAGCACTTTTGATTGCTCCCATAGACAATTCACTATATCCGACATTTCACTATAGCCGCTATTACTTCATGACTTTTTTTTTCCCTTTAGAAATGTCATTTTGCTGTCAGACTATTCTAAATATGGGAAAAAAGCGCCACTTTACAGGCATAATATAGACACCCCCCCAGGTACGAAATTTAAAGGAATATTTCACTTTTATTGTTTCACTTTAAGCTTTATTAAAATCACTGCTCCCGAAAAAACGGCCGTTTTTAAAACTTTTTTTTGCATTGATACATGTCCCCTGGGGCAGGACCCAGGTCCCCAAACACTTTTTATGACAATAACTTGCACATAAGCCTTTAAAATTAGCACTTTTGATTTTTCATGTTTGTGTCCCATAGACTTTAACGGTGTTCGCGTGTTCAAACAAAGTTTTTGACTGTTCGCATGTTCTGGATGCAAACTGAAAGGGGGGTGTTCTGCCCATCCCTAGTGGTCAGTAGCAGAATAGAGAATAGAAGGGTTAAAGTGGCCAAGGTTCCTACAAGTAATTGTTTGCTGCTTGGAGGGATGGGTGGTTGGAGGCAAGGATACAGTGAAACTAATGAGCTTGTGATCAGAGAGAGGAAAGGGGGTATTTTTGAGGTTCCAGGGTTGCAGAGATGGGAGAATACAAGGTCAAGGGTATTACCATTGGAGTGAGTGGAAGTATGTGTCCATTGGGTTAGGTCAAAAGATGAGGTTAAGTCGAGAAGTTTAGCTGTAGTTGGGCTGTTAACATTGACAGGAATGTTGAAGTCACCAAGAATGATTGTGGGTGTTTCAGAGGAGAGAAAGTAGGGTAGCCAGGCAGCAAAGTCATCAAGAAAGCGCAATACCGGTCCAGGAGGTCGATAAATTGCTGCAATCCTCAGAGAAATATGAGAAAACAGACGAATACGATGCATCTCGAAAGAAGAGAGGGATAGAGAGGGAGGGATAGGAAGGACTTGGAAGGTGCTTTGTGGGGATAGAAGGAATCTATCTCCACCTTCTTTCTATCATGGGAGAGGGCAGCAGGAAAAGCTGAGTCAAAATTTTGAAGCCAGGTTTCGGTTATGGCGAGTATGTTAAAGCCATGAGAGATGAAGAGGTCATGTACAGATGTTAGCTTGTTACAGATGGAGCGGGCATTCCAAAAGGCGCATGAGATAGGTGGGCTGCTTTGAGCAAGCAGGGGATAGAAATTAAACTGAGTGGATTGCGGTGGTTGCCATAGGAGGAGGGGTATTGGATATGTGTCTTGCAGTTGGAAAATGGCGGACCAGGATTATGAGAAATGTCACTTGAAACTAGGAGAAGGAGGAGGGCGAGGAAGGCAAGATGGGAGTGGGATGTGCATGAGCACACGTGTCTAGTGGCCCTGGCATTTATGTCAGCATGTGGGTGCATGGGTGCAGCAAATGCAGGAGATGATGGGTACGGTAGTAGGGAGAGGGTAGGAGTGAGGGTGATATGTGCATTCTGGAGGGTAGAGAGGAGGGGTAGAGTAAGGATAATTTGAGGATAGAAGACACTGATGTGAGAAGGAAGAGAATAAGGAGCATATTAGTGGATAGAGAGTGGGAATCTGACTTGATATAAAATAAATGTCAAATGCTGGTTTGCGTGTCGTCTTGCAGAGTGTAGCAAAGTTCTTGTTGTATCTTCATCCAGCTTTAGTTATCATGCTTTCAGCAAACTGCGTTTATGAAGCTGCGCATCACTCATGACAGAGCCACTCAGGAAAGAGCCATCTTTTCTGCTCCTTGCCCCTATCTGTGCCACCCCTTAGGCTGCTTTAAATTTATAGGGAGACTGAGCATGCATGCATTTCTCTATTGGTCATTATAGGGTCTGATTTGAGACACCTGAATATGTGAGAGGAGATGGCCAATACCAGACCAGACACAGGCTAGGGTCGTAAAGCTAATTACCTCTTTTGATCACTCAAGCCAAATGGGGTTGAGAATCAATTACCAGTAATGTTGCTATTGCAGTGTGGTTGTTATATAACTAGCATCAAATATAGAAGTTTAAAGATATGGCAGAAGAAGACATTTACCAACTATGATACAGCAATGTCAGTTCAGTAGAGTGTACAGATGAACAGAAGACAGGGCCGGTCCTAGACGGGGTGCACGGGGTGCAGTGCACCCAGGCGCCAGAGAGGTGGGGGCGCTGAAGCGCCGGAGTGCTCCCTTCCCTCCTCCTCCTCCTCTTGATTGCGTCCGGTGGCGGCGCTCTCCGCCGGTGTTAAAAGAAGAAAGGCGCCGCCGCCGCCGCTGTGTGTGCTGCTCAAGCCCCTCCCTCCTGAGCGGCTGGTCTCTGCGTGGAGAGAGACCAGCCGCACAGTGATGTCGCGCGGGGGGGAGGGAGCGGAGGAGTGGTATGTGCCCGACACATTCTGCTCTGTGTCTCCCACTCCTGCCTATTTTAAACTCCTCTGCTCTTCACCCGGGCGGCGCGGCTGGCTGCACACTGTTCTCTCCTCTTCAGCTGCCGCCCGGGTGTATATATGTACCCTAATGGAGGGGGGGGGCTGTACTAATGGAGGGGACGCTGTACTAATGGAGGGGGGGCTGTACTAATGGAGGGGCTGTACTAATGAAGGGGGGGGCTGTACTAATGGAGGGGGGGCTGTACTAATGGAGGGGGGGGCTGTACTAATGAAGGGGGGGCTGTACTAATGGAGGGGGGCTACATTAATGGAGGTGGGGCTGTACTAATGGAGGGGGCGCTGTACTAATGGAGGGGGGGCTGTACTAGTGCAGGGGGGGCTGTACTAGTGCAGGGGGGGCTGTACTAATGGAGGGGGGCTGTACTAATGGAGATGGGGTCTGTATTAATGGAGATGGGGTCTGTACTAATGGAGAGGGGGTCTGTACTAATGGTGGGGTCTGTACTAATGGAGAGGGGGTCTGTACTAATGGGGTCTGTACTAATGGAGGGGGGTCTGTACTAATGGTGGGGTCTGTACTAATATGGGGGTCTCTACTAATGGAGGGGGGTCTGTCCTGGGGGGTCTGTACTAATGGAGAGGGGGTCTGTCCTGGGGGGTCTGTACTAATGGAGAGGGGGTCTGTACTAATGGGGTCTGTACTAATGGAGGGGGGGTCTGTACTAATGGAGGGGGGTCTGTACTAATGGAGGGGGGGTCTGTACTAATGGGGTCTGTACTAATGGAGGGGAGGTCTGTACTAATGGGGTCTGTACTAATGGAGGGGGGGGTCTTTACTAATATGGGGGTCTCTACTAATGGAGGGGGGTCTGTACTAATGGGGGGGTCTGTACTAATGGGGGGGTCTGTACTAATGAGGGGGTCTGTACTAATGGAGGTGGGGTCTGTACTAATGGAGGGGGGGTCTGTACTAATGGGGTCTGTACTAATGGAGGGGGGATCTGTACTAATGGTGGGGTCTGTACTAATATGGGGGTCTGTACTAATGGAGGGGGTTCTGTACTAATGGAGGGGGGTCTGTCCTGGGGGGTCTGTACTAATGGAAAAGAAAAAAGGAGCAGAGAAGAGGATTGTGGGACATATAGTCCGGAGAACTGGCAGCCCCACTGTAACACGGAAACTGCAGCCCACACAACATGCTCAGCTGAATGGGAAAGAGAGAGAGAGAGAGAGACAGGAGCCTGGGAAAGTTTTCAGGGAAGTACACCCAGGACTCCAGAGGGAGAGGACAGTGCTGAGAGAACACCATCAGAGAGAGAACCCCGCTGCCCTGCACCACCAGAGGGAAAGGCACACAGCCTAGCGCCATCGCTGGCATTGAAAGGAATGGAGTCATTGCAGGAATACAGCGGAGTCACCATGGGCAATTCAGAGTGAGCTGACTCCTGATCAGAGGAACCGTTGCTGTATTGCTGGGTCAGGTGAGAGGGCCGATCGGCCAATATGTACTATGTCTGCAGTCTCTGATCATCTCCTGTATTATGTCTGCAGTCTCTGACCATCTCCTGTATTATGTCTGCAGTCTCTGACCATCTCCTGTATTATGTCTGCAGTCTCTGATCATCTCCTGTATTATGTCTGCAATCTCTGATCATCTCCTGTACTATGTCTGCAGTCTCTGATCATCTCTTGTATCATGTCTGCAGTCTCTGACCATCTTTTGTATCATGTCTGCAGTCTCTGATCATCTCCTGTATCATGTCTGTAGTCTCTGATCATCTCCTGTACTATGTCTGCAGTCTCTGATCATCTCCTGTATTATGTCTGCAATCTCTGATCATCTCCTGTACAATATCTGCAGTCTCTGATCATCTCCTGTATCATGTCTGCAGTCTCTGATCATCTCTTGTATCATGTCTGCAGTCTCTGACCATCTCCTGTATCATGTCTGCAGTCTCTGACCATCTCCTGTACTATGTCTGCAGTCTCTGATCATCTCTTGTATCATGTCTGCAGTCTCTGATCATCTCCTGTATCATGTCTGCAGTCTCTGACCATCTCCTGTATTATGTCTGCAATCTCTGATCATCTCCTGTACTATGTCTGCAGTCTCTGATCATCTCCTGTACTATGTCTGCAGTCTCTGATCATCTCCTGTACTATGTCTGCAGTCTCTGATCATCTCCTGTACTATGTCTGCAGTCTCTGATCATCTCCTGTATTATGTCTGCAATCTCTGATCATCTCTTGTACAATATCTGCAGTCTCTGATCATCTCCTGTATCATGTATGCAGTCTCTGACCATCTCCTGTATCATGTCTGCAGTCTCTGACCATCTCCTGTACTATGTCTGCAGTCTCTGATCATCTCCTGTATCATGTCTGCAGTCTCTGATCATCTCCTGTATCATGTCTGGAGTCTCTGACTATCTCTTGTATCATGTCTGCAGTCTCTGATCATCTCCTGTATCATGTCTGCAGTCTCTGACCATCTCCTGTACTATGTCTGCAGTCTCTGATCATCTCCTGTACTATGTCTGCAGTCTCTGATCATCTCCTGTATCATGTCTGCAGTCTCTGACCATCTCTTGTATCATGTCTGCAGTCTCTGATCATCTCCTGTATCATGTCTGCAGTCTCTGACCATCTCTTGTATCATATCTGCAGTCTCTGATCATCTCCTGTATCATGTCTGCAGTCTCTGATCATCTCCTGTATCATGTCTGCAGTCTCTGACCATCTCCTGTACTATGTCTGCAGTCTCTGATCATCTCCTGTATCATGTCTGCAGTCTCTGATCATCTCCTGTATCATGTCTGCAGTCTCTGACCATCTCCTGTACTATGTCTGCAATCTCTGATCATCTCCTGTACTATGTCTGCAGTCTCTGATCATCTCCTGTATTATGTCTGCAATCTCTGATCATCTCCTGTACTATGTCTGCAGTCTCTGATCATCTCCTGTACTATGTCTGCAGTCTCTGATCATCTCCTGTATTATGCCTGCAATCTCTGATCATCTCATGTACTATGTCTGCAGTCTCTGATCATCTCCTGTACACTATCTGCAGTCTCTGATCATCTCCTGTATCATGTCTGCAGTCTCTGACCATCTCCTGTATCATGTCTGCAGTCTCTGACCATCTCCTGTACTATGTCTGCAGTCTCTGACCATCTCTTGTATCATGTCTGCAGTCTCTGATCATCTCCTGTATCATGTCTGCAGTCTCTGACCATCTCTTGTATCATGTCTGCAGTCTCTGACCATCTCTTGTATCATGTCTGCAGTCTCTGATCATCTCCTGTACTATGTCTGCAGTCTCTGATCATCTCCTGTATCATGTCTGCAGTCTCTGACCATCTCTTGTATCATGTCTGCAGTCTCTGATCATCTCCTGTATCATGTCTGCAGTCTCTGACCATCTCTTGTATCATGTCTGCAGTCTCTGATCATCTCCTGTATCATGTCTGCAGTCTCTGATCATCTCCTGTATCATGTCTGCAGTCTCTGACCATCTCCTGTACTATGTCTGCAGTCTCTGATCATCTCCTGTATCATGTCTGCAGTCTCTGACCATCTCTTGTATCATGTCTGCAGTCTCTGACCATCTCCTGTATCATGTCTGCAGTCTCTGACCATCTCCTGTACTATGTCTGCAGTCTCTGATCATCTCCTGTATCATGTCTGCAGTCTCTGACCATCTCTTGTATCATGTCTGCAGTCTCTGATCATCTCCTGTATCATGTCTGCAGTCTCTGACCATCTCTTGTATCATGTCTGCAGTCTCTGATCATCTCCTGTATCATGTCTGCAGTCTCTGACCATCTCCTGTATCATGTCTGCAGTCTCTGACCATCTCCTGTATTATGTCTGCAATCTCTGACCATCTCCTGTACTATGTCTGCAGTCTCTGATCATCTCCTGTACTATGTCTGCAGTCTCTGATCATCTCCTGTACAATATCTGCAGTCTCTGATCATCTCCTGTACAATATCTGCAGTCTCTGATCATCTCCTGTACTATGTCTGCAGTCTCTGACCATCTCCTGTACTATGTCTGCAGTCTCTGACCATCTCCTGTACTATGTCTGCAGTCTCTGACCATCTCCTGTACTATGTCTGCAGTCTCTGACCATCTCCTGTACTATGTCTGCAGTCTCTGACCATCTCCTGTACTATGTCTGCAGTCTCTGACCATCTCCTGTATTATGTCTGCAATCTCTGATCATCTCCTGTACTATGTCTGCAGTCTCTGACCATCTCCTGTACTATGTCTGCAGTCTCTGACCATCTCCTGTACTATGTCTGCAGTCTCTGACCATCTCCTGTACTATGTCTGCAGTCTCTGACCATCTCCTGTACTATGTCTGCAGTCTCTGACCATCTCCTGTACTATGTCTGCAGTCTCTGACCATCTCCTGTACTATGTCTGCAGTCTCTGACCATCTCCTGTACCATGTCTGCAGTCTCTGACCATCTCCTGTACTATGTCTGCAGTCTCTGACCATCTCCTGTACTATGTCTGCAGTCTCTGACCATCTCCTGTACTATGTCTGCAGTCTCTGACCATCTCCTGTACTATGTCTGCAGTCTCTGATCATCTCCTGATCTATATCTGCAGTCTCTGATCATCTCCTGTACTATGTCTGGGGGTTCTTTCTAACAGACTCTCTAACAGAAGCCCTCTTTGTGTGCATCAGAGAGACTCCCCTCCAGGTCTCATTAGTGTACGCTCTTCCTGTATTTTTTTTTTTATTGTTAAAAGATCATGGGAGGATCCTAGGGTAACAAAGAGTTCTTAGGAGAGCATCTCTGTGTTTGAGTCATTGCCATAGAAACATTTGTAAAGGGGAGGAGTTGGTAAGATGACCACGCCCATGTGGGGGCGCCAGAAATATTTCTGCACCCAGGCGCCGGTGACCCTAGGATCGGCCCTGACAGAAGACATTTACCAAATATGATACAGCAATGTCAGTTCAGTAGAGTGTACAGATGGACAGAAGACATTTACCTGTAAAAGAGAAGACACGATCAGAATTGATAACCGCGGCAGTGAAACTGTGCATAACTTGTGAAAGAGCCATGTGCCTTGCCCCTCTCTGCCCCCTGTCTAAATATATATGTATATACTTTTTTTGACATATACCGTATTTATCGGCGTATAACACGCACCGGCGTATAACACGCACCTCAATTTAGGAGGGAATTTTAAGGAAAAAAAACGTTTAGGAGGGAAGTTGAAGGGAAAAAAACTTACATTTAAATGCCCATCATTGCAGCCTTCTCAGTGCAGCCATGTCAGTGCAGCCTTGCCAGTGCAGCCATGTCAGTGCAGCCTTGCCAGTGCAGCCATGTCAGTGCAGCCTTGTCAGTGCAGCCTTGTCAGTGCAGCCTTGCTAGTGCAGCCATGTCAGTGCAGCCTTGTCAGTGCAGCCTTGTCAGTGCAGCCTTGCTAGTGCAGCCTTGTCAGTGCAGCCTTGCTAGTGCAGCCATGTCAGTGCAGCCATGTCAGTGCAGCCTTCCCCAGTGTCCAGTCCAGCCTTGCCCCAGTCCAGCCTTGCCCCAGTGCAGTCTTGCTGAAGCCTCTGAGCTTCAAAATCGGCGACCGCGATTTGAAAATGGCGCCGCCGGCGCCGAAATACACAGAGCCGGTCCTCGGCTCTTCTCGGCGGCTCTCGTTTACTTTCGGTTCCACTCGGACGGTGAGCGGAGCTATCCGAAACTAGCCAAGTATACTCGGCTAGGTTCGGGCGGCGCTCGAGTGAAACCGAAAGCCGCCGAGAAGAGCCGAGGACCGGCACTGTGTATTTCGGCGCCGGCGGCGCCATTTTCAAATCGCGGTCAGCGATTTTTTCGTTCTGGATCGCAGGGGATCGGCGTATAACACGCACCCGCGATTTTCCCCTGATTTTAAGGGGAAAAAAGTGCATGTTATACGCCGATAAATACGGTAATTTTGGTTGTGTATGGAACTGTAACCTTTTCTATATCTTATCTTCTTTAAATTGGTGCCTGGCTGTTGGTCTACATAAAAATGGTGCCCATATTTCCTCCAGCTCTATATGTGTTTAACCCCTAATGCCTCGTACACACGAGCGGAATGTCCAACAGAAAAAGTCAGACGGGAGCTTTTCATCGTATATTCCGATCGTTTGTATGCCTCATCTGACCTTTTATGTCGAAAATTCTGATGGACCTAGAAAGAGAACATGTTCTAAATATTTCCGACGGAACCAATTCCTATTGGGAAAACCGCTCGCCTGTATGCTGTTCCGATGTACCAAAAACGACGCATGCTCTGAAGCAAGTACGAGACGGAAGCTATTGGCTACTGGCTATTGAACTTCCTTTTTCTAGTCCCGTCGTACGGGTTGTACGTCACCGCGTTCTTGATGGTCGGACTTTGGTGTGATTGTGTGTATGCAAGACAGTTTCAGGGGAATTCCGTCAGAACTCCGTCGGAAAAACCCTCAGAGTTTATTCCAATGGGAAAACTGGTTGTGTGTACAGGGCATTAGTCTCCTGGTGGGTTCCTGAGCCATTATGGACTTTGCCCATGGACTCTCTTTTTATACTTCTTAAAAGGTTGGCATATTTTTTGTACAATTGAGAGATTTGGGTGCATACTTTTAGTCCACTCCCATATACTGTATATATGTGGCATTCTTTATACTGACTAAACTGTTTGGGTCTAAATAAAATATATTATGAATAAAAGTATGATTTTTGGAGAAATGTATTCCCAGGCTGTTTGTCGTCATATCAAAGATTACATAGAAAACCTGAAGTTGAAAGCATTCAAGGGGGTTTAAAATGGGTTCATCCTGTGGCAATTCTCCAGGCAGTCATTTATTCTTAGAAATAAAGTAGTAAATGCTTTCTAATGCAGCATTAAAATAAAGCTCCAGAAAGGTACTAGTTGCTCTTATGACAAATGATTCCGCCATGGCGTTTACGTTTAAAATGAAAGCATTAAAATTTGGTGTTTGGTGTTTAATCAATTTGTATTCAGAGTGAAATGAGATATGCGGGTCTTTTTTCCTCAGAAAAAGGGGGCAGAAACCCACCCTCCCCAGTCAACTCCCCACCCCAAACCCACGCCCTAGAGAACTTTTTTCTTTTCCCCCTAGAGAACTTTTAATGGCAATGACCTTGAGAGCAAACCTGTTCAGCTCAAATAAAAGAATGTTTGTATGACTCTGGAAAAAAAGAGTTGTTTTTTCTAAGAGTCCAAGGGGAATTTCATTGGAGTAGTGTGCCATTACAAATCACCAGAACTTAAACATAGCACACAAAGCACCAAAACAAGCTCCAGAATATTATCAGGATTTTGATAGGAGGTAAATAATGTATGAGCAGCTTCAACCTTCCATTCGTAATCAAGGCCTATTTTGGCTATGCACAGAATAATGCCCTGTACACACAATCGGACATTGATCGGACATTCCCGACAACAAAATCCATGGATTTTTTCCGACGGATGTTGGCTCAAACTTGTTTTGCATACACATGGTCACACAAAGTTGTCAGAAAATCCGATAGTTGTGAACGCGGTGACGTAAAACACATACGTCGGGACTATAAACGGGGCAGTAGCCAATAGCTTTAGTCTCTTAATCTATTCTGAACATGCGTAGCACTTTGTGCATCGGAATTGTCCACACACGGTCGGAATTTATGCAAACGGATTTTGTTGTTGGAAAATTTTATAGCCTGCTCTCAAACTTTGTGTGTTGGAAATTACGATGGAAAAATTCCGATGGAGCCCACACACGGTCGGAATTTCTGACAACAAGCTCCGATCGCACGTATTCCATCGGAAAGTCCGACCGTGTGTACAGGGCATAATGTTAATTCGCCTCATAACAATCTCATGGTTTTGACATAGTTGTTGCTTTTTCTCAGATAATAATAATTAGAGTTTTAATATTTACAGTATTATCTGCAGACATATATGCCAGATATTGTGCAAATCTCTTATGATTTCTGACATGTGCATATACATGTACCTTTTCAGTTTTCCAACCAGAAATGTATGGACTTCATCTGTAAAAACTGAAAGCCTCACAAGTTAAGCAAAAAAAAAGTATTGTGTTTCTACAGTTAAAAAAAAAAAAATACATTAAATGATACTAAACACACACTGTTTAATTTACATTGTTCCTTCTATTTCTGTATGTGTAAGATGGCACTGTAATTAATTTAATAAAAAACAAAACATCTAAGTACCTTTTTTCCTAATTGATATACAGCTGTCACGTGACCCAGATCTTTCCCAACCTGTCTGCAGGGAGACATACGCAGGAGGAGCATTTAGTCCTCTGCTGCTGGTCACATGTTCAAAATAAAAAAAACAACCTTTGGAATACAGAGTAAATATGAATAAATAATATAAATAAACTGTTTTAAATTGGCATACAAATATTTATTTGAAATAAAATCTTTATTATTTTTAGGCAAATAACATGGTGTGGGTGGATTAATGCCAGTCACAGGCTGTGTCACACCCCTCCAGCCTGTGTCTTAGAATAAGAGGGAAGTGAAGCCTCCATTAATCTTCATGTCATATCGCACACCCATTGTATTTAGCTGGTTAGTGGGCATGAAGGAAAAGGGAGGGAGTGGGCTGTCATTTACCACTGTGTATGCACCTACATGTGTGACTTTATAGTCACATGGGCTGCTCAGATGTCATAGGGAGGAAATGCTCAGTATAGAAACTCACTAAAAATGGAGTGTATGCAGAAACCACAGCTGCAAAATCCCCAGCTGGATTAGGAACCTGAAGAGAAATTAATAGATAGAATATGAAGGTAAGGTGCTAGGTTGGTGCGCCCTCTGTTTGTTGTTTTCTAGTGCTGCACATGGTGAGATATCCTCAGTCCTAGGAGAGCAGCAAAGCGTGGTGGTGAGATTCAGTCACAACTGGAAGAGTGGAAACATATTATTCTTTGAACACTACATTTGAAAGCAGGAGGTTGTTTCTATGGATATTCTAGAAAGTGAAAAACAAAGCTACAATTTAGCTTTAAGAAGTTTAAAGTTGGGCTAAAGTTAGGCTAATAAATAAGCTGATAAATAGGTACAGAGTAATAGTAAATAATAGGTAACTTAACCACTTGCCGCCCGCCATATAGCAGAATGACGGCGGCAAAGTGGTTTCAATATCCTGACTGGACGTCATATGACGTCCGCAGGATATTGAGCCGCTGTGCGCCCCCAGGGGCGCGCATCGTGGCGATCGTTGTTGCGGGGTGTTAGTCTGACACCCCGCAACACCGATCTAGGTAAAGAGTCTCTGATGGAGACTCTTTACCACGTGATCAGCCGTGTCCAATCACGGCTGATCACGATGTAAATAGGAAGAGCCGGTGATCGGCTTTTCCTCACTCGCGTCTGACAGATGTGAGTAGAGGAGAGCCGATCGGCTGCTCTCCTGACAGGGGGGTCTGTGCTGATTGTTTATCAGCACAGCCCCCCCTCGTATCCTACCCAGGACCACCAGGGAAGCCGCCCAGGACCACCAGGGAAGCCGCCCAGGACCACCAGGGAAACCAACCACACTGGACCACCAGGTATGCCCCCTAGACCCCCAGGGAAATACTAATCAGTGCAAAGGCAGCTGCCAATCAATGTTCAGGCAGCTGCCAATCAGTGCCCACTCCAATGCCTACCACTGTCAGTGCCCATCAGTGCCCATCAGTGCCACGTATCAGTGCCCATCAGTGCCCATCAGTGCCGCCTATCAGTGCTGCCTATCAGTGCCCATCAGTGTCACCCATAAGAACCCATCTTTGCAGCCTTTCAGTGCCCATCAGTGTCTCCTATCAGTGCCCACCAGTGCCACCCAGTGCCACCCATGAGTGCCCATCAGTGCCGCCTATCAATGCCCATAAGTGTTGCATATCAGTGCCACCCATCAGTGCTGCCTACCAGTGCCCATCAGTGCCGCATATAAGTGCCCATCGTCAGTGCCCATCAGTGCCCGCTCATTGGTGCCACCTCATCGATGCCGCCTTATCAGTGCCCGTCAGTGCCACCTTATTAGTGCCCGTCAGTGCCGCATTATCAGTGCCCATCAGTGCCCATCAGTGAAAGAGAAAACTTACTTATTTACAAAATTTTTAACCACTTGAGCCCCGGACCATTATGCTGCCTAAGGACCAGAGGTCTTTTTCCAATTTGGCACTGCGTCGCTTTAACTGCTAATTGCGCGGTCATGCAATGCTGTACCCAAACAAAATTTGCGTCCTTTTCTTCCCACAAATAGAGCTTTCTTTTGATGGTATTTGATCACCTCTGCAGTTTTTATTTTTTCCGCTATAAACGGAAAAAGACCGAAAATTTTGAAAAAAAATGATATTTTCTACTTTTTGTTATAAAAAAAATCCAATAAACTAAATTTTAGTCATACATTTATGCCAAAATGTATTCGGCCACATGTCTTTGGTAAAAAAAATGTCAATAAGCATATATTTATTGGTTTGCGCAAAAGTTATAGCGTCTACAAACTAGGGTACATTTTCTGTAATTTACACAGCTTTTAGTTTATGACTGCCTATGTCATTTCTTGAGGTGCTAAAATGGCAGGGCAGTACAAAACCCCCCCAAATGACCCCATTTTGGAAAGTAGACACCCCAAGGAAATTGCTGAGAGGCGTGTTGAACCCATTGAATATTTATTTTTTTTGTCCCAAGTGATTGAATAATGACAAAAACAAAAAAAAAATATATTTACAAAAAGTTGTCACTAAATGATATATTGCTCACACAGGCCATGGGCCTATGTGGAATTGCACCCCAAAATACATTCAGCTGCTTCTCCTGAGTATGGGGATACCACATGTGTGGGACTTTTTGGGAGCTTATCCGCGTACGGGGCCCCGAAAACCAAGCACCGCCTTCAGGATTTCTAAGGGTGTAAATTTTTGATTTCACTCTTCACTGCCTATCACAGTTTCGGAGGCCATGGAATGCCCAGGTGGCACAAAACCCCCCAAATGACCCCATTTTGGAAAGTAGACACCCCAAGCTATTTGCTGAGAGGCATATTGAGTCCATGGAATATTTTATATTTTGACACAAGTTGCGGGAAAGTGACACTTTTTTTTTTTTTTTGCACAAAGTTGTCACTTAATGATATATTGCTCACACAGGCCATGGGCATATGTGGAATTGCACCCCAAAATACATTTAGCTGCTTCTCCTGAGTATGGGGATACCACATGTGTGGGACTTTTTGGGAGCCTAGCCGCGTACAGGGCCCCGAAAATCAAGCACCGCCTTCAGGATTTCTAAGGGTGAAAATTTTTGATTTCACTCTTCACTGCCTATCACAGTTTCGGAGGCCATGGAATGCCCAGGTGGCACAAAACCCCCCCAAATGACCCCATTTTGGAAAGTAGGCACCCCAAGCTATTTGCTGAGTGGCATGGTGAGTATTTTGCAGCTCTCATTTGTTTTTAAAAATGAAGAAAGACAAGAAAAAACTTTTTTTTTTTTCTTTTTTCAATTTTCAAAACTTTGTGACAAAAAGTGAGGTCTGCAAAATACTCACTATACCTCTCAGAAAATAGCTTTGGGTGTCTACTTTCCAAAATGGGGTCATTTGGGGGGGTTTTGTGCCACCTGGGCTTTCCATGGCCTCCGAAACTGTGATAGGCAGTGAAGAGTGAAATCAAAAATTCACGCCCTTAGAAAGCCTGAAGGCGGTGCTTGGTTTTCGGGGTCCCGTACGCGGCTAGGCTCCCAAAAAGTCTCACACATGTGGTATCTCCGTACTCAGGAGAAGCAGCAGAATGTATTTTGGGGTGTAATTTCACATATTCCCATGGCATGTTTGAGCAATATATCATTTAGTGACAACTTTATGCAAAAAAAAAAAAAAAAAATTTGTCTCTTTCCCGCAACTTGTGTCGCAATATAAAATATTCCATGGACTCGACATGCCTCTCAGCAAATAGCTTGGGGTGTCTACTTTCCAAAATGGGGTCATTTGGGGGGTTTTGAACTGTCCTGGCATTTTATGCACAACATTTAGAAGCTTATGTCACACATCACCAACTCTTCTAACCACTTGAAGACAAAGCCCTTTCTGACACTCATTGTTTACATGAAAAAGTTATTTTTTTTTGCAAAAAAATTACTTTGAACCCCCAAACATTATATATTTTTTTAAAGCAAATGCCCTACAGATTAAAATGGTGGGTGTTTCATTTTTTTTTTTCACACAGTATTTGCGCAGCGATTTTTCAAACGCATTTTTTGGGGAAAAAACACACTTTTTTAAATTTTAATGCACTAAAACACACTATATTGCCCAAATGTTTGATGAAATAAAAAAGATGATCTTAGGCTGAGTACATGGATACCAAACATGACATGCTTTAAAATTGCGCACAAACGTGCAGTGGCAACAAAATAAATACATTTTTAAAAGCCTTTAAAAGCCTTTACAGGTTACCACTTTAGATTTACAGAGAAGGTCTACTGCAAAAATGACTGCCCTCGATCTGACCTTCGCGGCGATATCTCACATGCATGGTGCAATTGCTGTTTACGTTTGACGACAGACCGCCGCTTGCGTTCGCCTTAGCGCGAGAGCAGGGGGCGACAGGGGTGCTTTTTTTTTTTTTTTTTTTTTTCTTTATTTTTTTTTTTGCTTTTTTATCTTATTTTTAAACTGTTCCTTTCATTTTTTTTTTTTTTTAATCATTTTTATTGTTATCTCGGGGAATGTAAATATCCCCTATGATAGCAATAGGTAGTGACAGGTACTCTTTTTTGAAAAAATTGGGGTCTATTAGACCCTAGATCTCTCCTCTGCCCTCAAAGCATCTGATGACACCAAGATCGGTGTGATAAAATGCTTCCCCAATTTCCCAATGGCGCTATTTACATCCGGCGAAATCTAAGTCATAAAATGCTCGTAGCTTCCGGTTTCTTAGGCCATAGAGATGTTTGGAGCCACTCTGGTCTCTGATCAGCTCTATGGTCAGCTGGCTGAATCACCGCCTGCATTCTCAGGTTCCCTGTTGAGACAGGAGAGCCAGAGAAAAACACGGAAGACGGTGGGGGGGGGGCTTTCCCTCCCACGGCTTGTAAAAGCAGTCTAGAGGCTAATTAGCCACTAGGATTGCTTTTACATGAAAGCTGACCGCTGGCTGAAAAGAATGATACCAAGATGATACCTAAACCTGCAGGCATCATTCTGGTATAACCATTCAAAGTCGTGAATGGCGTACCTGAAGACAAAAAAATGGTTAACAATAAAGCACAGTAAACGGTAAAGTATAAAAAATTGCATACCTGAAAAGCAAACATGATAAAACATAATAACAATAAAACATTGCAGAATAGAATACAGTAAAAAAGAGCAGAACAAGAGAGAGAGAGAGAACAATAAAACGACAACTATTTTTTTTTATTTTATATATTTTTATTTTTTTTACACTTTTTTTGTAACTAACTTTTATAACGGTAACCGGTTCCAGGTTCGGGTCTCTCAAAATGCGATGGCATCTTGGGAGACCCTGTGAAAGTGTGCCTAGTCTGTGCAATGCTGTACCCTACGCTAATACTCAACTAATGAATGGTAGCGTTCAAAACATTCACCAATGCAAAGACCAGGATTGTCAGGACAGGAGGGACAATAATAGAGGGTGTCACGCCTATATTCGCGCTTGCTGCAGACACGACATCTTTTTTGGGGGTTCGTTGGGTAGGGGTACTCGGGAGGACATAAAGAAAATGCCTCTCATGCAGCCGACTGCATTTGGTTGGGGATGTGAATGGGGGAAGTACGGGCGCTGCAGAAGCGGTGGGTTCCCAATTAGGATTGGCGAATGCAGCAGGAAGGGCACTATGGGCACGACGGGCCTGTGTTTGTCTTCTTGGTGGCAGCGGGACACTACTTGTGCTTGCCACCTCACCAGCTTGAACTGCACTTATGGGACTCGCCACGTCACCAAGTGTTACTGCAGTGCTGGTTTGACTACGACCAGGGTGTACTAGGCCGCTGGCGCTTGCCAGTTCAATAAAAAGCTACCAAAAAAACTGTTAACGATCGCAGGGATCAGGCCTGACTCTGCGAATGCTGCAGTTATGCGTTAAGTGTTTTGTAAGTGACAGTGATCGATCGATACTGCACTTGGGTGGGCTGGGCCGGGCGGAGGGGCAAAATGCAGGTGCTAGCAGGTATCTGGGCTGATCCCGCTAACACTGCGTTTTTGGGAACCCTAAACTGCTGGGGACGCCAGTATAGATCTGATCGGATCAGATATTGATCCGTTCAGATACTATACCACTAAGGGAGGTGTACGGTGCGTGCGTGGGTGTTAGCGGTACTGACGCTAATCTGACGCTGCTTGGGGCTGGTGCTTGCCAGTTCACCAAAATACTACCAAAAAAACTGATAGCGATCGCAGGGATCAGGCCTGACTCTGCGAATGCTGCAGTTATGCATTTAGTGTTTTGTAAGTGTCAGTGATCGATCGATACTGCACTTGGGTGGGCTGGGCTGGGCCGGGCGGAGGGGCAAAACGCAGGTGCTAGCAGGTATCTGGACTGATCCCGCCAACACTGCGTTTTTGGGAACCCTAAACTGCTGGGGACGCTAGTATAGATCTGATCGGATCAGATATTGATCCGATCAGATACTATACCACTAAGGGAGCTGTACGGTGCGTGCGTGGGTGTTAGCGCTACTGGCGCTAACCTGACGCTGCCTGGGGCTGGTGCTTGCCAGTTCACCAAAATGCTACCAAAAAAACTGTTAGCGATCGCAGGGATCAGGCCTGACTCTGCGAACGCTGCAGTTATGCGTTTAGTGTTTTGTAAGTGACAGTGATCGATCGATACTGCACTTGGGCTGGGCTGGGCGGAGGGGCAAAACGCAGGTGCTAGCAGGTATCTGGGCTGATCCCGCTAACACTGTGTTTTTGGGAACCCTAAACTGCTGGGGACGCTAGTATAGATCTGATCAGATCAGATATTGATCCGATCAGATACTATACCACTAAGGGAGGCGTATGCTGCGTGCGTGGGTGTTAGCGGTACTGGCGCTAATCTGACGCTGCCTGGGGCGACGCATATCACCGCCGGGCGATCAGGGGGCTAAACCTTTATTCGGTAATAAACGGCGGGTGCCCTGACACTATAAAAAATAAACAAACTAACCAGCGTCACCCGTAACAGTTATACGGTGATCAGTGGTGAAAGGGTTAACTAGGGGCAATCAAGGGGTTAAAACATTTATTCGGTAGTATATGGGGGTCCCTGTCGCTATAAAACGCTGACGGCGAACCTAAATATTTAGGTCCCTAACTAGCGTCACCAGCGACACTAATACAACGATCAGAAAAATGATCGCTTAGCGACACTGGTGACAGGGGGTGATCAAGGGGTTAAAACTTTATTAGGGGGGGTTAGGGGGGTATCCTAGACCTACAGGGGGGTAATACTCACTGTCCCAACACTGTAACTGTCACAAACTGACACTATGCAGTAATCAGAAAAAAAAAAAAAAAACTGCTGGTGTCAGTTTGTGACAGGGGGGGGGGTGATTGGGGGGGATCGGGGGGCGATCGGGGGGGGATCGGGGTGTTTTGTGTGCATGGCATGTTCTACTGTGTGTGTGTGTGTGTGTTGTGCACTCACATACCTGTCTTCTCTCCTCGGGCCGAAACGGAAATTACCGAGCCGAGGAGAGATGACATCATTTCCTTTGCTGCTGTTTAGCATACAGCAGCAAAGGAATGATGTGATTTGCCGGCGGCGATCGCGAGGGGGGGGCCACGAACGGATGGCCTCCCCCTCACCTCTGATCGCCGCTGGACAAAAGGCGACCACCTCGGGCACCGGGGGGGGTCCGATCGGACCCCCCACCCGCGGAAGGCAAATCACGTATATGTACGTGATTTTGCCTGTCCGTGCCACCTTGCCGACGTAAATCGGCGTGAGGCGGTCGTCAAGTGGTTAAACAAAAACAAAAGCTAAATTTGTATTTTTTTCTAAATTTTCGGCCTTTTTTTATCTGTTTCGCAAAAAATAAAAACTGCAGAGGTGATCAAATACCACCAAAAAAAAGATCTATTTGTGGGAACAAAATGATAAAGATTTAGTTTGGGTACAGTGATGGAATTGTCATTCAAACTGCGACAGCGCTGAAAGCTGAAAATTGGTCTGGGCAGGAAGGTGTCTAAGTGCCCTGTATTGAAGTGGTTAAATGCTACGAAATCATGAACATATACTTGGACTTAGGTCTGACTTTGAGTTCTGCCATCTCTCATCATTCCATCAACCAGTGATGGCACCTCAGTCAGGCACTAGTAATGGCGAAACAATTGTCAGACAGTTGGAGGTATTTCAGAGCTCCAAGTCTTCGCTGTGTAGGCATATCTGGACATTGCGGTTGATTTACTAAAACTGGAACACTCAGAATCTAATGCAGCTGTGCATGGTAGCCAATCAGCTTCTAACTTCAGCTTGTCCAATTAAGCTTTGGCAATAAAACCTGGAAGCTGATTGGTTACTGTGCAGAGCTGCACCAGGTTTTGCACTGTCCAGTTTTAGTAAATAACCCCCAGTGTGTCTAATATCACTGAGACCAATTCACAGCATATAAAAGGTACATGAAGGCACCTTGTGAACTTGATCTTCAGCACTGTTGGTACAAACATTATTTCTGTGAAGGTTCCTTTTAAAATTATTGAGAAAATATTGGTGTTCACAATAATTTTAGTCCTGTGTTCTTGCAGAATTATCATTGTAATCCTTTGATAAGTGTGTTAAAAGCACATTATAGTTTGTCAAGGATTTTAAGGATAGAAAATGTAAGTAGACATGTTTGATAATTCCTTTATGCAAATTTCAGCTGAGAGGTCACAGAGTCAGCTAAACCACATTCAGGAACATTTCAATTTAGCGTTTTATTTTATAGCTGTCTCACAACACTGTTGCTTATTCAGTTGAAGCCACTAATTAATGTAAACCTATCCTTGAACCATGGAATTCATTGCGCGCCTGATATTCTTGAATTTATCAAAGATCTTCTACTCATTCTCATTATGACAATAATCAGTTATGCGTAAAGGTTTAGTTACAAATGAAAATTCATAAGACTGACTTTTTTTCCATGTATTTTAATCTTTTTCTGGAGGGATTTCTGCCACCATTTAATCTAATTCCTTTTGACACTTCATCCATTTGAACACTGAGCAGTTTGAGAACAAAGAGAGGAAGCTGCCGGAATCTTTGAAAGCTGAGAACAAATTGCAATACGTATTCAAACAGCTTTCTGGGGGTGAGTCAAATATATATTATCTACTGAAAACACAAAGAATGTCTTAAGCATAATTAGAAATAAAGTGTCTGGAGAAACCTTACAGAAGGATTGTTAAGATTACTTCTTGTCTTTTTGCAGACACATTTTCCTTTATGTGGCTTTATGTTTGACAGACTCATTTAGAAGTATATATTTCACTAATTTTCTTTCTAAAGAATGAAAGCTAAGTTAAGTGATAACATTTTTGAAACTAGGCATGTATTCCATATAAGTGTACTGAGTATTGAGTCAGAGATGTTCACACTTTTATGGTATTATGGAAGATCACAATACTTATTATGGCTCTCAAGGTCAATATTCTCAAAATACGAACATATATATAGTTACATATAGTTACATATTAGGTGAGGTTGAAAAAAGACACAAGTCCATCAAGTCCAACCTATGTGTGATTATGTGTCAGTATTACATTGTATATCCCTGTATGTTGCGGTCATTCAGGTGCTTATCTAAGTTTCTTGAGGCTATCGATGCTCCCCGCTGAGACCACCTCCTGTGGAAGGGAATTCCACATCCTTGCCTCTCTTACAGTAAAGAACCCTCAAGCGTCTCTTCTCCAGAGAGAATAAGTTCAGTGCTTGCAACCTTTCCTCATAACTAAGATCCTCCAGACCCTTTATTAGCTTTGTTGCCCTTCTTTGTACTCGCTCCATTTCTAGTACATCCTTCCTGAGGACTGGTGCCCAGAACTGGACGGCGTACTCCAGGTGCGGCCGGACCAGAGTCTTGTAGAGCGGGAGAATTATCGTTTTACCTCTGGAGTTGATCCCCCTTTTAATGCATGGCAATATTCTGTTTGCTTTGTTAGCAGCAGCAGCATTGCATGCCATTGCTGAGCCTATCATCTATTCGGACCCCCAGGTCCTTTTCCATCCTAGATTCCCCAGAGGTTCTCCCCCAGTGTATAAATTGCATTCATATTTTTGCCACCCAAATGCATTATTTTACATTTTTCTACATTGAACCTCATTTGCCATGTAGTTGCCCACCCCATTAATTTGTTCAGATCTTTTTGCAAGGTTTCCACATCCTGTGGAGAAGTTATTGCCCTGCTTAGCTTAGTATCACCTGCAAATACAGAGATAGAACTGTTTACCCCATCCTCCAGGTCATTTATGAACAAATGAAATAGGATTGGTCCCAGCACAGAACCCTGGGGGACCCCACTACCCACCCCTGACCATTCCGAGTACTCCCCATTTCTCACCACCCTCTGAACTCGCCCTTGTAGCCAGTTTTCAATCCATGTACTCACCCTATGGTCCATGCCAACGGACCTTATTTTGTACAGTAAACATTTATGGGGAACTGTGTCAAATGCTTTTGCAAAATCCAGACACACCACATCTACGGGCCTTCCTTTATCTAGCTGGCAACTCACCTCCTCGTAGAAGGTTAGTAGATTGGTTTGGCAAGAATGATTCTTCATGAATCCATGCTGATTACTGCTAATGATACCATTCTCATTACTAAAATCTTTTATATAGTCCCTTATCATCCCCTCCAAGAGTTTACATACCATTGATGTTAGGCTAACTGGTCTGTAATTCTAGTTGGTGCGTCTACCATCTGACCCATAAAATTGTCCTGCAAGATATTAAGAAACTGGCGAGCCTTGAATGAATGCGCGGTTCCCTCCGCCCAGTCTATGTCTGGATAATTAAAATCAACACGCTTAGTTTCATGGTTTCACATAGTTAGAATCCCATAAATTTATATGGGTTTTTAAAGGAGGGAATCACCGATATGCTAACATTGAACAATGCAACTGTAAAAGCCTGGTTTAGACTTAACCACTCTTTCCCTACCCATAAGCATAATACTTATATAATTTTATTACATAAATACCCAATCCAACATCTCACCGGGCTTACATAAAACATATTACTTTATTATTGCACAAGTAAAAATACACCCAAAACCAAAAAATACACATAAACACAGATGCTGAAAGTATATATACAGTATCTCACAAAAATGAGTACACCCTCACATTTTTGGACATATTTTATTATATCTTTTCATGTGACAACACTGAAGAAAGGAGTGTACAGCTTGTATAATAGTGTAAATTTGCTGTCCCCCCAAAATAACTCAACACACAGCCATTAACATCTAAATCGCTGACAACAAAAGTGAGTACACCTCTAAGTGAAAATGTCCAAATTGGGCCCATTTAGCCATTTTCATTCCCCGGTGTCACATAGTACAAAGTTACATAGTAAGTAAGGTTGAAAAAACACACAAGTCCATCAAGTCCAATCTATTTGTGTGATTATATGTCAGTATTACATTGTATATCCCTGTATGTTGCGGTCATTCAGGTGCTTATCTAATAGTTTCTTGAAGCTATCAATGCTCCCCGCTGAGACCACCGCCTGTGGAAGGGAATTCCACATCCTTGCCACTCTTACAGTAAAGAACCCTCTACGTAGTTTAAGGTTAAACCTCTTTTCTTCTAATTGTAATGAGTGGCCACGAGTCTTATTAAACTCTCTTCTGTGAAAAAGTTTTATCCCTTTTGTGGGGTCACCAGTACAGTATTTGTAAATTGAAATCATATCCCCTCTCAAGCGTCTCTTCTCCAGAGAGAATAAGTTCAGTGCTTGCAACCTTTCCTCATAACTAAGATCCTCCAGACCCTTTATTAGCTTTGTTGCCCTTCTTTGTACTCGCTCCATTTCTAGTACATCCTTCCTGAGGACTGGTGCCCAGAACTGGACAGCATACTCCAGGTGCGGCCGGACCAGAGCCTTGTAGAGTGGGAGAATTATCATTTTATCTCTTGCGTTGATCCCCCTTTTAATGCATGCCAATATTCTGTTTGCTTTATTAGCAGCAGCTTGGCATTGCATGCCATTGCTGAGCCTATCATCTACTAGGACCCCCAGGTCCTTTTCCATCCTAGATTCCCCCAGAGGTTCTCCCCCCAGTGTATAGATTGCATTCATATTTTTGCCACCCAAATGCATTATTTTACATTTTTCTACATTGAACCTCATTTGCCATGTGGTCGCCCGCCCCATTAATTTGTTCAGGTCTTTTTGCAAGGTTTCCACATCCTTCGGAGAAGTTATTGCCCTGCTTAGCTTAGTATCGTCTGCAAATACAGAGATTGAACTGTTTATCCCATCCTCCAGGTCATTTATAAACAAATGAAATAGGATTGGTCCCAGCACAGAACCCTGGGGAACCCCACTACCCACCCCTGACCATTCTGAGTACTCCCCATTTATCACCACCCTCTGAACTCGCCCTTGTAGCCAGTTTTCAATCCATGTACTCACCCTATGGTCCATGCCAACGGACCTTATTTTGTACAGTAAACGTTTATGGGGAACTGTGTCAAATGCTTTTGCAAAATCCAGATACACCACGTCTACGAGCCTTCCTTTATCTAGATGGCAACTCACCTCCTCATAGAAGGTTAATAGATTGGTTTGGCAAGAACGATTTTTCATGAATCCATGCTGATTACTGCTAATGATATCGTTCTTATTACTAAAATCTTGTATATAGTCCCTTATCATCCCCTCCAAGAGTTTACATACCATTGATGTTAGGCTAACTGGTCTGTAATTCCCAGGGATGTATTTTGGGCCCTTTTTAAATATTGGTGCTACATTGGCTTTTCTCCAATCAGCTGGTACCATTCCAGTCAATAGACTGTCTGTAAAAATTAGGAACAACGGTCTTGCAATCACTTGACTGAGTTCCCTAAGTACCCTCGGATGCAAGCCATCTGGTCCCGGTGATTTATTAATGTTAAGTTTCTCAAGTCTAATTTTAATTCTGTCCTCTGTTAACCATGGAGGTGCTTTCTGTGTTGTGTCATGAGGATAAACACTGCAGTTTTGGTTACTGAAGCCCCCCGATTCACTCGTGAAGACTGAGGAGAAGAATAAATTCAATACCTTCGCCATCTCCCCATCCTTTGTAACCAGATGTCCTTCTTCATTCTTTATGGGGCCAATATGGTCTGTCCTCCCTTTTTTACTGTTTACATACTTAAAGAATTTCTTGGGATTTTTTTTTTTTCCTTCGCTATGTGTCTTTCGTGTTCTATCTTAGCCGTCCTAATTGCACCCTTACATTTCTTGTTGCATTCTTTATAAAGTCTGAATGCTGAGGATGATCCCTCAACCTTGTATTTTTTGAAGGCCTTCTCCTTTGCTTTTATATGCATTTTTACATTGGAGTTAAGCAATCCAGGATTTTTGTTCGCTCTTTTAAATTTATTACCCAATGGGATACATTGGCTAATGCCCTTATTTAATATGCTCTTAAAGCAAACCCATCTCTCCTCCGTATTCTTTGTATCTAATATTTTATCCCAATTTATGCCTTTTAGCAAGGTTTGTAGTTTAGGGAAGTTGGCTCTTTTCAAATTCAGTGTCTTTGTGTTCCCTTTATGTTTCCTATTTGTGTGATTGTGTCATGTGACTCATTAGTGTCACAATGTCTCAAGTGTGAATGGAGAGCATGTGTGTTAAATTTGATGTTATCGTTCTCACTTTCTCATACTGGTCACTGGAAGTTCAATATGGCACCTTATGGCAAAGAACTCTCTGAGGATCTGAAAAAAAGAATTGTTGTTTTACATAAAGATGGCCTAGGCTATAAGAAGATTGTCAAGACCCTGAAACTGAGCTGCAGCACAGTGGCTAAAGACCATACAGCGGTTTAACAGGACAGGTTCCACTCAGAACAGGCTTCACCATGGTCGACCAAAGAAATTGAGTGCACAAGCTCAGCGTCATATCCAAAGGTTGTCTTTTGGAAATAAACATATGAGTGCTGCCAGCACTGCTGCAGAGGTTAAAGGGGTGGGGGGGTCAGCCTGTCAGTGCTCAGACCATACACCGCACACTACATCAAATTGGTTTGCATTGCATTGGAAGCCTCTTCTAAAGATGATGCACAAGAAAGCCCACAAACAGTTTGCTGAAGACAAGCAGACTAAGGACATGGATTACTGGAACCATGTCCTGTGGTCTGATGAAACCAAGATAAACTTATTTGGTTCAGATGGTGTGAAGCATATGTGGCGGCAACCAGGTGAGGAATACAAAGACAAGTGTGTCTTGCCTACAGTCAAGCATGTTGGTGGGAGTCTCATGGTCTGGGGCTGCATAAGTGCTGCTGGCACTGGGGAGCTACAGTTCATTGAGGGAACCATGAATGCCAACATGTACTGTGACATACTGAAGCAGAGCATGATCCCCTCCCTTTGGAGACTGGGCCGCAGGGCAGTGTTCCAACATGATAACTACCCCAAACACACCTCCAAGATGACCACTGCCTTGCTAAAGAAGCTGAGGGTAAAGGTGATGGACTGACCAAGCATGTCTCCAGACCTAAACCCTATTGAGCATCTGTGGGACATGCTCAAACAGAAGGTGGAGGAGAGGTTTAAGGCAGTGCTGGAAAATAATGGTGGCCACACAAAATATTGACACTTTGGGCCCAATTTGGATATTTTCACTTAGGGGTGTACTCACTTTTGTTGCCATTAATGGCTGTGTGTTTGGTTATTTTGAAGGGAAAGCAAATTTACACTGTTGTGCAAGCTGTACACTCACTACTTTACATTGTAGCAAAGTGTAATTTCTTCAGTGTTGTCACATAGATAATAAAATATTTACAATAATGTTAGGGTTGTACTCACTCTTGTGAGATACTGTGTATATATATATATATATATATATATATATATATATATATATATACAGTCAGGTCCATAAATATTGGGACATCGACACAATTCTAATCTTTTTGGCTCTATACACCACCACAATGGATTTGAAATAAAACAAACAAGATGTGCTTTAACTGCAGACTTTCAGCTTTAATTTGAGGGTATTTACATCCAAATCAGGTGAACTGTGTAGGAATTACAACAGTTTGTATATGTGCCTCCCACTTTTTAAGGGACCAAAAGTAATGGGACAATTGGCTGGTCAGCTGTTCCATGGCCAGGTGTGTGTTATTCCCTCATTATCCCATTTACAAGGAGCAGATAAAAGGTCCAGAGTTCATTTCAAGTGTGCTATTTGCATTTGGAATCTGTTGCTGTCAACAGACAGCTTGCATCTTACGTCTGGTAAGATGTAACCCCTTCTGTACTGGTGGTGGTTCACATCTTTTGCTGCATTAAAGTTGAAGATCTCCTTACGAGTGGACTTTTGGAGCTTGTGTTTTGCACGGGTGGATTAGTATTTTTATCACAATGAGAGACTTTTTTCTTTTTCATATATGAAAAGATTTTTTTGATCACAAGTGCTCATAATGTTTTATCAATGACGAGCAATTAGATATATATTGATAACGGAATACCTATTTTGTTTATTCATTTTGTTTATTTAGTGTGGGATATATTAGGATCTATCACTGTATATATATTTTTTTTTTTACATTTAGTAGCGCGATTCAGTTGTTTTTTCTATGTCTAACAAATACAGCATCATCTCCAAGAATTTATGCAGGTAAGGTCTTGTTTCAGAATGGGCAAGACAAAACAATAGAGTGCATAGTGATGTCAGTATAAAAATTCCACTTTATTGAAGATAAAACAGCATCCACTTACTTGTCAAAATAGGAACATCTAGCCTGGTAGCAGAGCATCACACCAGCTTATAGAAAAACACAGCACCACCAGTGGGGTGAAGGGAAAAACAGCTGGAACCATAGGATGACAGGCAGCTAGCGGGAACAGCACTGGCCAGAGAAGCTACACAAGATAGGCATAGGCAGGCAGCGCTTTTCCAGACACAACCAGTACAATCCCTTGATGAGGGGGAACACTAGGGGGGTCAGGCAATGTGCTTCTGGGCTAGTATGCCCCTTTATCAAGCCTGAAGAGCACCAGGGAAGAGTATAAGATAAAGTATAATTTTCAAAACATGACTGTACGTTTATGGTCCCACATACTTTTGTAACTGTTTTTTATTTTGTAAAATACACTTTTTTTGTTTTTCATTGGTGGCTCTCATTCCCACGGCTCAAGCTGCTCCCCCTAAATAGTTTTTATATTCCCCTTCTCCCTGGTGATCTTTAGGCTTGAGAAAGGGATTTATTAGCCTACAAACATGTTTCCTGTCTGCCCAGTGTTCCCCTCATCACAGGGGATCGTTCTGGTTATGTCTGTAAAAGCACTGCCTGTCTGTGCCTCTCCTGCGCGGCTGCTCTGGCTAGGGCTCTCTGCTCCCGCCAGCTGCCTGTTATCCTCTGGTACCAACTGTTTACATACCATTGGGCAGTGTGTGGATTCTGGCTCTTTCCCCTTCACCCCACTGGTGTTACTGTAATATTCTGTGAGCTGGTGTGATGCTCCGCTACCAGGTTGGATATTCCTTGTTTGACATGTAAGTTGATGCTGTTTTATCCTCAATAAAATGGAATTTTATACTAACATTGCTATGCACTCTGCTGTTTTGTCTTTCCCATTCTAAGGCTGGCTTCCCAAGTTGGATGTGCAGATGCTGCGTATATGGTTGATCCTAGTTTCAAACATCACTACCAATCTTCTCCATCTGTCCCCATCCCTGAGACAAAATCTCCATTACTGTGGGACTAATTATGATTGAATTCCAGTCCACTGGTTTCAGGATATTATTCCACACTCTATCACACTCTATCATCACTACACTGCAGTTTACTAGTACCTAATAATCAGGAGAGAACAAAGATGAAAACAGGCAAAAGTCAAGACAAGCAATGTTCAATCATTGTCATAACACAAGGAAAAGGTCAAGGCAGAGGAAATAAAGATGGAGTCATATCACATGCTAGTAGATATTCAAGCCAAACAGAAAAAAAGGACAGGCTAGAATAGTAACCAGACCACAAGGCAAGACAGGAAAGCATACAGGAACCTGGAATGCAAACATTCCACTGTGCATAAGAAATTCCTGATGGGATGAAAGGATGAAGAATATTCCTAGTCTTATGTCTGTGCTTTGTTGAATGGGTTGCCAATGTACCACAATGCAGAGGCAATGTGTTACTGTGCTTCGTGCATTGTAATATAGGTGCATTAGGGTCATTGGATTAGAGTATTGGGTTAATGCAATCCACTTCAATATGTATTATCTGCCCTCCCAAATTAACCCCCTGTTAGCCCTGTCCTTAGACTGAGTCTCCACATCCCCCCCCCACCCCATTTCAGACACCTGGACACCTTGGACAAAATGCCAATAGTAGCAGGAAATGGCATCTTCATTCTGGTGCACTATTCCAAGTCTGTGCACCACTTTCAATTTTAAATCTTGGAGAGCAAGAAACCATCTGGTGATCCTGGATTTTCTGTAGTTATTATGTGTCCTTCAAGTAAGGAGCATGGTCTGACTGGAGTTTGAAGAGTCAGCCTGACAAGTAGTACCAGTGTGTTTCTATGGCCCACTTTACCTTCAGACACTCTGAGGTGGATTTACTTAAGGCAAGGAGACCATGCACTTTGTAAGTGCAGTTGAACTAATTTTCCCAAGAGCTTAGATAATGTGATAATAGGATTTTTTTCTATTCTATTTCTTTATTTTCTATTCAGTTTTATCCTTTTTGGAAATTGGAAAACTATTCTCATTCAAAAACTTTTTGAATTTGAAAACTATTCGAAAATTTTCGAATCGATTCGAAAATGAATAAACAAAACAAATTCCGAAAACAAATTAAACAAATTAAACAAATTAAACTAATTTGACTAAACAAATTTATGTAAATAACAAATTGAAACGAAACAAAACAAATGTTTTCGTTATGCACATGTCTAGTTCACACCACAAAAACGCCCTCCAGATCCATTCTGGATGTCTTTCTGCATGCGCATCTTTGATGCATTCCGGTGCTTTTTTTATGCATTCCAGAAACTTTTTTTACTCCCTTTTTTCTTCCTCTTCCGTTTTTTTTTTTTTTTTTTTGTTCACTGTACTGGGGTCTGGAGTTTTTTTGATGCATTTTTGATGCATTTTGTTGCATTTTTGATGTGTTTTACTGTACAGTTCTGTACAGGAAAAATGCAGCACATTCTACTTTAGCAATAGAAATAGAAAGAAAAAAAGGGGGGGGGGCAGGTAGGGGTCTGGGAGAGAGGAACTGAGGGAAGAAGGGAAGCAAAGGTTTTTTTATAAGGCCTTTGCTTTGTCAGGTGACAGAGGACATTGTTGTTTCATAAAGTCTTCAAATAACTGTGCTCTAATAAATTAAATGCTCTGATTGTTGAGGCTGGGGTGCTAAGGTATAAAGCTTCTGATTGGGCGTTCTTGATTTGTGAGTCAAGGTGAATAGGTTCTCCTATGATCACACTTTTTTGGGCTTCCCATACTGCAAAGGGATATGTTACTGACTGAGCATATGTTTCCAAATAGTCTATGATTTCAGCCTGGATATTTTTGATTCTTGTGGGATCACTGAGTAGGGCAAGGTCAATTCACCAAAATGTTGTTTTGTGTTCACGGTAGGGGAAAGTTACTGTCATTGTGATGGGGTGGTGATCAGATCATAGACTGGATTGTCCCCCTTTCCAATTATTGGATGTTGTGATAGAAAGAAATATTCAATCCTATAATATTTTTATGAGTCAATGTCTTTTATTTTACAAAATTATACACATTGAAGAATAAAGGTAATAACATATTTCCAAAAGAAAAGGCTAGTACACAGGAGTAGGGATGAGCCGAACACCCCCCGGTTCGGTTCGCACCAGAACCTGCGAACGGACCGAAAGTTCGCACGAACGTTAGAACCCCATTGACGTCTATGGGACTCGAACGTTCGAAATCAAAAGTGCTCATTTTAAAGGCTAATTTGCATGGTATTGTCCTAAAAAGGGTTTGGGGACCCGGGTCCTACCCCAGGGGACATGTATCAATGCAAAAAAAACTTTTAAAAACGGCCGTTTTTTCGGGAGCAGTGATTTTAATGATGCTTAAAGTAAAAAAAAAAAAGTGAAATATTCCTTTAAATATCGTACCTGAGGGGTGTCTATAGTATGCCTGTAAAGTGACGCGTGTTTCCCGTGTTTAGAACAGTCCCTGCACCAAATGTCATTTTTAAAGGAAAAAATCTCATTTAAAACTGCTTGCGGGTTTAACCACTTAAGGACCGCCTAACGCCGATTTACGTCGGCAAGGCGGCACGGGCAGGCAAAATCACGTACATGTACGTGATTTGCCTCTCGCGGGTGGGGGGTCCGATCGGACCCCCCCCCGGTGCCCGAAGCGGTCCCGTTCTGTTCCCCGGCGATCCGAGATGAGGGGGAGGCCATCCGTTCGTGGCCCCCCCCTCGCGATCGCCGCCGGCCAATGGGAACACTCCTTTGCTGCTGTATGCTAAACAGCAGCAAAGGAAATGATGTCATCTCCCCTCGGCTCGGTAGTTTCCGTTCCAGCGCCGAGGGGAGAAGACATCAATGTGAGTGCACAACACACACACACACAGTAGAACATGCCAGGCATACAAAACACCCCGATCCCCCCCCCCGATCGCCCCCCGATCCCCCCCCAATCACCTCCCCCCCGTCACAAACTGACACCAGCAGGTTTTTTTTTTTTTTTTTTTTTTTTTTTTTTTTTCTGATTACTGCATAGTGTCAGTTTGTGACAGTTACAGTGTTGGGACAGTTAGTATTAGCCCCCTTTAGGTCTAGGGTACCCCCCTAACCCCCCCTAATAAAGTTTTAACCCCTTGATCACCCCCTGTCACCAGTGTCGCTAAGCGATCATTTTTCTGATCGCTGTATTAGTGTCGCTGGTGACGCTAGTTAGTGAGGTAAATATTTAGGTTCGCCGTCAGCGTTTTATAGTGACAGGGACCCCCATATACTACCTAATAAATGTTTTAACCCCTTGATTGCCCCCTAGTTAACCCTTTCACCACTGATCACCGTATAACCGTTACGGGTGACGCAGGTTAGTTCGTTTATTTTTTATAGTGTCAGGGCACCCGCCGTTTATTACCTAATAAAGGTTTAGCCCCCTGATCGCCCGGCGGTGATATGCGTCGCCCCAGGCAGCGTCAGATTAGCGCCAGTACCGCTAACACCCACGCACGCAGCATGCGCCTCCCTTAGTGGTATAGTATCTGATCGGATCAATATCTGATCTGATCAGATCTATACTAGCGTCCCCAGCAGTTTAGGGTTCCCAAAAACACAGTGTTAGCGGGATCAGCCCAGATACCCGCTAGCACCTGCGTTTTGCCCCTCCGCCCAGCCCACCCAAGTGCAGTATCGATCGATCACTGTCACTTACAAAACACTAAACGCATAACTGCAGCGTTCGCAGAGTCAGGCCTGATCCCTGCGATCGCTAACAGTTTTTTTGGTAGCATTTTGGTGAACTGGCAAGCAAGCACCAGGCAGCGTCAGGTTAGCGCCAGTACCGCTAACACCCACGCACGCACCGTACACCTCCCTTAGTGGTATAGTATCTGTACGGATCAATATCTGATCCGATCAGATCTATACTAGCGTCCCCAGCAGTTTAGGGTTCCCAAAAACGCAGTGTTAGCGGGATCAGCCCAGATACCTGCTAGCACCTGCGTTGTGCCCCTCCGCCCGGCCCAGCCCAGCCCACCCAAGTGCAGTATCGATCGATCACTGACACTTACAAGGCACTAAACGCATAACTGCAGCGTTCGCAGAGTCAGGCCTGATCCCTGCGATCGCTAACAGTTTTTTTGGTAGCATTTTGGTGAACTAGCAAGCACCGGCCCCAGGCAGCGTCAGGTTAGCGCCAGTACCACTAACACCCACGCACGCAGCATACGCCTCCTTTAGTGGTATAGTATCTGAACGGATCAATATCTGATCCGATCAGATCAGATCTATACTAGCGTCCCCAGCAGTTTAGGGTTCCCAAAAACGCAGTGTTAGCGGGATCAACCCAGATACCTGCTAGCACCTGCGTTTTGCCCCTCCGCCCGGCCCAGTCCAGCCCACCCAAGTGCAGTATCGATCGATCACTGTCACTTACAAAACACTAAACGCATAACTGCAGCGTTCGCAGAGTCAGGCCTGATCCCTGCGATCGCTAACAGTTTTTTTGGAAGCTTTTTATTGAACTGGCAAGCACCAGCGGCCTAGTACACCCCGGTCGTAGTCAAACCAGCACTGCAGTAACACTTGGTGACGTGGCGAGTCCCATAAGTGCAGTTCAAGCTGGTGAGGTGACAAGCACAAGTAGTGTCCCGCTGCCACCAAAAAGACAAACACAGGCCCGTCGTGCCCATAGTGCCCTTCCTGCTGCATTCGCCAATCCTAATTGGGAACCCACCACTTCTGCAGCGCCCGTACTTCCCCCATTCACATCCCCCAACGAAATGCAGTCGGCTGCATGAGAGGCATTTTTATGTGCTCCCGAGTACCCCTACCCAACGAACCCCCCCCAAAAAGATGTTGTGTCTGCAGCAAACGCGGATATAGGCGTGACACCCGCTATTATTGTCCCTCCTGTCCTGACAATCCTGGTCTTTGCATTGGTGAATGTTTTGAACGCTACCATACACTAGTTGAGTATTAGCGTAGGGTACAGCATTGCACAGACTAGGCACACTTTCACAGGGTCTCCCAAGATGCCATCGCATTTTGAGAGACCTGAACCTGGAACCGGTTACAGTTATAAAAGTTAGTTACAAAAAAAGTGTAAAAAAAAAAAAAATATATATAAAATAAAAAAAAATAGTTGTCGTTTTATTGTTCTCTCTCTCTATTCTCTCTCTCTATTGTTCTGCTCTTTTTTTACTGTATTCTATTCTGCAGTGTTTTATTGTTATTGTTATTATGTTTTATCATGTTTGTTTTTCAGGTATGTAATTATTTATACTTTATTGTTTACTGTGCTTTATTGTTAACCATTTTTTTGTCTTCAGGTACGCCATTCACAACTTTGAGTGGTTATACCAGAATGATGCCTGCAGGTTTAGGTATCATCTTGGTATCATTCTTTTCAGCCAGCGGTCGGCTTTCATGTAAAAGCAATCCTAGCGGCTAATTAGCCTCTAGACTGCCTTTACAAGCCGTGGGAGGGAATGCCCCCCCCCCACCGTCTTCCGTGTTTTTCTCTGGCTCTCCTGTCTCAACAGGGAACCTGAGAATGCAGCCGGTGATTCAGCCAGCTGACCATAGAGCTGATCAGAGACAAGAGTGGCTCCAAACATCTCTATGGCCTAAGAAACCGGAAGCTACGAGCATTTTATGACTTAGATTTCGCCGGATGTAAATAGCGCCATTGGGAAATTGGGGAAGCATTTTATCACACCGATCTTGGTGTGGTCAGATGCTTTGAGGGCAGAGGAGAGATCTAGGGTCTAATAGACCCCAATTTTTTCAAAAAAGAGTACCTGTCACTACCTATTGCTATCATAGGGGATATTTACATTCCCCGAGATAACAATAAAAATGATTTAAAAAAAAAAAAAATGAAAGGAACAGTTTAAAAATAAGATAAAAAAGCAAAAAAATAATAAAGAAAAAAAAAAAAAAAAAAAAAAGCACCCCTGTCGCCCCCTGCTCTTGCGCTAAGGCGAACGCAAGCGGCGGTCTGTCGTCAAACGTAAACAGCAATTGCACCATGCATGTGAGGTATCGCCGCGAAGGTCAGATCGAGGGCAGTAATTTTTGCAGTAGACCTCCTCTGTAGATCTAAAGTGGTAACCTGTAAAGGCTTTTAAAGGCTTTTAAAAATGTATTTATTTTGTTGCCACTGCACGTTTGTGCGCAATTGTAAAGCATGTCATGTTTGGTATCCATGTACTCGGTCTAAGATCATCTTTTTTATTTCATCAAACATTTGGGCAATATAGTGTGTTTTAGTGCATTAAAATTTAAAAAAGTGTGTTTTTTCCCCAAAAAATGCGTTTGAAAAATCGCTGCGCAAATACTGTGTGAAAAAAAAAAATGAAACACCCACCATTTTAATCTGTAGGGCATTTGCTTTAAAAAAATATATAATGTTTGGGGGTTCAAAGTAATTTTCTTGCAAAAAAAAAAAAACTTTTTCATGTAAAAAATAAGTGTCAGAAAGGGCTTTGTCTTCAAGTGGTTAGAAGAGTGGGTGATGTGTGACATAAGCTTCTAAATGTTGTGCATAAAATGCCAGGACAGTTCAAAACCCCCCCAAATGACCCCATTTTGGAAAGTAGACACCCCAAGCTATTTGCTGAGAGGCATGTCGAGTCCATGGAATATTTTATATTGCGACACAAGTTGCGGGAAAGAGACAAATTTTTTTTTTTTTTTTTTTTTTTTTTGCACAAAGTTGTCACTAAATGATATATTGCTCAAACATGCCATGGGAATATGTGAAATTACACCCCAAAATACATTCTGCTGCTTCTCCTGAGTACGGGGATACCATATGTGTGAGACTTTTTGGGAGCCTAGCCGTGTACGGGACCCCGAAAACCAAGCCTCAGCAACACGTTGTCCAGAAACAGGAGTTTGTAACCTCCCAGTCTCTGGGAACGCGTTGCACAGACCTTTCTGCAAGGCCTCCCGAAGATGTTTCATCCTCTGCTCCCTCTGCGATGGCAAGATAAGGTCCGCAACCTTACCCGTGGATCAAGGAGGGTTGCCAGCCAGTATTGGTCCTTCTCCTTGATACCACGAATACGAGGATCCTTACACAGGCTTTGCAGGATCAGGGAGGCCATGCAGCGTAGGTTTGCTGAGGCATTTGGTCCGGAGTCCTCTGGGTCACTAAGGACGACATGGTCCGCAGCCACCTCCTCCCAGCCACGTACAAGTCCATGTGTTTCTTGGGACTGATCCCTTAAAGACTGCTGCTGATGCTGAGTGCCAGGCTCCACCTCCCTACTGACACAATCTTCCTCCTCCTCCTCCTCTTCCTCCTCGTCCTCTTCCTGTGTGATCGGCGGGCACGCAGGAACACTGTCTGGATAAAGGGGGCCTTGAGAGCTAAGGAAGTCCTCCTCTTCCTGCCTCTTTTCTGCCTCAAGTGCCCTGTCCATTATTCCACGCAGCGTGTGCTCCAACAGGTGGACAAGGGGGACAGTGTCACTGATGAATGCACTGTCACTGCTCACCATCCTCGTGGCCTCCTCAAATGGTGACAGGACAGTGCATGCATCCCTGATCATGGCCCACTGGCGTGGGGAAAAAAAACCAAGCTCCCCTGACCCTGTCCTGGTGCCATAGTCGCACAGGTACTCATTGATGGCCCTCTGCTGCGTGTGCAGCCGCTGCAGCATGGCCAACGTTGAGTTCCACCTGGTGGGCATGTCACAGATTAGGCGGTTCTTGGGCAGGTTAAACTCCTTTTGGAGGTCCGTCAGCCGAGCACTGGCATTATATGACCGGCGGAAATGCACACAGACTTTCCTTGCCTGCCTCAGGACATCCTGTAAGCCCGGGTACCTGCCCAAGAACCGCTGCACCACCAAGTTAAGGACGTGAGCCAAACAGGGCACATGGGTCATTTGTCCCTGTCGGAGGGCAGAGAGGAGGTTGGTGCCATTGTCGCAAACCACCATTCCTGCCTTAAGTTGGCGTGGCGTCAACCACCTCTGAACCTGCCCCTGCAGAGCTGACAGAACCTCTGCCCCAGTGTGGCTCCTGTCCCCCAAGCACACCAGCTCAAGCACCGCATGGCATCTTTTGGCCTGCGTACTTGCGTAGCCCCTTGAACGACTACGGAGCACCGCTGGTTCCGAGGAAGAGGCCATGGAGGAAGAAGAAGAGGAGGGGGTGGAGGAGAGAGGTGTGTCACAATCATTAGCATTTTGGAGGCGTGGTGGCGGAACAACCTCCAACACTACTGCACCTTGTCCTGCATCCTTCCCAGCTGCCAGCAGAGTCACCCAATGCGCCGTGAAACTTAGGTAACGTCCCTGTCCATGCCTGCTGGACCATGAGTCAGCGGTAATATGCACCTTACCGCTGACCGCCCTGTCCAGCGAGGCATGGACATTGCCTTCCACATGCTGGTAGAGAGCCGGAATTGCCTTCCGTGAGAAAAAGTGGCGTTTGGGTACCTGCCACTGAGGAACCGCACATTCCACAAACTCACGGAAGGGGGCAGAGTCTACCAACTGAAAAGGCAGCAGTTGAAGTGCTAGCAATTTTGCCAAGCTAGCATTCAACCGTTGGGCATGTGGATGGCTGGGAGCAAACTTCTTTCGGCGGTGCAGCAGCTGGGGCAGGGAAATTTGCCTGGTACAATCTGACATCGGTGTACCAAAATCAGATTGCCCACAAGTACGTGGCTGTGACACACCTAATTCTACACCTTCATTCCTCTCAGTGCAGGTCTCAGAGAGGACTGAAGGTCTAGTGGGGTTGGAAATCTCAGCTGATGAGGAGCAAGCAGAGGTCCTCTTTGTTCTTTGGTGTGGGTCTTTTAGATACGCTTGCCAACGAACTGCATGGCAGGTCAACATATGTCTGGTCAAGCATGTGGTACCCAAGAGGGAGATGTTTTGGCCACGCGAGATACGCTTAAGACATATGTTGCAAATAGCAGCGGTGCGATCTGATGCACTCGTCTCAAAAAAGGCCCACACCAAAGAACTTTTTGAATAACGCGCAGAGACTGCAGCGCCCTGCACATGTGGAGCTTTGGGGTGTGATGCAGTCAATGTGCTGCCCTTAGGCTGGCCCCTGGAGGGCATCCTGCCTCGTTGGTGATGTGCCGCCTACTCCTCCTCCTCCTCCTCCTCCTCCTCTCTCCTATCAGGCACCCACGTTGAGTCAGTGGCCTCATCATCCCCTCCCTCCTCATCACTGAAGCAAACCTGGCAGTATGCTGCAGCAGGGGGAGCATGACTGCCAGATTGCTGTCCTTCTTGGGCACCCCCTCTGTCCGTGCTCGTGTTAGTGCCTTCATCGAGCTCAGTATCATCATCAGAGCCTTCCAAACGCTGGGCATCCTCCTGGAGCATGTACCCAACACTGTGGTCAAACAGTTCGAGGGACTCCTCAGGAGGACATGGTGGGGCTAGGGAAGGAGTCACTGATGACATTGAGCCAAGGGAAGAGGCCGCTGCTTTGCCAGACAAAGTACCCTGGGCATGGGTGAGAGAGGATGAGGAGGATGAGGACGGCTTGGTCATCCACTCGACCAAGTCTTCCACATGTTGCGGCTCAACATGGCCAGCTGCCGAAAAAAAGGCCAAGCGTGTCCCATGGCCACGTGCTGATGAGGATGCACCGTCTCCACAACCAGCACTAGACACAGAGCCTGCTTGCCCTCTCTTATTGGCTTGTGACTGTCTGCCTCTCCTTCTTGGCCTTTCAGACATACTAATGGCCTGTAGCTGCACTAAGCTGGGATATATATATATATATATATATATATATATATATATATATATATTTACTGATACTGCAGCTAGCAAAATCAACTGCCTGCCTGTAGTATGAGAACACCACCAACCTTCTACAGGTAGCTTTAGCTGAACACTGTGAGGTGGACGCACCCCACTAACTTGTAGGTTTAGCTGAACACTGTGAGCAGGGCGCACCCCACTAACTTGTAGGTTTAGCAGAACACTGTGAGCAGGACGCACTGCACTAACTGTAAATAGTCTAGCTGCCTGACTGTGGTACTAATAGGATCAAAAGAACACCAGCAATTTTCTTCAGGTAGCTGTATTTACTGTAACAAGACAAGCCTGCCTGTCAGTAAGAAGATAACAGAAACGGATCTAGCTGAACACTGTGAGCAGGACGCACCCCACTAGCTTGTAGGTTTAGCTGAACACTGTGAGGTGGACGCACCCCACTAACTTGTAGGTTTAGCTGAACACTGTGAGCAGGACGCACCCCACTAACTTGTAGGTTTAGCAGAACACTGTGAGCAGGACGCACTGCACTAACTGTAAATAGTCTAGCTGCCTGACTGTGGTACTAATAGGATCAAAAGAACACCAGCAATTTTCTTCAGGTAGCTGTATTTACTGTAACAAGACAAGCCTGCCTGTTAGTAAGAAGATAACAGAAACGGATCTAGCTGAACACTGTGAGCAGGACGCACCCCACTAGCTTGTATGTTTAGCTGAACACTGTGAGGTGGACGCACCCCACTAACTTGTAGGTTTAGCTGAACACTGTGAGCAGGACGCACCCCACTTACTTGTAGGTTTAGCAGAACACTGTGGGCAGGACGCACTGCACTAACTGTAAATAGTCTAGCTGCCTGACTGTGGTACTAATAGGATCAAAAGAACACCAGTAATTTTCTTTAAAATACTGTAACAAGACAAGCCTGCCTGTCAGTAAGAAGATAACAGGAACGGATCTAGCTGAACACTGTGAGCAGGACGCACTGCACTAAATGTAAATAGTCTAGCTGCCTGACTGTGGTACTAATAGGATCAAAAGAACACCAGTAATTTTCTTCAAAATACTGTAACAAGACAAGCCTGCCTGTCAGTAGGAATATAACAGGAACGGATCTAGCTGAACACTGTGAGCAGGACGCACTGCACTAAGTGTAAATAGTCTAGAAGATAACAGGAACGGATCTAGCTAAACTGAATACAGTGTATATATATATATATATGCAACACCTGGGATGCATATATATACACAATACACTTTAAGTGCAGCTAACTGAGTGACTGTCCTGCCTAATCTAGCTAACTCAAATGAAATGACACTATCTCTCTCTCTCTCTAAGCACACCGGAACACACTGCACAGGGCCGCCGTGCAGGTGGCCTTATATAGTGTGGGGCGTGTACTAAATCCCCTGAGCCATAATTGGCCAAAGCCTCCTTGGCTTTGGCCAATTATGGCTCTCTGTTAAGGCGGCGCTGTGATTGGCCAAGCATGCGGGTCATAGTGCATGCTTGGCCAATCATCAGCAAGCAATGTACTGCAATGCCGCAGTGAATTATGGGCCGTGACGCGCCACACGAATTTGGCGCGAACGGCCCATATCGTTCGCAATTCGGCGAACGATCGAACAGCCGATGTTCGAGTCGAACATGGGTTCGACTCGAACACGAAGCTCATCCCTACACAGGAGTACGCAATCACAATAATAATATTGTTCTTGTGATATAGAGCATACAAACAGTACGATATATTGTATCAGTCAAGAGAATGTATAGTATTTGCTGTCCACCCATGTTTTCCAAAGTTTGTCAAATAGTGCACGTGTGGAAATTTTGTGGGCATACAATCTTTCATAGGAAAATTGCATATTATTCAGAACAACAGCTTCAGAGGGAAATGCCAGATATTCTCAGATAATCATGCAAGGAGGGGGATGTTTGGTTAAGAAGCTAAATACTTGTTTATGTATGTGTAGGAGGCAGATTGGGGAAGATTGGACTTTTCCAATAAGGATTCCATGGGTTTTAGTAGATTAAGTTGGAAAAGGTAATCCATCAAATGGATCCCTGTCTCCTCCCATTGTTTAAGAATTCTTATACCGCTAGACTCACTCACATCTAAAGGGGTATGCATATGTCACATCCCAAAGGGGCCCTGGGGATGTGCTGTTTCTAGGCTCTAAAACATCTAAAGGAGCCCTGAGGATATAGTTAGGCTCTGTCACATCTAAAGGAGCATCAGCGATGCCTTATTTTCAAGGCTTTGTATATAGCTAGGAGTGAGTTGAACTTTGGGTCAGACTAAAGAGGAGAAAGGACACAGGGATCTGAACAACTGAGCCTGGTGGATTTTCCTGTCCTGCCGCAGTCACCATTACCTCAGGGAGAGGACAGCAGCCATCCTTAACCACGTGCCGACTATGCCATAGCTGAATGATAGCTACAGCATGGCCAGCTAGTTCTGGGAGGCCGTCATATGACAGAGCTTTTCACGCGCCCCCTGGGGCACACATCCGGAAGTGTCCATGATCGCTGGGTCCTCAAGACCCAGCACATCAGGGATCAGGCTAAAGGGCCAATGACAGCGGCCCTTTACCACGTGACCTCTCTGTCCAATAATGGAGCGATCACTGTCAACAAACCAGTGTCATGTCTGGTTCAGCTCCTCTAATCACACCGATACAGCATGTGAGGAGAGGAGGGAGAAGCTGAAGTAGCGTAAGTCTGCTTGATTTTCATGTGACCACAGTGCTCATCAGTGCCACATCATTCTTCACAGTGCCACATTAGTCCCCACAGTGCCATCCTAGTGCCACATCAGTCCCCACAGTGCCATCACAGTGTCAAACCAGTCCCCACAGTGTCACATCAGTCCACACAGTGCCATCACAGTGCCACACCAGTCCCCACAGTGCCACATTAGTCACCACAGTGCCATCACAGTTAAACATCAGTCCCCACAGTGCCATCACAGTGACACATAAGTGCCCTACAGTGCCACATCAGTGCCCTACAGTGCAATCACAGTGCCCTACAGTGCAATCACAGTGCCACATCAGTGCCCTACAGTGCCATCACAGTGACACATCAGTGTCCTACAGTGCCATCACAGTGCCACATCAGTGCCATCACAGTGCCACATCAGTGCCCTATAGTGCCACAACAGTGCCCTTCAGTGTTACGTTAGTGCCCTACAGTGCTATCAGTACCATCACAGTGCCACATCAGTGCCCCTTCAGTGTTCATCAGTGCCCCCACAGTGCCATCAGTGCCCTACAGTGCCATCAGTGCCCTTACAGTGGCACTACAGTGCCATCAGTGCCCCTACAGTGCCATCAGTGCCACTACAGTGCCATCTGTGCCCTACAGTGCCATCAGTGTCCTACCGTGCCACTACAGTGCCATCAGTGCCGTACAGTGGCACTACAGTGCCATCAGTGCCCTACAGTGCCCATCAGTGAGTGCTTGTCAGTGCCATCAGTGCACATCAGTGTCATCAGTGAGTGCTTATTGGTTTTTATCAGTGCCCTACAGTGCCCATAAGTGAGTGCTCATCGGTGCCACCCTATCAGTGAATATTAGATATGTAATGTATGCTCCTAGAACACCTGACAGTGCTCCCTGCATAGTGGCCCTGTATGTGGCCAGACTGTGAAAAAGTCTCACACATGTGGTTACGCCATATTCAAGAGGAGTAGGAAAATGTGTTTTGGGGTGTAGTTGCAAGTATGCATATGCCATATGAGAAAAATAACCTGTTAATATGACAATTTTAGAGAAAAAAATCTTCATTTTGCAAAGAATTGTGGGAAAAAAATGACAACTTGAAAAAGCTCACAATGCCTCTTACTAAATATCTTGGAATGTCTACTTTCCAAAAAGGGGTACTTTGTGGGTATTTGTACTTTGGGTATACTGATTTGGGTAATTTTTACCAAAGATATGCAGCAGTATAACTTTTGGCCAAAATGTATAAAGAAAAATTACTAATTTGCAAAGTTTTATAACAATAACAAAGAAAAATGCTTTTTTTTACCAAATTTTCAGTCTTTTTTATTTATAACGCAAAAAAATAAATAAGAAGATTTAACCAAGATTCACCACTTGTGCACCACCAAAGAAAGGTCCCAACTAAGCCAACAAAAGAAAAAAAAAAGAAAATAAACTTTACAGTTTTGGAACAATCTTGTCTTGTCTTAATTATTAGCACTTGTCTCACTATTTATTTTATTAGATATTTTTTTTTATATACAGTGGGGACGGAAAGTATTCAGACCCCCTTAAATTTTTCACTCTTTGTTATATTGCAGCCATTTGCTAAAATCATTTAAAGTTATTTTTTTCCTCATTAATGTAAACACAGCACCCCATATTGACAGAAAAACACAGAATTGTTGACATTTTTGCAGATTTATTAAAAAAGAAAAACTGAAATATCACATGGTCCTAAGTACCGTATTCAGACCCTTTGCTGTGACACTCATATATTTAACTCAGGTGCTGTCCATTTCTTCTGATTATCCTTGAGATGGTTCTTCACCTTCATTTGAGTCCAGCTGTGTTTGATTATACTGATTGGACTTGATTAGGAAAGCCACACACCTGTCTATATAAGACCTTACAGCTCACAGTGCATGTCAGAGCAAATGAGAATCATGAGGTCAAAGGAACTGCCTGAAGAGCTCAGAGACAGAATTGTGGCAAGGTACAGATCTGGCCAAGATTACAAAAAAAAATTTCTGCTACACTTAAGATTCCTAAGAGCACAGTGGCCTCCATAATCCTTAAATGAAAGACGTTTGGGACGACCAGAACCCTTCCTAGAGCTGGCCGTCCGGCCAAACTGAGCTATCGGGGGAGAAGAGCCTTGGTGAGAGAGGTAAAGAAGAACCCAAAGATCTCTGTGGCTGAGCTCCAGAGATACAGTCGGGAGATGGGAGAAAGTTGTACAAAGTCAAACATCACTGCAGCCCTCCACCAGTCAGGGCTTTATGGCAGAGTGGCCCGACGGAAGCCTCTCCTCAGTGCAAGTCACATGAAAGCCTGTATGGAGTTTGCTAAAAAACACCTGAAGGTCTCCAAGATGGTGAGAAATAAGATTCTTTGGCCTTAATTCTAAGCGGTATGTGTGGAGAAAACCAGGCACTTCTCATCACCTGTCCAGTACAGTCCCAACAGTGAAGCATGGTGGTGGCAGCATCATGGTGTGGGGGGTGTTTTTCAGCTGCAGGGACAGGACGACTGGTTGCAATTGAGAGGAAAGATGAATGCAGCCAAGTACAGGGATATCCTGGACGAAAACCTTCTCCAGAGTGCTCAGGACCTCAGACTGGGCCGAAGGTTTACCTTCCAACAAGACAATGACTCTAAGCACACAGCTAAAATAACGAAAGAGTGGCTTCACAACAACTCCGTGACTGTTCTTGAATGGCCCAGCCAGAGCCCTGACTTAAACCCAAATGAGTATCTCTGGAGAGACCTAAAAATGGCTGTCCACCAAAGTTTACCATCCAACCTGACAGAACTGGAGAGGATCTGCAAGGATAAATGGCAGAGGATCCTCAAATCCAGGTGTGAAAAACTTGTTGCATCTTTCCCAAACAGACTCATGGCTGTATTAGATCAAAAGGGTGCTTCTACTAAATACTGAGCAAAGGGTCTGAATACTTAGTACCATGTGATATTTCAGTTTTTCTTTTTTAATAAATCTGCAAAAATGTCAACAATTCTGTGTTTTTCTGCCAATATGAGGTGCTGTGTGTACATTAATGAGGAAAAAATGAACTTAAATGATTTTAGCAAATGGCTGCAATATAACAAAGAGTGAAAAATTTAAGGGGGTCTGAATACTTTCCGTCCCCACTGTATGTATCAAAGCTCTGCAGGCAACTTCGAGTCCCAGAGGTAGCTTAGCTCACTGAAGTTTTAACATTCTTGTAGCTACTCTGTTTGTACTCTGGTGGTCCTGTTAAAAGTCAAGTAATAAACACGGAATCTGGGTCCAGTAACCTTTAGCGAAAAATACCCATATTTAGGTCTGTTTTATGACTGCATTGCAAGGAAACAACTTATTATAAGGTTGTGATTATAATTGTATAACCTTGTCTTTGTTGACTCACTTACCTTCAATATACTCAAGGTAATTTTAAACATGTGTGGTTTATTTGTGTAAAGGGTGTGTCAGAGTGGGCAAGGTCTTACACTACTCAATTCAGTGAAAGCAGGATAACTCCAGAAGGATTACCATACTAGCAGCTCCTGGGGGGAGGTGCACTATATTTAAATAATTTAAGGGATCAATATGGGATTATTGAGGTGCCAAGTGAAGTGTCTATAAGAGGATTGAGTGGTATGTTGAAGTCTCCTCATGAGAATGATGGAGGCAAAAGACAGCCATTTATTACATATAAGACAGAGAAAAGTGATTTTTTTAAATATTATAAATGTTTGCCAATGTTACAGGTGTGTCATGGCTTTTCCCTTTGAGGAATAGATTGCATCCTTCTCTTTCCTCTTTCCGCAAGTGTGTGCTGTAGTAACTACCAGTTAAACACTGGTATCAACACAAAAGAGATTCCAAAAATCTTTCAAAACAATCACTTCATAGTAGTAAACATTTTGGGGTCTGGTAGGACCCATTCATCTGTCATCTGTCATGTAGTAGCTGCAAAATGCAGTACAGTGACATTTAAAATACCATTCACCAAACAAAGAACAACAAGAGGGGGACTGTGAATACAATCTGTAAAAAACCTAGATCAAATGCCAAAATTATCATTTTAATATACTGGAACATAGGGTGGATAGTGAATATGGGGAAAGCTCACAAAATAGGCACATATGCGATTGTCGATATGTGCTTTCTATTAGTTCTAGATATTGGCTTAACAACCTTTGAAGTGCAACAATGAGTGACCATAATATCCTCTTTTAATTACTGTATAGTATTCTGTGGTAGTCAATCCCATTATGAATTTATTGTGAGCCAAAAGGCAAATTGACTGTGCACTTTGGAAGTTCAGTTGCCCTCTGCAAGATCAGTTGCACTCATTTTCCCCAGAGTTTAGTGAATGTGGTGAAGTTTCACTTTCTAAAGAATATGAAATCAGGTGCAAGGAAAATAAAAAAGCATTTTTGCTTCCACATGATTGAATGATGGAAATCAGTATAGCTTTACCACATTCATCAAGCTCTGGGGAAAATGAATACAACTTCACTTGCAGAGTGCAACTGCTATTTCTTTAGTAAATCCACCCCTCTGTATTAGGTCAGCAAGTTAATCACCATTCCCCCTTTTTTCCCTTTTCACTTACCAACCCCTCCCACCTTCCTTTCCATGTTCCCCCTTCTATTCACCACACACACACACACACACACACACACACACACACACTGAATGCTGTGTAAAGGTAAATCCCCTGTGTGGGAATTCTGATGTAAGGAGTTTTACTTTATTTTTTAATAAAAGTTCTGACTATCATGGACTCACTGGGAGCTCTCCCTCTCTCTCCCTCTCTCTCTCTCTCATATTATTATTATAATACAAGATTTATTTACAATACAATAAAATACAAAAGGGTTAACAGGGCCCTACTCAAAAGACCTTACAATCTAATAGGGTGGGGCAAGTGGTACAAAAGATTGTAACTATGGGGAATGGGGAATGAGCTGATCATGGAAGTGATAAAAGATTCACTGGAGGCATGATAGGCTTCCCTGAAGAGCGGAGTTTTCAGAGATCGCCTGAAGGCAACCAGAATATGAGATAGCTGGACAGATTGAGGTACAGAGTTCCAGAGGATGGGGAGGCTCTGGAGAAGTCATGGAGACGAGCATGGAAGGAGGAGACAAGGGAGCTTGAGAGCAAGAGGTCTTGAGAGGAGCGGAGAGGAAGGTTTGGGAGTTATTTGGAGACAATATTGGTGATGTAGCTCAGGGCAGAGTTGTGAATAGCTTTGTATGTTGTTGTTAGTATTTTGAATTTAATTTGCTGGACAATCGGAAGCCAGTATAGGTATTGGCGGAGAGGGGTGGGAGACACTTTACGATTGGTAAGGTAGAGGAGTCTGGCGGCAGCATTCTTGAAAGACTGAAGAGGGGATAGCCTATGGAGAGGTAGACCTATGAGGAGGGAGTTGCAATAGTCAAGGTGAGAGATAACGAGGGAGTGAATAAGTAGCTTGGTGGTTTCACAAGCTTTTAACAATGATTGGATCTGGGGCTGAAAGGATAAGTCAGAGTCTAAGATTACACCTAGTACCCTGGCATGAGGGGGAGGGATTGATGGTTGCATTATTGACCTTGATAGAAAAGTCGTGGAGGGGGGCACGGGCAGGAGGGAATATTATTAGCTTGGTTTGATTTTAGAGAGATTTAGGGAGGGGTGCGACATCCATGCTGATATGGCAGTTAGTAAGTTGCAAATGCAAAAGGAGACTGAAGGAGTGAGGTGAGGAGTAGACATATATATACCTTTTGCAGCTATAACAGCTTCAACTCTTCTGGGAAGGCTGTTAACAAGGTTTAGGAATGTGTCTGTGGGACTGTTTAACCATTCTTCCAGACACGCACTAATGTTGGATGAGAAGGCCTAGCTCGTAGTCTCCGCTCTAATTCATCCCAAGGATGTTCTATAGAGTTCAGGACTCTATGCAGGCCAGTCAAGTTACTCCACCCCAAACTCACTCATCCATGTCTTTATGGACCTTGCTTTTTGCACTGGTGCGCAGTCATGTTGGAACAGGAAGGGGCCATCCCCAAAGTGTTCCCACAAAGTTGGGAGCAGGAAATTGTCCAAAATGTCTTGGTATGCTGACGCCTTAAGAGTTTCCTTTACTGGAACAAAAGGACCAAACCCAACCCCTGAAAAACAACCCCACACAATAATCCCCCCTCCACCAAATGATTTGGACCAGTGCACAAAACAAGGTCCATAAAGACATGGATCAGTGAGTTTGGAGAGGAGGAACTTGGTTGGTCTGCACAGAGTCCTGACCTCAACCTGATAGAATAAGAGCAGAGACTGCGAGACAGGCTTTCTCATCCAACATTAGTGCCTGACCTCACAAATGCGCTTCTGGAAGAATGGTCAAATAATTCCATAGACACACTCCTAAACCATGTGGACAGCATTCCCAGAACAGATGAATCAGAGATCCACAATCTAAAAGAATTATCTTTGTTAGTTAGGAAAGCCACATCTGTCTATGAGCTGGCTGCAAAGGGAGTGTGCAATGTATCTGTTCATCCTCAGTGTGTGGGGCTCATTAACACAAAAAAAAAAAAGAAAAAAATTACTTCTTCCAGGTATGTGGCCCATTTTAAAGTTATAAATACAGGAAGTACCCAATTTGATAATCTTTGACATGTAGATTGACTTAGACATACCCCAGTGGGTATAGACATGTGCAGGATCGTGAATGCCAAATTGGTCACATTCCACCACCAAGCAAGTCACAACCCTGACAGCCCAGTAAAAATATCCCTGGCATGTTTTGCCCAATCACAGGAACCTACGGAGGAGTTTTTATCTGCATGTGATTGGGTATTTTTTGCAAAGTGAGCATCTGCGGAGTGCACAGTCAATTTGCCTTTAGTAAATCAACCCCATAAAGTCTACAAACTGTGGTACTGTATATATATTTGACGATGGTTTTAAATACCAATAGTTAAAGAGAAGCCTCACCCAAAACAAATTTACTTTGGATTAAATAGAACAGTGCTGAATCCCTGTGTAGTACCTAGAAGCCCAGCAGGGAGAACTCCTGGTGTATGTTCTCAAAAAAGCTTTTTTGTTATCTGTATTTATTAGACCCTGCAAGGCAGTAGTGTATTTTAGTTTTGTGCTGCCCTAGGCCTGACTAAACTCGTGTACCCCCTAATTTAAATATGACCCACCCCTTCCTGTCAAGGCCACACCCCTTGCTGTTTAAGACCTGCCCTTGAATTTTAGAGTGGGGACACGAGTTCTGAGGGCCTGGGGAGGCAATGGATTCCCTTAATTTGCATAGATTTCCTCTCACTTCCTGTTTGGCTATGGGCAGGAAGTGAAGGGAAATCTCTGCAATGGACAGGGATGCTAAAAAATAAACTGACAGGGGCTGTAACCCTCCCTTACTCTATCCAAAATGAAAAAAAAATTGTTGCCCATAGTTCTACTTTAGGCACACATTTCTGATAATTTTATGGAGAGGACTAAGAAGATATAACCATGCCAATGGTGCAGCAGAAAACATAGCACATGAGGAAGGTTTGTGGTCCAGGATGATAGGACAGTCAAAATTAGAAGCGGCGCCCCCCCCCATAGTTGCAGAATGCCGGCCGCCCGCATACCGGAAGCAGTGTGGCTGCTTTATGGGGGGTGCTAGACTAATTTGCCTTTCAGCCCAGTCCGCCCCATAAGACTGACGCTACACTAACTGTGTAGCGCAAGCCGGCGGGAGACTCTTTCTGTGCTGCCCCCCTGCAAAGTGCTGCCCTAGGCCTGGGCCTTGTCGGTCTAGGCCAGAATACAGCGTTGCTGCAAGGTACATGCAAAGTCCCTCCCCATTTAATTTTATTCGGTAACTGTTCTATATGGGATGGTACCTTTGCAGGGTCATAATTGCCTCACATTCATCCCTTATACTTTTCTAACACATCAAACAGTTGAGCCTTCTGTCACACTCACTCCTTGATGAAGAATTCACTTTTGGGTAGAATTTAGTATAATGCTTACCCATGCTTTGTCTAGTACTACAGTATTTAGCACAGAAAAAATTATTGGGTTTGAGAATAAGAACATTCTCTACAGAGGCAGAATGATCACTGGAATAAAAATGAAAGTCTGTAATTTCATTTAAAGTAAAGGTTAAAATCGATCTTTAACAACTTGATAAACTACCGAGAACTCAACAGCACCACTGACTGTGCCCTAAAGGCATTTATTCTAACCTAACCTTTCTTATACATGTTTCTTAAATGAACAGTGATGTTACATCCCAACTATTCTATCAAATACTTTTAGGCCAAACTTTTTCTTTCTAATCTAGAACCATGTTGTGTCAAGCTACTATAAATTTTAATTATGTGTTACCTTATTTCCACCAATTTTATGTTTTGTTGTACTAGGCTTTTATATCTTCCATGCAAAATCGTTTCACTCCTTAAAAGACCACTGTCGTGAAAAATATAGTATTCACAAACTCTATGCAGTTAGTGGTTGTAATGGTAGTATATTCGTTTTATTTTATCATGCTTTCATTTATTTTTTGGTCTACACTTACATGCAGTGATTAATGAAATTCCCTGGGTTCAGCAAATCCAGTTTCAAATTCTTCAAACCAAAGTTCAGCAGTGAATCCCACTGGTCTATTGGGACTGAATCCTGTTATTAAATTCTGGCAATTTGTAGGGCTAGTAGGCAGACTACTATAAAGAAAAAACACGGGAAGCTGGGCACTGCCATGGGGAACATGTACCAATACAAAATAAAAATGTCTAAATGTAGTGCAGCTAAGAGAGAGTCTTTTAATGCTGCTTCAAGAGCAATATTGAAAATACACAAATTCTTTGAATAACATGCATGGGAATGCCTGAAAGCTGTATATTGTATTATTTACAGAACAGTTCAACTCTCACAGAGAGTCTCAGCGACAGCGTACACTGGCAGCACATATTTGGCTATGGCATTATATTTTTTCTTACAATTAGCTTGGCTTACATACATTAGTGTGTAACCACCAGTATATTATCAGTTTTAAAAAGTGTTTTGTTTTTTTCAGGTAGCTTTAACAGTGACACATACTTTTTCATCAAACAGTAATAGGTCCATCAGGTAGAAATTGACCAGTAGTTCTGTCTCTTCTCTCTCTGATGCAAAACTGTACTGCTGCTGGCTAATTTCTGGCAAGCAAACAGGACATTTTTAGGCCGATTTTTTTTAAAGGGAAGCATTCTAGTAAAAAAAAATAGTTTAACATGAAAAGAGCCCCGCTGATATACAATGAAAAACATACAACCAAAATAAATGAACACTCCCCCCTCCCCCCCTCCAAATAATACCAAAATCCAATTTTTTATTTAAGGGAGACATTGCAGAAACCTTTTTAACTTCAAATAAAGGCCCTAAATAAATAAATAAATGATAAACTCAAAATACCATCCCCTAAAACTAAAACCTATTTTTTTAAAAGGAATTGCAGAAAAAAAACATTTTCTATAGAGGGGACAGCAGCCAGAAGTAACCATTGACCTTACATCAACCATAAAATTTTATTAAAAACAAAAATCCCTCATAATAGGAACAAAAATACTTAGAAAAGGGGTTGGTTATCCATTATCTGCATCCCTGTGTATGGAAAGGGGGGCTGTTTTATTCAAAAGACCTTGTATTAACCATTTTAATCCTGCTGGCCCTAGTTCAAGGGTCATGCAGTGCATTTTGGTTAAAATAATTTTTTTCTGCACATACTGTAATTTCACCAGGACCAGGAATCTAAAACCCGGAGAACTCACCTTGAACCCATAGTAGCAATAAACTCAAACATCATCATCATGCAGATTAGTCTGCCCACCAAAAAAAGTAACATTTCATGAAGTTTATTAGTTCTTAATAAAGAAAGGACTTTACCTACAGACAATGTACATCTGTATGAGACTGAGAAGAGCTGATAACACTGTTTGGGATTTTACTGCAGCACAGGCACAGTACACAGGAATTTAGAATCTCGCTGAGATTTTCACAGGATCAACAGATATGTTTCTGTATTTATAGTTTTTGTAAAAGAATAAAACAGAGAGAGATGCAAACATATTTCAAAGATATTCTGCGTTTTTTTTTTGCCTAGACTTACACTTTAAGGGAGTCTAGACTAATATGACTTTGAAAAGTAAGGACAGTAGGTGGTAAACCACCCTTAACTTTTGCTTTAACAGGGTTGCCATAATTAGGTTGTGCAACAGCGGGGCCTCCCAACCAGACTGCCCAGTTCGTGAAAGGAGAGGGGAGTTCCCCAAAAGTGAGAGAGAACTCTACCTAGAGTGAAAGAGAGACTATACTTTAAAGTGGTTGTAAACCCACTTTGAAAAAAACAAAAAAACTAACATCTGCAAGACAAAGGCGTAATGAGCTAGTATGCGTAGCATACTCACCTGAGAACGAAGCCCTCACTGCGGTGCCCGTACACAGCACCGGCCGGCAACATCACTTCCGGGGGTTACTTCCGGGTATCGCGGCTCCGGCACTGTGATTGGCATGTGCGCGGGAGCCACCGGTAATGGCACACTTACTGAAGAAATGGCACGTACGTGCCATTACTTCAGTTTGCTTCAGTGCGCATGTGCCGATGACATTGGCACATGCAGGGGACAGGGGATATCTCCTAAACCGTGGAGGTTTAGGAGATATCCTGGGTAGCTACAGGTAAGCCTTATTATAGGCTTACCTGTAGCAAAAGTGGTCTGTAAGGGTTTACAACCACTTTAAGTGCTTGTGTGTATGTGACAGAATGTGCAGTGAGGGTGCCCCTATTTGATAGAGAAAGAAATAGAGACTGACCTATGTGTCTCTTTGCATCTGAGTTTAAGACTTTTGTGAATATCCCAGTGTTTGACACTATACTTTGAATGCCCTCTGTGTTCTCTATTACATATGAACAGGTTGCTTACAGAATGCTTTTCTGCTTAGGGCAATTTCTATTTCATTTGCACCTGGCACTGTGAAGGCATTCTCCTTAAACAGGTACAATCACAGAACAGTCTCCAAGACTGACATTCACAAATGATTTAAAGTCTTCTTCCTGGAGATTAGTAAAGTTTCTTGTCAAACCCAGAGTGGCACATGTGAAGGATCATTACATTTAACAATCACATCTTATAAGGCGCTACTGGGAGCTTGAGGGAAATACAATTAGCAGGAATATGTCCTTCAGCACCTAGCAGTCTCTAAAAGTGAGGGGATCTCAAGCTCCCATTGCGTTGCATTAAGACACTACTGGGAGTTTGAGGGCAACACCAAGCATGCTCTGAAAGTGAACACACCTTAGACTCAGCTCCATATTCTCTAGGCCAGCTTTCACCCACTGGTATCATTAGCCATCACAGAATTGCTTCTTTCTCCCTTTTCAGAGCCTTTGACTAGGCCATGAAGGAACAGAAACAGATAGGTCAATTTTCTTCTTTGTTCTCCTGTCATCATATTCCTAATTAGCACTGGTTAATGCAGGACAGCTGATTGGTCCCAAGTACTGCCTTTCCATCTCTCCTAGTCTGAGTTCTGCTGTAAATGAGGCTGAAATCAAGTAAATTCAGTTACTTTTTTTTTTAATACAAAACCTGCCTAAATTAGTGAAGTATTTTTAATATGCCTGGAGTACAGTTTTACAGGTTATGTTTAAGATGCCTACCAAACACGCAAAATCTCCTGTGCTTGAGAGTGGGCCCGAAGATATCAATAAACTATATTTTCATCCTGGATTTCATGGAAAAGTCTCACCTTGCTGCCCTCATTAGACTGGGGAAGTTTGGAACCACTGAAACCACAAAACAAAATGACAAATGCATTAAAACGCATCACGTTTGCCATTTGTCCACTGCAGCAGTCAGTGCCTGAGGCTGCCTCCCAATCTTTCTTCTGCTCTGCTGCTCTCTGCATGTCACCCACCAGAGAAGATACAGGGAGGAGGTGGGTGGAGCTAAGCAGTAGGCGCAGAGGTGGAGAAAGTTAAATTCTCCTCCGCTCTGAATGCTGGGGCCTCTGCCTCTCTCCTCATCGTGACATCACTGGTTGCTAAATGCCAGGCGGATCACGGCTAGCAACCAGTTTGGGCAGTGAGCCAAAAGCGGATGGTGAACTATGCAAAACAGGTCTCCGCCAGCCAGGAGCCCAGGCTGACACTGAGTGACAGGCAGTGGCAATACCAGGGCCATTTTAAGGGGCATTAGATCCCGGGACATATGGTCACCCTAGATGCGCCCCCCAGATGTTGTGCCTGGGGCCACCGCCCCATGTGCTCCCCCACATTACACCATTGCTGTGGACTGGATAGTGCTGTTCTTTGTGATGAGCTTTAATGCAATTGTCATTTGTGAGTATAATACTTACCACCTTTTACAATAATAAAGGTTCAAGTTTTAGAAAGCGTATAAATACAGGATATATTTATAGATGTTAATACATTTTTCTTTTAATTAGCAGATGTCCTTTTTGTTCACTGGGCACCAAGGCTGATGCCCATACATATTTAGTTAAAATGGTTTTCCAGTTAATGCCAATGCAAAACCAATCAAAAGATGTATCAGCATGATTCTCCTAATAACACATAAAACAAAATCACTGTTCAATTTGTGGAGACTGTTAATGAATATTCATTCTGGGAAACTGCTCCTGTGAGGACCTCTGTTGTGATAATTTTCCGAGATCTTCTAAGACCTGCTTCACAGCTGATATATTATTAACTCTAAAATGCATTTCAACATTTTCATGACATTAATAAACTCCCCATGTTCCTTCCTAAAACACAATAAATCAGAGTTTATTATTTTGCAATTAATTTACACTGTAGAGAATTTTTAATTGCTAAGAACATTGGACATTGTTTACAAATACCTGTTTGAAATGTATCAAGAAGGAAACTTTTGATTAAAGATAAACTATAGGCCAACAGCTAAATACACAGATGAAACACAGGGAAGCTGTGTTGCCTGAGAAAATATTTTTACACAGAACAACCAGGAAGATGACATTAAGGTCTCATGTGCACAGGGCATCTGTGTAACCCTTCTGATAGCCTTTTCTCCATCCAGGAAAAAAGCTGCTTTAAAAACGCACCAAAAATTGCACATTGTACACACAGTTAGGAGTGTCAAGTCTTTGAGTGTTAATGGATTCCAAAGGCCAGAATGAATTAATATTCTGGCTGTTTGGGATGCATTAATGCTAAAATTTGCTTAAACGTGTCTAGCATTTAGACATGTATACCCATGTTTAAGTGTGTCTAGCATTTTTTCTGCTCTTCAGCTCTTCTCCTGAATGCGCTTGTGATGTTTTTCTGTTTATTTTTATGCCTGTAAATGTTCCTCTTCTAATATGCCTGTAAATGCCTATGTGTGCATGGACACATAAGGGGAGATTTACTAAAACTGGTGCACTCAGAATCTGGTGCATAGTAACCAATCAGCTTTTAACTTCAGCTTGTTCAACTAACCACCTGACATCCGGCCGTAGCCGAATGACGGCTTCAGCGCGGATGTCAATTCCCGGGAGGACGTCATATGACGGCCTCCCCTTTCCTCGCTCCCCGTGCGCGCTCACGAGCGCGCAACGGGGAAATTCTGTGTTGGCCGTGTCCCTTGGACACAGCCAATCACAGATCGCTGTAAACGGCCAATCACAGCGGCCGTTTACAGCGCGATCGCTGCCTCCAATGAGAGATGATCTAAAATGTAAACAATTGAGATCATCTCTCATTGCCGGTTCTCTCTCCTCACACAGAGACAGCGTGTGAGGAGAGAGAGAAACTGTCAGCGATCTGTGAGTCTGTATTAACATTTACTGTGCCTACAGTGCCCACAGTGCCCATCAATACAGTGCCCATCAACACAGTGCCCCATCAATACAGTGCCCCATCAATACAGTGCCCCATCAGTACAGTGCAGCATCAGTACAGTGCCAAATCGGTGCCCACCTGTGCCAAATCGGTGCCCACCTGTGCCAATCGGTGCCCACCTGTGCCAATCGGTGCCCACCTGTGCCAATCGGTGCCCACCTGTGCCAATCGGTGTCCACCTGTCTGCCCAGCGGTGATTAGTGTCCAGCTGCACATCTGCACAATCAGTGACCACCTGTGTCACCTCATCAGTGCCCACCTGTGCCACCTCATCAGTGCCCACCTGTGCCACCTCATCAGTGCCCACCTGTGCCACCTCAGTGCCCACCTGTGCCACCTCAGTGCCCACCTGTGCCAATCAGTGCACATCTGTGCTGCCTCAGTGCACATCTGTGCTGCCTCAGTGCACATCTGTGCCGCCTCATCAGTGCCCATCTGTGCCGCTCCATCTGTGCCGCTCCATCTGTGCCGCTCCATCTGTGCCGCTCCATCTGTGCCGCCCCATCTGTGCCGCTCCATCTGTGCCGTCCCATCAGTGCCCAGCTGTGCCACCTCATAAGTGCACATCTGTGCAATCTCAGTGCACATCTGTTCCACCTCGTCAGTGCCCACCTGTGCCGCCTCATCAGTGCCCACCTGTGCCGCCTCATCAGTGCCCACCTGTGCCACCTCATCAGTGCACATCTGCACATCTGTTCCACCTCATAAGTGCACATCTGTGCAATCTCAGTGCACATCTGTTCCACCTCGTCAGTGCCCACCTGTGCCGCCTCATCAGTGCCCACCTGTGCCGCCTCATCAGTGCCCACCTGTGCCGCCTCATCAGTGCCCATCTGTGCCGCCTCATCAGTGCCCACCTGTGCCACCTCATCAGTGCCCACCTGTGCCACCTCATCAGTGCACATCTGCACATCTGTTCCACCTCATAAGTGCACATCTGTGCAATCTCAGTGCACATCTGTTCCACCTCATCAGTGCACATCTGTTCCACCTCATCAGTGCCCCTCTGTGCCACCTCAGTGCCCATCTGTGCTCATCAGTGCCGCCTCATCAGTGCAGGCTTAGCAACCATGGCCAAAAGAAGCTTTTCCGCCGAGGAGGCGTACCAAATACTGTCCCAGGCCGACGAGAGCAACGGGGAGCTCTCTTTTTCAGATTCCCTTTCTGATTCCGAGTCGGACATAAACTATGAGCCAGTCCTCAGTAGTGAAACACTGAGTGACTCAGAGGAGGAAGAGATTCGGCCCGCCAAACGAAGGCGTTCTGGTGGGGAGGCAGTGGCATCTACCAGCACGGCAGTCCCGTCCACCAGCACGGCAGTCCCGTCCACCAGCACGGCAGTCCCGTCCACCAGCACGGCAGTCCCGTCCACCAGCACGGCAGTCCCGTCCATCAGCACGGCAGTCCCGTCCATCAGCATGGCAGTCCCGTCCACCAGCACGGCAGTCCCGTCCACCAGCACCGCAGTGCCTCGGCAAGAAAGGCCAAGGACCCAAGCCAGCCTTCCCTATGCCCTGCAGAACCCCTTGTGGCTTCCTCCTAATTCAGGAGAAGCCAACATTCCCCCTTTCACTGCCCAGCCAGGAGTCCAGGTGAACACGGAGAATTTTTCCCCAATAGATTTTTTTAATTTATTTTTTACCGAGGACATGCTGTCAAGTATTGTGGCCCAGTGCAACCTTTATGCACATCAATTCATTGCAAATAATCCAACATCCTACTATGCCCGTCCCTACGAATGGAGAGACCTAACGGTGGTGGAGTTGAAGGTTTTTTTAGGGCTCACATTTAACATGGGACTCACGAAAAAAAACACTTTGCTGTCCTATTGGTCAACCCACCCCCTCCAACACTTGCCAATATACTCCAAGGTGATGCCCAGAAACAGATACCTCATGATATTGAGGTTTCTTCATTTCAACGACAATACCCAGTGCCCTCCCCGAAATGACCCAAACTATGATAGACTTTTCAAAATTCGGCCACTTTTAAATTATTTTTCTGCACTATTCCCCTTGCTGTTTACCCCAGACAAAAACATATGTGTGGATGAGTCCCTTCTTAAGTTTAGTGGCAGGCTTAAGATGAAGCAATATATTCCCAGTAAAAGGGCACGCTATGGGGTGAAGGTATACAAATTATGTGACCGAGTCACAGGTTACTTGTATGCCTTCAAAGTGTACGAAGGGAAGGACACCCAGCTGCAACCCCCTAATTGCCCAGACTACTTGGGATCAAGCGGGAAAATTGTTTGGGATCTCACATACCCCCTACTGGAGAAAGGCTACCACCTGTACGTAGATAACTTCTACACATCTCTGCCCCTTTTCCACAACCTGCATCGGATGAAGACGCCTGCATGTGGTACCATCAAAAAGAACCGGAAGGGCTTTCCTCAAAGTCTGGTCAATAAAAAATTGAGAAAAGGAGAAACGGCGAGTCTACGAAACAACGAGATTTTGGCAGTGAAGTGGAGAGACAAAAGAGATGTATACATGTTGTCTTCAATCCACGATGATACCTTCATGGAAGTCCCCAGAAGAAATGGCCCCATACAGAAACCTAAATGTGTCTTTGACTATAATTTGTTTATGGGGGGAGTCGACTTGAATGACCAGATGCTGGAACCGTACCTTGCCACAAGACGGACATACCATTGGTATAAGAAAGTCGCAATTTATTTTTTTAATTTGGCCATCTACAATTCTTATGTCATTTATCGAAACTCCACCCAAAACCCCAAACGCTTCCTTGGCTACCAGGAAGACGTTTTCACTGCCCTTACATTCCCGAACGGCCCCCCAGAAAATATCCGATCTGATGTTCTAAGTCGACTCTCCGAACGCCACTTCCCAGATAAGATCCCTCCCAAACCAACAGGCCAACGACGGCAAAAAAAATGTAAGGTGTGTACCAGAGCTGGATTCAGAAGAGACACATCTTATTATTGTGCACAATGTCCTTCTGAACCAGGCCTCTGCGTAGGTGAATGTTTTCGTCGTTACCATACTTTAGTAAATTATTAGTAAAGTATGGTAAACGTAAGCCTCCGTTCCTGCAATTTACCCTCACACCCCTTATGCCACTGCCTCCTCTGTAACTGACCCTGGCTTGTTATTTGACCACGCTTTTGCCTAACGATTCTGCACATACCTCTGCCTGATCTGGAACTGACCCTGGACTGTTATTCGACCATGCTTCTGCCCAACGATTCTGCACATACCTCTGCCTGATCTGGAACTGACCCTGGACTGTTATTCGACCATGCTTCTGCCCAACGATTCTGTACATACCTCTGCCTGATCTGGAACTGACCTTGGACTGTTTGACCATGATATTTGCCTGCCTCTTGGACTGATCTTGTACCCTGCAACTGGACTAGTGGGATTCAACACAGGGGTCTCACATATGTGAGGGGCTCCAGAATTGTTTTTCTGGATGAAGAAAACAATTTATTTTGTTTTCTCAATCCTAGATTAGGGTCTGGAGACTCGGAGGCTTCAAAGAGATTTGGGTGGGAGAAGCCTCTACCCCTGTCCCCATTCTGTCCTGAACGAGGCCCTACTTCTGCCTGTAGGACTTACTGCCGTCACGCCTCTGCCTGTTGCACTGACCACACCACATGGACCTGCCTACTACCAGGACCAATATTTTTGGCACTGCGGACAATATCTCTGCCTGCACTGACCCTGGACTTTATATGGACAGTAACCCTGCCTGCTGCCTGGACAATTGTGTTCGCCGCTGCTGACCAAGTCCCTGCCTGCTGCCTGGACCAGTGCTTTCCTCCTGCGTACAACTGCGCTACTACAACCACAGGTAATCTTTTTTGTTTACGCTTTGCTCAGCATAATGTATTTTGGGGTGTAATTCTTGGTATGTGCATGCTATGTGTCCCTGGAACACCTGACGGTGTTCCTTGCATGTTTGGCCTCTGTATGTGGCCAGGCAGTGAAAAAGTCCCACACATGTGGTATCGTAATACTCAGGAGGAGTAGCAGAATGTATTTTGGGGTGTCATTTTTGCTATCTAAATGCTATGTGTTGGAAATATCTTATAAACGGACAACTTTGTGTAAAAAAAAATGTGTTTTCATTTTTTTCCACATTTTCCAAAAACTTCTGGAAAAAAATAAACCATTCAAAAGACTCATTATGCCGCATAGATTATACGTTGGGGTGTTAGCTTTCCAAAATGGGGTCATTTTGTGGGTGTTTCCATTGTCCTGGTGCTCCAGGGCCTTCAAAGGTGTAACAGGTGGTTGAGAAATGTGATGTGTAATTTATGCTCCTAGAACACCTGATGGTGCTCCATGCATGTTGGGCCTCTGTATGTGGCCAGGCAGTGAAAAAGTCCCACACATGTGGTATCGTAATACTCAGGAGGAGTAGCAGAATGTATTTTGGGGTGTCATTTTTGCTATCTAAATGCTATGTGTTGGAAATATCTTATAAACGGACAACTTTGTGTAAAAAAAAATGTGTTTTCATTTTTTTCCACATTTTCCAAAAACTTCTGGAAAAAAATAAACCATTCAAAAGACTCATTATGCCTCATAGATTATACGTTGGGGTGTTAGCTTTCCAAAATGGGGTCATTTTGTGGGTGTTTCCATTGTCCTGGTGCTCCAGGGCCTTCAAAGGTGTAACAGGTGGTTGAGAAATGTGATGTGTAATTTATGCTCCTAGAACACCTGATGGTGCTCCATGCATGTTGGGCCTCTGTATGTGGCCAGGCAGTGAAAAAGTCCCACACATGTGGTATCGTAATACTCAGGAGGAGTAGCAGAATGTATTTTGGGGTGTCATTTTTGCTATCTAAATGCCATGTGTTGGAAATATCTTATAAACGGACAACTTTGTGTAAAAAAAAATGCGGTTTCATTTTTTTCCACATTTTCCAAAAACTTCTGGAAAAAAATAAACCATTCAAAAGACTCATTATGCCGCATAGATTATACGTTGGGGTGTTAGCTTTCCAAAATGGGGTCATTTTGTGGGTGTTTCCATTGTCCTGGTGTTCCAGGGCCTTCAAAGGTGTAACAGGTGGTTGAGAAATGTGATGTGTAATTTATGCTCCTAGAACACCTGATGGTGCTCCATGCATGTTGGGCCTCTGTATGTGGCCAGGCAGTGAAAAAGTCCCACACATGTGGTATCGTAATACTCAGGAGGAGTAGCAGAATGTATTTTGGGGTGTCATTTTTGCTATCTAAATGCCATGTGTTGGAAATATCTTATAAACGGACAACTTTGTGTAAAAAAAAATGCGGTTTCATTTTTTTCCACATTTTCCAAAAACTTCTGGAAAAAAATAAACCATTCAAAAGACTCATTATGCCGCATAGATTATACGTTGGGGTGTTAGCTTTCCAAAATGGGGTCATTTTGTGGGTGTTTCCATTGTCCTGGTGCTCCAGGGCCTTCAAAAGTGTAATAGGTGGTTGAGAAATGTGATGTGTAATTTATGCTCCTAGAACACCTGATGGTGCTTCATGCATGTTGGGCCTCTGTATGTGGCCAGGCAGTGAAAAAGTCCCACACATGTGGTATCGTAATACTCAGGAGGAGTAGCAGAATGTATTTTGGGGTGTCATTTTTGCTATCTAAATGCCATGTGTTGGAAATATCTTATAAACGGACAACTTTGTGTAAAAAAAAATGCGGTTTCATTTTTTTCCACATTTTCCAAAAACTTCTGGAAAAAAATAAACCATTCAAAAGACTCATTATGCCTCATAGATTATACGTTGGGGTGTTAGCTTTCCAAAATGGGGTCATTTTGTGGGTGTTTCCATTGTCCTGGTGCTCCAGGGCCTTCAAAATGTAATAGGTGGTTGAGAAATGTGATGTGTAATTTATGCTCCTAGAACACCTGATGGTGCTCCATGCATGTTGGGCCTCTGTATGTGGCCAGGCAGTGAAAAAGTCCCTCACATTTGGTATCGTAATACTCAGGAGGAGTAGCAGAATGTATTTTGGGGTGTCATTTGTGGTATACACATGCCATGTGAGAGAAATAAGCTATTACAATGACAATTTTGTGGGGAAAAAAAAAAAAAAAAAAAAATCTCAATTTTGCAAAGAATTGTGGGAAAAAAATACAACTTCAAATAACTCACCATGCCTCTAACTAAATACATTGAAATGTCTACTTTCCAAAAAGGGGTTATTTGGGGGGCATTTGTACTTTCCTGGCTTGTTAGGGTCTCAGGAAATGAGATAGGCCTCAGTACATCAGATGTGATAATTTTTTAATGATTTGCACCATAGCTTGTAGACTCTAAAACTTTCACACAGACCAAATAATTTCCACAAATTTTTGGTTATTTTTACCAAAGATATGTAGCAGTATAAATTGTGGCCAAAATTTATGAAGAAAAATTACGAATTTGCAAAATTTTATCACAGAAATTAGAAAAAATGTGTTTTTTTTCAAAATTTTCGGTCTTTTTTCATTTATAGCGCAAAAAATAAAAAACCCAGAGGTGATCAAATACCACCAAAATAAAGCTCTATTTGTATGAAGAAAAGGACAAAAAAATCATTTGGGTACAGTGTTGCATGACTGAGTAATTGTCATTCAAAGTGTGAGAGCACTGAAAGCTGAAAATTGGTCTGGATAGGAGGGGGGTTTACGTGCCTAGTAAGCAAGTGGTTAAGCTTTGACAATAAAACCTGGAAGCTAATTGGTTTCTATGCAGAGCTGCACCAGATTTTGCACTCCCCAGCTTTAGTAAATACCCTCCATAGGCTATAATATTATAGAAAATGGGCTTAAATATTGATACCTCATCCAGAATAGATATAGTAAAAAACAAACAGCCAGAGCCTATGGACTTTAGAGAAGGACTAACCCATATTAAGTTCACATAAAAGGTATTTTATTACAAAAACAATTACATATAAAAGAGAATATAGAGCTTATGCTCTTAAAAACATCATATGATTGTTGGATAGGCTAGTACATATATACTCCACATATTGTTTCTTTGTAAAGCTGGCCAGGAGGTTGACGCGTTTCACAAACAGCTTCCGCAGGACCTCAATTCCTTGACCACAAAGAACTAGACCTATCTATGAAACAAAATTCACAGTAATTAATTATATAATATACAAAATATACATCATGCAACATAGTATATATCAATTATACCTTATCTTCCAAGGTGGAACACTTACATGCATCTCCCAGAGCAGAGCAGGAGCTGGCAGCACACCATGCAGCAAAATATGCCTCAAAACAATGGTTTGTTCATAGGGGTACACTAGAGTGTATCTAGTATTGGAGAAGTTATCAATTACTGGAGGTGTTCTGTTTTAGCTACAGGTAATGTACACTAGAACAAAAAGGTGGGGCGGCTACATATATAGGATGTATTATGTTTCAACTTACCAATTTAAGATATTATTTTCCTGAATAGCAAGAGAATGGTGGTCCTGAGGATTAGTATCCCCAAAAATCGTCATGGTAATTATACTGAAGAACCTGTAACACCCATCAAGGCACAATTAATAAACCAATCGCCATAGCTCTACCAACTTTATATATGCATCCAACAGCTAGCTGAGAGATCTCCATTCTCCTTACCTACAATATGATAGCAGTATTCCACAACCCCCAAAAGCTAACATAGAAGTGCTTTTACTGGCCAAAAACAAAAATGCAAGCACCTGTAAAAGAGGAGTTCTTTAAGCCCTGTGTGCATGAGCCCTTTTTGAAATACAGTGGTGTCGTCTCTTGATTTCTAACTTTCTATCTACTGTATGTAGCGAACAATCAGCAGCAGATGGATGAGGTCACCATTTTTTTCACTTTGGTTCCCAGTCATGCCCCTCGCTCCCTTGCTCTCTGTTCCAATGAGGATTGCAATAGCTTGATGCCAAGTCTGATTCAGGTTCTTATACTAGTTGCAGGAAAAAAATAATTTAAGGTGGTTGTAAACCCTCACATAGGTCCGGTTCACACTGCCGTGACATCAAAGTCGTGCAACTTCCACGCAACTTTAAAGCCAACATCCCAGCGTGACTTTGGCACAACTTGCATACGACTTCTTTAACAGAAGTCAATACAAGTCATGGCGAAGTTGTACCAAAAGTAGTGCTGGATCCTTTTACTAAGTTGGAGCAACTCAAGTCAAGTGGTTCCATTGCACTTAATGGGGTGCGACTTGTGATACGACATGTGCTCTCAAAGTTGGAGCACATGTCACACCAGTGGGAACCAGGCCATAACCCTAAAAAAGTGACTAGCCTCAGGTGATACACAGAGATGACAAAAATCCTACTACATACAGTATATTGTACTTGTTTATCTTCAGGCCTCTCATATCCAGAGCTGTTAAAAGTCCAAAATGTATACACTTTGCCTTATCAGTGGGTGGGGAGCTGAAATTACACTCTGCAGAGCTCAGTGAGGAGAGCTGATTGGAGGGAAGGGAAACCCTCCCCTTCACACAGCATAAAGAAACAAAGCTGTGTGCTGGAGGTCTCTCCCAGTCACCTTTTTACCTCCTGATGTCAGGAAAACTTGTCAGTCTCTTCCCCACAGCTCTGGCCTGATGGCTGTGGGGGTCTGCAGGCGGGGGGGGGGGGACACAACCATTTGACCAGCGCTGTGGGGAACAGACTCCTGCCCTCATCATGTTGTTGCAATGTAATCTAGTATGGTTGAGGGGGAGTGCACCCCCCTTCCTGGCTGCATGCTTAGATTAAGAATATGATATGGATTTTTAGGGAGACCTCATGCATTTTTATATGCCCCTTAAAATTCCTCTTTCCTAGGGGACCTCACACAATTTTTCTTTTTGTTTCTTTTTGCATGGGGTACCCTTTAAAATAATTACTAGGTTCTGGTATGCATACTACTTTTTTAATTCTTGCTGTAGGCTGCTCTACAGCAAAAGTTTGTCTCATCCCTAATCACTAATCATGGATCTTCTGTGTAGTCAGAAGCATTTATCTGCCTTAGCAGTGCAGATGTATTGCCCTCCTCTGCTTTTGCTACAGACTCAAATTAAGCATTCGTGCCTAATGCAGTCAAACATTTTATAGGTTTATCCTTTTCTAAAACTGTACAGAACATTGGGGATTTGTAGGTCTACAAAAAGGCTTGAAGAAGCTAGAGTTTGAAGACATTTGTATTAGGGTTATGGAGTATATGCTTGCAGGAGCATTAAAGTGGTTCTAAAGTCTAATGCCCCGTACACACGATCGAACTTTCCGACAACAAAACCGTGGATTTTTGTTCGAAGGACTTGTCTTGCATACACACAGTCACACAAATGTTGGCCAACAATTACGAACGTAGTGACGTACAAGGCTCCCAAAAAGTCTCACACATGTGGAACGCCCGTACTCAGGAGAAGCAACAGAATGTATTTTGGGGTGCAATTTCACATATGCCCATGGCAAGTTTGAGCAATATATCATTTAGTGACGACTTTAGTGACGATTTTCTGTAGACTTTCTGCAAAATATTAAATATTCCATGAACTCAAGATGCCTCTCAGAAAATAGCTTGAAGTGTCTTCTTTCCAATATGGGGTCATTTGGGGGGGGGGGGGGGGGGGTTGTGCTATCTTGACATTTCATGGCCTCCAAAACTGTGATAGGTAGTGAGGAAGTTAAATCACCATTTTACGCCCTTAGAAATCCTGAAGGTGGTGCTTGGTTTTCGGGGTCCTGTACACGGCTAGGCTCCCAAACAGTCTCACACATGTGGTATCCCCGTACTCAGGAGAGGCAGCAGAATGTATTTTGGGGTGTAATTTCACATATGCCCATGGCATGTTTTAGCAATATATAATTTAGTGCAAAAAAAAATGTAATTTTCCCGCAACTTGTGGTAAAATATAAAATATTATAAAATATTCCATGGACTCAATATGCCTATCAGCAAATAGCTTGGGGTGTCTAATTTCCAAAATTTCTAAATTTAAGCCATTCTGACACTTTTTGTTTACATGAAAAAAAATTTTTTGCAAGAAAATTACTTTGAACCCCCAAACATTATACATTTTTTAAAGCAAAGGCCCTACAGATTAAAATGGTGGGTGCTGCATTTTTTTTCACACGGTATTTGCGCAGCAATTTTTTGGGAAAAACACACACTTTTTTAAATTTTAATGCACTAAAACACACTATATTGCCCAAATGTTTGATGTAATAAAAAAGATGCAAGGTGCACATGTGCAGGACTCCTGGGAAGTCGCAGTAACCGAGAGCTCCGCACCACTCCGGCCCTTCTCAGCTCCCCAAGCCGTCAGACCGAGCGGGACCCTTCTAAAACTGAAAAAAGATCCAGGCACCGACCCGCATGCCGGGCGGCTCCCAAAAGAGGGAAGTTAGCCGCCAGCTGGACTTTAGCCTGGCAGCCCCTGCACCATCCAAGATGGCGGTCGCGGCGCCCACACGAGGAGGCATGGAGGATCAGGACTCCATTGCGGACCCACCATCCCCACACCAGCAACCGATTCCCTTGCTGGCAACACCTGTAAGTACCTGTATCCCCCAAGGGATCTCCCCAGCCTCTACTGAATCCCTGCTGAACAGGACAATAGGGGATCTCCTCCACACACCCATGCTGAACTCTCCCTTAGGCCTGGCAGGCCCTCAGCAATCCTCCCCCATAGAGCCTGTTTATACCCCTAACTGCTGGCTGCAGGCCTTGCCCAAAACGCTATGCAGATTACAGCCACCATTAAAGCTAACTTGCAGAGCCTGGGAGCCCGCATGGACGCCATTGAGCAGGCAGTGGATAACACAGCCGCTCGCACCAACCAAAACATCACCTGCATCCAAACGTTACAAGACCAACTGGAAACTGCACTAGCCAAATTAGATGATTTGGAAAATAGGATCAGGAGATACAATTTCCGTATAAGGGGGATCCCTGAATCGGTTACAGATATTCCTGGCACAGTGAAACTTTTCATCAAAGAGATTATACCGGACATCCAGGGCCACAGACTTGAACTTGACAGAGCACATAGAGCCCTACAGCTCCCCTGTCAAGATGGCCTCCCGAGGGAGATTGTAGTCAAACGCCATTATTACGGCATTAAAGAAGACATTATGAGAAGAACCCATAATCTGGATAGCCTCTCTTTACAGGGAAACAAAATCCAAATTTTTGCGGACATCTCCCCTACCACTACCCAAAAGCAGAGATCCCTCAAACCTCTCCTTGCAATTCTTGCTCAGAAATCCATCAAATACCTATGGTCATTCCCTTTCCGTCTCCAGTTTCAATTCAAGGACAAATCCTACGGATTCACCAATTTTCAAGATGGCGAACATTTGCTACTGCAACTAGGATTTATTTCCCAAGAATTAGCACCTCAGCAACCAGCAGCCAAGACATGCTCCTCCAAGCGACCCCTTCCAGGTAGCCCACTGACACTGCTGTGAAACAAGCAACTATCAAAGAGACACTGAGACGCTCACCCCCCAAGATGAGTGGCTCTCCCTTATCTCCCTGACGTTATGTTTTACCTCTACTTTTTGGCCTGGTTGTTTGCCCCACTTGTATGTAGTGGGCAGCCCTACACGAGTTTGATCACTGACGGACTCATGGGGCCTCTGGCCTCATTGTGTTGGGTCCCATTAGCCCCTTCAATGGTTAATTGGGATACCGGTCTTCCCTCCTGCCCTGGCAGGATTGGTATCTGCTTCATGGTGACTGTATTCACAAAGTTATGCTCCTTCTAGTTATCCTTCCCCTAATGTTTTTCCTTCCCCTAATTTTGTTTTCAAAATAGCTTCACATAATGCGCAGGGGATTAACTCGCCCTCCAAACGCCAGAAGGCATTTCAAAGTTACCACACCAGAAATCTTGATATTGTCCTACTACAGGAGACCCATTTTCCCACCAGCTACACCCCTTCCTTTCTCCACCATACCTTCCTCACTTTCTATTTGGCAAATGCGGATTCCAAAAAAAGGGGGGCAGCCATCCTTCTAGCTAAAGGAATTCCATTCGTTCACATACAAACGGTCAAAGACACAGACATATTTACTGATCAAAAGGCTCATTGAAGGGGTGTTGTACTCCATCATCTCCTATATACCCCTAACCAAGGCCAAGTGCACTTCTTCTGTCAACCCTTTCACCCCATCTGGAAGGCAGAGTAATTATAGGAGGCGACTCCAACATCACATTGATCATATGTTAGACAAATTGACTCAGGATAGACTTCATCTCAAAAAAACGCCTAAACAGAGTCTCCGTATATCTCGTCTTCTTCATGACCTGGGCCGAATTGACTCCTGGAGGGAAATAAACCCCACAGTGAAGGACTATACACACTACTCTGCACCACATAAGACGTACACCAGAATTGACCACATTTTTATCCCCAACTCTGAGATCCACACAGCAACACATGCATCTATGTGTATACTCTTGACATATTTCCAGTTACTGTACTGTGTACCCTGCATAGTAGCACCTACAGTATAGCTACCTGAAGCCAGGTGCTTGTGTAGGCTCTTGAAGTATTTCCAGTTACTGTACTGTGTACCCTGCACAGTTGCACCTACCGTATAGCTACCTGAAGCCAGGTGCTTGTGTAGGCTCTTGACGTATTTCTAGTTACTGTACTGTGTACCCTGCACAGTTGCACCTACAGTATAGCTACATAAAGCCAGGTGCTTGTGTAGGCTCTTGAAGTATTTCCAGTTACTGTACTGTGCACCCTGCACAGTTGCACCTACAGTATAGCTACCTGAAGCCAGGAGCTTTTGTAGGCTCTTGACGTATTTTGAGTTACTGTACTGTGTACCCTGCACAGTTGCACCTACAGTATAGCTATCTGAAGCTAGGTGCTTGTGTAGGCTCTTGACATATTTCCAGTTACTGTACTGTGTACCCTGCACAGTTGCACCTACAGTATAGCTACCTGAAGCCAGGTGCTTGTGTAGGCTCTTGATGTATTTCCAGTTACTGTACAGTGTACCCTGCACAGTTGCACCTACAGTATAGCTAACTGAAGCCAGGTGCTTGTGTAGACTCTTGATGTATTTCCAGTTACTGTACTGTGTACCCTACACAGTTGCATCTACAGTATAGCTAACTGAAGCCAGGTGCTTGTGTAGGCTCTTGAAGTATTTCCAGTTACTGTACTGTGTACCCTGCACAGTTGCACCTACAGTATAGCTACCTGAAGCCAGGTGCTTTTGTAGGCTCTTGACATATTTCCAGTTACTGTACTGTGTACCCTGCACAGTTGCACCTACAGTATAGCTACCTGAAGCCAGGTGCTTGTGTAGGCTCTTGACGTATTTCCAGTTACTGTACTGTGTACCCTGCACAGTTGCACCTACAGTATAGCTACCTGAAGCTAGGTGCTTGTGTAGGCTCTTGACGTATTTCTAGTTACTGTACTGTGTACCCTGCATAGTTGTACCTACAGTATAGCTACCTGAAGCCAGGTGCTTGTGTAGGCTCTTGATGTATTTCCAGTTACTGTACTGTGTACCCTGCACAGTTGCACCTACAGTATAGCTACCTGAAGCCAGGTGCTTGTGTAGGCTATTGTTGTATTTCCAGTTACTGTACTGTGTACCCTGCACAGTTGCACCTACAGTATAGCTACCTGAAGCCAGGTGCTTTTGTAGGCTCTTGACGTATTTCCAGTTACTGTACTGTGTACCCTGCACAGTTGCACCTACAGTATAGCTACCTGAAGCCAAGTGCTTTTGTAGGCTCTTGACGTATTTCCAGTTACTGTACTGTGTACCCTGCACAGTTGCACCTACAGTATAGCTACCTGAAGCCAGGTGCTTGTGTAGGCTCTTGACGTATTTCCAGTTACTGTACTGTGTACCCTGCACAGTTGCACCTACAGTATAGCTACCTGAAGCCAGGTGCTTGTGTAGGCTCTTGATGTATTTCTAGTTACTATACTGTGTACCCGGCACAGTTGCACCTAGAGTATAGCTACCTGAAGCCAGGTGCTTGTGTAGGCTCTTGACGTATTTCCAGTTACTGTACTGTGTACCCTGCACAGTTGCACCTACAGTATAGCTACCTGAAGCCAGGTGCTTGTGTAGGCTCTTGACGTATTTCCACTTACTGTACTGTGTACCCTGCACAGTTGCACCTACAGTATAGCTACCTGAAGCCAGGTGCTTGTGTAGGCTCTTGATGTATTTCCAGTTACTGTACAGTGTACCCTGCACAGTTGCACCTACAGTATAGCTAACTGAAGCCAGGTGCTTGTGTAGACTCTTGATGTATTTCCAGTTACTGTACTGTGTACCCTACACAGTTGCATCTACAGTATAGCTAACTGAAGCCAGGTGCTTGTGTAGGCTCTTGAAGTATTTCCAGTTACTGTACTGTGTACCCTGCACAGTTGCACCTACAGTATAGCTACCTGAAGCCAGGTGCTTTTGTAGGCTCTTGACATATTTCCAGTTACTGTACTGTGTACCCTGCACAGTTGCACCTACAGTATAGCTACCTGAAGCCAGGTGCTTGTGTAGGCTCTTGACGTATTTCCAGTTACTGTACTGTGTACCCTGCACAGTTGCACCTACAGTATAGCTACCTGAAGCTAGGTGCTTGTGTAGGCTCTTGACGTATTTCTAGTTACTGTACTGTGTACCCTGCATAGTTGTACCTACAGTATAGCTACCTGAAGCCAGGTGCTTGTGTAGGCTCTTGATGTATTTCCAGTTACTGTACTGTGTACCCTGCACAGTTGCACCTACAGTATAGCTACCTGAAGCCAGGTGCTTGTGTAGGCTATTGTTGTATTTCCAGTTACTGTACTGTGTACCCTGCACAGTTGCACCTACAGTATAGCTACCTGAAGCCAGGTGCTTTTGTAGGCTCTTGACGTATTTCCAGTTACTGTACTGTGTACCCTGCACAGTTGCACCTACAGTATAGCTACCTGAAGCCAAGTGCTTTTGTAGGCTCTTGACGTATTTCCAGTTACTGTACTGTGTACCCTGCACAGTTGCACCTACAGTATAGCTACCTGAAGCCAGGTGCTTGTGTAGGCTCTTGACGTATTTCCAGTTACTGTACTGTGTACCCTGCACAGTTGCACCTACAGTATAGCTACCTGAAGCCAGGTGCTTGTGTAGGCTCTTGATGTATTTCTAGTTACTATACTGTGTACCCGGCACAGTTGCACCTAGAGTATAGCTACCTGAAGCCAGGTGCTTGTGTAGGCTCTTGACGTATTTCCAGTTACTGTACTGTGTACCCTGCACAGTTGCACCTACAGTATAGCTACCTGAAGCCAGGTGCTTGTGTAGGCTCTTGACGTATTTCCACTTACTGTACTGTGTACCCTGCACAGTTGCACCTACAGTATAGCTACCTGAAGCCAGGTGCTTGTGTAGGCTCTTGATGTATTTCCAGTTACTGTACTGTGTACCCTGCACAGTTGCACCTACAGTATAGCTACCTGAAGCCAGGTGCATGTGTAGGCTCTTGACGTATTTCCAGTTACTGTACTGTGTACCCTGCACAGTTGCACCTACAGTATAGCTACCGCTACCTGAAGCCAGGTGCTTGTGTAGGCTCTTGACGTATTTCCAGTTACTGTACTGTGTACCCTGCACAGTTGCACCTACAGTATAGCTACCTGAAGCCAGATGCTTGTGTAGGCTCTTGACATATTTCCAGTTACTGTACTGTGTACCCTGCACAGTTGCACCTACAGTATAGCTACCTGAAGCCAGGTGCTTGTGTAGGCTCTTCAAGTATTTCCAGTTACTGTACTGTGTACCCTGCACAGTTGCACCTACAGTATAGCTACCTGAAGCCAGGTGCTTGTGTAGGCTCTTGATGTATTTCCAGTTACTATACTGTGTACCCTGCACAGTTGCACCTACAGTATAGCTACCTGAAGCCAGGTGCTTGTGTAGACTCTTGACGTATTTCCAGTTACTGTACTGTGTACCCTGCACAGTTGCACCTACAGTATAGCTACCTGAAGCCAGGTACTTGTGTAGGCTCTTGACATATTTCCAGTTACTGTACTGTGTACCCTGCACAGTAGCACCTACAGTATAGCTACCTGAAGCCAGGTGCTTGTGTAGGCTCTTGACGTATTTCCAGTTACTGTACTGTGTACCCTGCACAGTTGCACCTACAGTATAGCTACCTGAAGCCAGGTGCTTGTGTAGGCTCTTGACGTATTTCCAGTTACTGTACTGTGTACCCTGCACAGTTGCACCTACAGTATAGCTACCTGAAGCCAGGTGCTTGTGTAGGCTCTTGACGTATTTCCAGTTACTGTACTGTGTACCCTGCACAGTTGCACCTACAGTATAGCTACCTGAAGCCAGATGCTTGTGTAGGCCCTTGAAGTATTTCCAGTTACTGTACTGTGTACCCTGTACAGTTGCACCTACAGTATAGCTACCTTAAGCCAGGTGCTTTTGTAGGCTCTTGACGTATTTTCAGTTACTGTACTGTGTACCCTGCACAGTTGCACCTACAGTATAGCTACCTGAAGCCAGGTGCTTGTGTAGGCTCTTGATGTATTTCCAGTTACTGTACTGTGTACCCTGCACAGTTGCACCTACAGTATAGCTACCTGAAGACAAGTGCAGGTATTCTCATACTAATAATACTACAGGCAGGCAGTTGATTCTGCTAGCTGCAGTATAATCGGTATATATATATACATCCCAGTTTTGTGCAGCTACATCTCACTGCAGGCCAATAGTATGTCTGGGAGGCCAACAAGGAGAGGCAGATTGTCACAAGCCAATAAAAGAGGGCAAGCAGGCTCTGTGTCTAGAGGCAACAGTGCTGGTCGTGAACACAGTGCATCCTCATCAGCACGTGGCCATGGGACACGCTTGGCCTTTTTTTCGGCAGCTGGCCGTGTTAAGCCGCAACATGCGGAAGACTTGGTCGAGTGGATGGCCTAGCCATCCTCATCCTCCTCATCCTCTCTCACCAAGGCTCAGGGTAAGTTGTCTGGCAAAGCAGCTGCCAACGCGGCCTCTTCCCTCGGCTCAATGGCATCAGTGAATCCTTCCCTAGCCCCACCATGTCCTCCTGAGGAGTCCCCGGAAGTGTTTGACCACAGTGTTGGGTACATGCTCCAGGAGGATGCCCAGTGTTTTGAAGGCTCTGATGGTGGTACTCAGCTAGAGGAAGGCAGTAACGTGAGCCCAGACAGAGGGGATGCCAAGAAGGACAGCAATCTGGCAGTCATGTTCCCCCTGCTGCAGCATACTGCCAGGTTTGCCCCAGTGATGAGGAGGGAGGGGATGATAAGATCACCGAATCCATGTGGGTGCCTGATAGGAGAGAGGAGGAGGAGGAGGCACATCACCAACGAGGCAGGATGCCCTTCAGGGGCCAGCCTAAGGGTAGCACACTGACTATTCTTTGCAGCAGGGCTCGTTCCTGCGCTCCAACTAGAGTATCTGTGAGGGGTTGCAGTGTTGTGGTACCAGTGCCTAAGGCACAATTTTTCAGCCCCTGTTTAACAGGGGCGTTTAATTACAATTTTTGATGCAGTTCTTTGCAGCAGGGCTCGTTCCTGTGCTCCAACTAGAGTATCTGTGAGGGGTTGCAGTATTGTGGCACCAGCACCAGTGCCTAAGGCCCAATTTTTCAGCCCCTGTTTAACAGGGGCGTGTAATTACAATCTTTGATGCAATTCTTTGCAGCAGGGCTTGTTGCTGCACTCCAACTAGAGTATCTGTGAGGGGTTGCAGTGTTGTGGCACCAGCACCAGTGCCTAAGGCCCAATTTTTCTGTCCCTGTTCAACAGGGACATGTAATTACAATTCTTGATCTAATATTTCACAGCAGGGCCCGTTCCAGCGCCCACCAAGAGTAACTGTGAGGACTTATAGTGTTGTGGCACCAGCACCACCACCACCAAAGGCCCTATTTTTCAGCCCCTGTTCAACAGGTGCGTGTAATTACAATTCTTGATCTAATATTTCACAGCAGGGCCCATTCCAGCGCCCACCAAGAGTAACTGTGAGGACTTACAGTGTTGTGGCACCAGCACCACCACCATCACCAAAGGCCCAATATTTCTGTCCCTGTTCAACAGGGGCATGTAATTACAATTCTTGATCTAATATTTCACAGCAGGGCCCTGTGAGGGCTTACAGTGTTGTGGCCACACCAACACCTAAGGCCACAATTTTTGCCGAGTATATAGAGCAGGCCCCTACTTTCAAACATCCAACTTACAAACGACTCCTACTTGCAAACGGAAGGAGACAACAGGAAGTGAGATGAAATCTACCCCTAGGAAGGGAAATTCTCTCCTGTAAGAGTTAATATGGGAAAAACGTTTCTCCTTTCCACTGATGCTTCATCACCAATCCTTGTTTCCCTAACCCCACATTTTCTAAAAACATTAGCCATTGTGACAGAAAGTGAGGTGACATTCTGAAGAGGAGCACAGACAGCAAAACAAATGTCACAGGGGTGATAACCCTTCCCTATGTTTTCCAAAAAGCTTAAAAACAGATTTTTTTGGCTGGAGCTACACTTTAAAAATGTACCAGTTCAAAATTACAAACAAATTCTACTTAACAACAAACCTACAGTCCCTGTCTTGTTTGCACCGCCTGTATACTGCTGGTCAGAGTATATAGGGCCTGGGGGCCCCACGCCTTTCCTTTTTTAAATTTGGGTGCGAGGTTCCCCTTAATATCCATACAAGAGCCAAAGGGCCTGGTAATGGAACGTGGGGTACCCATGCCATTTGTCTCACTGATTTTCATCCATATTGTCGGGACCCGACATTACATTAAAGCCGCAAGCAGTTTTAAATGACTTTTATTCCTTTAAAAATGTCATTTTGTGCAGGGACTGTTCTAAGCACGGGAAACATGCGCCACTTTACAGGCATACTATAGACACCCCCCAGGTACGATATTTAAAGGAATATTTTACTTTTTTTTTTACCTTAAGCATCATTAAAATCACTGCTCCCAAAAAAACGGCCATTTTTAAACGTTTTTTTTGCATTGATACATGTCCCCTGGGGCAGGACCCGGGTTTTTAGGACAATACCATGCAAATTAGCCTTTAAAATTAGCACTTTTGATTTTGAACGTTCGAGTCCCATAGACTTCAATGGGGTTCTAACATTCGTGCAAATTGTCGGTCTGTTCACAGGTTCTGGTGCGAACCGAACCGGGGGGTGTTCGGCTCATCCCTAGTGGACACTAATGAGAGGCACTGATGAGGGAACTACATACATTTTTAAAAGTCTTTAAAAGCCTTTACAGGTTACCACTTAAGGCTCGATTCACACCTATGCATGTTGCTTTTGAGCGTTTTTGGAGGTTTTTTTTTCATGCTTGCCACGTTTTTGAGCCGCGTTTTTGCCGCGTTTTTGCGGCGTTTTTGCCGCGTTTTTGCCGCGATTTACGTTTTGCGTTTTTTTTTTTCATTTTTTTTTAGTCTTAAAAAAAAATTACAAAAAAAATAAATAAATAAAAAAAAAAAAAAAAAACGGCAAAAACGCACCAAAAACGCACCAAAAACGCATCAAAAACGCTGCAAAAACGGTGCACTTGCGTTTTTGATGCTTGTCCATTGAAAACCATTACATGCAAAACGCTGCTTTTTGCATGAAAAAAAGTCCCCGACCCTTTCCAAAAACGCAGAGATACAAAAAAGCATTGATGTGAACATGTTCCATAGGAACCCATGTTAAAAAATTCCCGTGCATTTCTGCAAAATGCAAAATGCATCAAAAAACGCGCTAGTGTGAATGGGGCCTTACAGAGGAGGTCTACTGCTAAAATTATTGCCCTCAATCTGACCTTTGCGGTGATTCCTCACATGCATGGTGCAATTGCTGTTTACATATGACACCAGACCGATGCTTGTGTTCGCCTTTGCGCATAAGCACGGGGACACAGGGGTGCTTTTTTTTTTTTTATTATTTATTTTGCTTTTTATTTTTAAGCTGTTCCTTTAATTTTTTTTTAATCATTTTTATTGTTATCTCAGGGAATGTAAATATCCCCTATGATATCAATAGTGACAGGTACTCTTTTTTGAAAAAATTGGGGTCTATTAGACCCTAGATCTCTGTTCTGCCCTCAAAGCACTGGGACACAGGGGTGCATTTTTTTTTAATTATTTATTTTGCTTTGTATTTTTAAGCTGTTCCTTTAATTTTTTTAAATCATTTTTATTGTCATCTCAGGGAATGTAAATATCCCCTATGATATCAATAGTGACAGGTACTCTTTTTTGAAAAAAATTGGGTCTATTAGACCCTAGATCTCAAAGCATCTGACCTCACCAAGATCGGTGTGATAAAAGGCTTTGCCAATTTCCCAATGGCGCTGTTTAAATCCGGCGAAACCGGATTACCGCCCTTCATCCACCCACTTCTAATGATGGGCATACATGCACCATTTTTTTTTTAACTGTGGTGGTGAAAGCTCCTCCGACAGCGCTGGAGTCACGACATACTACGTATCGTGGGAGCAAACACTGTTGCTGTCAAGATAAATAAACCTGTGCTGCAGCTGAATGGCGTACCTGCTAAGCAAATGATGGTTAACAGTAAAACAAAGTAACATTACAGTACAACAGTAATGCCGCGTACACACGATTAGACTTTCCAACAGGAAATGTTTGATGTGAGCTCATTGTCGATAATTCCGACTGTGTGTATGCTCCATCGAACATTTGCTGTCGGAATTTCCGCACACAAATGTTTGAGAGCAGGTTCTCAAATTTTCCGACAACAAAGGAAAGTCCACGCATGCTCAGAATCAAGTGCGAGACGGAAGCGCTAGGTCTTGTAAAACTAACGTTCGTAATGGACATAGCACATTCGTCACGCAGCAAATTTTTTGATCTTTCAATGCAGTGCATTCTCTTCTTCTTTATAATGCTAGAATAATGAAGTTGCTTTTCTGCTGATATTTACACAAATATTCTGTCAAACTGATTTTTTAGTATTTCTCATGATCTCATGAATAATCTTTGTTTTTGTTGTTTTTTTGTTTTTTTTTATTAGGATCTCCAGAATAATCTTTTTTTATTTTTTATAGTTATCTCCTTTTTTTTTGAAAAAATTTCTCCATATCTCCAGAATAATTTTTTTTTTCTAGTGATCTCCATAATATTTTTTTGATGTTTTGTCAAGTTACCACAACACCATTATTATCTTGTATTTTTTTACCTCAAATAGTTTGGTTGGTGTTGGTGTCCCTTGTTAATTTGAAATTGTATTTTTGAAATGTACCTGCCTACTCACAAACAAACTGTCCTGTTTGAAGTAAAACACATAGCCAAGTATTTGTCAAAACAAAAAATTTTAATTTATTAGGGGTCCTAACAAAATAAAGAGGATGGCAACGCTGGAGAAACAGTTGGAATTGTTGAAGCCTTTGTACCCAAGGGCAGACATCAATTATTTGACAGGCCAAATTGGTAACCTGAGGAGTCCATTTAATAGGGAGCACAATCCGGTCCAGGACTCCAAGAGATCGGGAGCAGCAGCAGATGACATATATGTCCCGAGGCTGTAGTCTTACAACAGCATGCATCTTTTTCTAGACCACACCAAACCCAGGCCATCACTCTCAACACTCCCTTCCACACTTTCTTTTAGGCTGCTGTCGTGGGTTGGGTGGCTGTGTTGTTGGAGGTGTTGCTGGAGATGGTGGAGAAGTAATACGGTCTAACTCACACACGTGGCTTTTATTTGTGAGTTTGCCCCTCATCCCCTTGTTTAGGGCCTCAAGTATTACCTCCTCACAGATGAAACGTTGGCCCTCCTCCATTTGTTCCAGTTTACTGGCTGTCAGACAGCCATACGACTCGGGGCCACCAGGGGTTGTTGTGAGGACCACAGTGGCCTGCCGAATCAAAACAGTCGCTGGCTCCTCCAGGTTCTTCGCCTTCCTGGTCCTTTTTGTTGGAAGGTGGAGGGGAGGAACCTGGAATTCAGTCAGGCTGCTGGGCACGGCCACCTCCTGGCTGTCACTTTCCACGGCCACCTCCTGGCTGCCATTTTCCACAGCCTCACCCTGGTTGAGACTTTCTTGTGTATAAAAATGGGACATAGTTTTAGTTTTTTGGTCATCAATCACACACAATTTTGAGCTCATGACTGTTGCAAATTGAATGTTAACAAATAGAAAAGACTATCCTTCTGACCCCAGCATTTTTCATTCTTGCCCCAATCATTTTTGGTTTACTATTGTCTATTAATATGTAAACCACTTTGTTAAATCAGAAATTAGTGATCAATAATAACATCTAGTTAACATCATTCAATTTTTGACAAGAAATATGTTGAACAATGCTATACCTGGCTCAAGCTGGGCTCCTCCACATCTTATTCCTGAGTGGAAGGCCCAGGTTGGACTTCTGAAGCCTCATCTGATGTGGAAGGAAGTGTAGATAGTGATGGCCTGGGTTCACTCTGGTCTGACAAAAAACACAGTCTGTCGTAGTACCAGAGCCTGGGGACATAAACGTCATCTGCTGCTGCTCCTGATCTCATGGAATCCTGTACCTTTTTGCGCTCATTATTATATGTGCTACTCAGGCCACCAATTTTGTCCTTCAAATAGGTGATATCTACCGTGGGAGTCACCGGCTTCACCAATTCCAACAGTTTCTCCAGCGCTGCCTTCCTTTTTAGCTTGTTGGAGTATTCTCTGTGTTTGACTTGCCAGAGACATGGCAGCTCCCTGTACATGTCTATGAAGTTTGACAGGAAGTCTGCTTTGCAGTTTTGCGGTATTAGCGCCTCGACCTGTAGCTATAACATTGTATATGTAAAATCTGATCTGGTCAAAACTAATTTGGCTGGTTCAACAATCTATGATAACATTGTTGTTGTAAATCCCTGAATTAAATATACTATTGTAATGCAGCCATTATAACCTAACTGAAAAAAAGAACTGTAGTTAGTTACCATGAGACATCTAGTTGTGGGAAAGTGTACAGGAAAAATGTGTTTCTCTAAAGCAGTACTAAACTTAAGAAAAGGTATATTACTAGCAATTGGAATTTTTTATGGTAGCATATACTTTGCTGACATCTGTAAGAGGCTAAGAAAGGAGCGAGGTGTACCTCAATTACACAAGCGTAGGAGTACTATCATCAATGGCTGGCCAATGACCAAAGAAAGAAGACAATGGGCTAGAAGACGATTAGGAGAAGTTGGCAGTGGTGTCAGACAAAGCGAGAGAGTGAGAGTGGATCGTGCATTGCTAGAGGATGCCAAACTAAAGCGTAAGTGTAAGTCTGCCATAATGTGCATACGTCTTTAGTTCTGCTTTAACCAAAGGTTTATGCACAGCAAAAATGAGATCAAATGGCCCAACTGCAGAAACGTTCATCCAAATAAAAAAAAAAGATGTCAATGCCACTGTTAGCGTTATAGAATTCAGTGTTATGAGACATCATTTTCATAATTTATCAAAAGTCAAGGCAAAGATAATGGGTAGCAAACTTGTAAGAGTTCACAACAAAAAAAGGAGTACTTATGTAAACTTCTAAATATGATGCAATACTTGACAATGTTCACAATACTGTATACTTGAAAAGACAATGTTCACAAAATGTATCTCCATGTACAGCTAATAGAAAGGAAAAAGGAAATGTGTGGATGCAGCAATTATCTTCCAGACCTATAAAAAAATATATAATAAATTGCTGAATTGGCTTTAACAAGCGCAGCTGAAAATAAGAGAAAAAAAACAGAGTGAGTATAGAATTTCACATAATACATGAAATAACAATCATAAGAAATTACCCTCCTGACAGTTCTTTTTCCACTATAACCTTCAGAATTACTGTATACGTTGGGTATCTTACACAAGGCTAACAGCTGTTATAAAGCAAATAAATTATGTTGCTTTGAAATGACATGAACAGTATAGTAAAAGTAAACACCGCTTGTTAAAGAAATTCTAGGTCTACAAACTCACACAAAAGCAAAAAAGAAGTTCACATTGCAGTTTAGTATGACGTAATGTCTTAGTGTTGATGTGGAGGATTGTGTGTGTGAATTTACTTATCAAGATTGTAATTACAGGAAAGAGGCAAGTTGGCCTTAAGACACCAGTTGGATGTTATAAAGAGATCTAATGCCACGTACACACGAGCTGACTTTACGGCAGACTTTGTCCTGCGGACTTTTCGTCCGGACTCGAGTCCGTCGAAAAGATTTGAAACATGTTTCATTTCTAGGTCCGTTGAACTTTTGGGGGAAAAAAGTCAGTTGGAGCCCACACACGATCAAATTGTCCGACGGACTCCGGTCCGCCAAACCAAGTATGCCGTAAAGTCCGGTCGTGTGTACGCGGCATAACACTCACATAAATAAATGTTCTGAGTAAGGATGAGTGAAATTAAGAGCGTGAGCTTCCCCAAAATTTGGCAACTATAGTGAGATTTCAGCAATTATTTTCCATTTTGGCAAAAATGCATTAGAAGTAGTTGAAAGTGATTGTAAACACATTTTTTTTAAAATAACAAACATGTTAAACTTACCTGCTTTGTGCAATAGTATTGCAGAGAGCAGCCCCGATCTTTCTCTTCAGGGTCCCCTTCACAAAAGAAGGGGGATTTTCACCTTAATGCAGAAAATGCATTAAGGTAAAAAAACGTCTGCCTTTACAACCACTTTAAGGTTATTTTGGTGGTTTCTAAAGCTGTAATTGTTTTAAATAGTTCCAAAACCTAATTCCGGTCAGCTACTCTGCATCTGTTCTTGCACAAAAAAAAAATAAAAAAATAAAAGGGCCTCTCATTAGCCACATTGTTATATTGAAGATAAAATGTAAAAAAATTAACAGTACACAAAAAAACGATAAAAAAAAAATAGAAAATACTAACAGAGATACAAAGAATATTAAATGAAATAAACAAAACTACTATAAACACTAACAAAATGCAGCTTCTAAAGAAAAAAAAAATATTTTTTTCTGAATTTCACCTAAGTACCTCAGTAAGAAAAATCCATAATGCTAAATGGATCAGGAGTTCAACCTGTAATACAAACTATATGCAGATTCGCGTACAGTTAAAATCCACAAATCTTTACTAATGATGAGCCAAACGTACAGTACCTAGGTTCAGTTTGAGCAGGGTTCGACAAACATTACTAAAGTTTGGGGGTTGAATCCAATCCCCACTGAAGTCATTGATAACTGAATGTTAAAAAACAGTCCTGGCCATTTTCTGGGCTAATAGTCAAGATATTGTCAAGCAAATACCATGGGGGGGCTGAGCACTGCCCTGGGAAACATGTACCAAAGCAAAAAAAAAGTAACAGTTCCACTGGAGGGAAGCAAGGTGAGGTGGTGCATCTCTGCAGTGTATTATAAAAGTATATAAAGGTGTGTTGAAATTGTCAGCAAAATGACAGCTCCTGCGTAGAGATGAGCTCAAAGTTTGGGCCAAACTTTGGCTGTTCAGGCATTTAGAGAAATGCCCAAACATTTACCTTCAGCCGTAGTACTACCACTATAATACATGATAGCTTCCTGCTGTCAATGGTTGTTAAAGAAGTGGAGCCCACCACCAAGTCCTTGACAACTGCCTCAAGCCTGATTCATTTACATTGCACGTGACCCAAGTGGTGTCATTGACCATATGGTCAAATCCATATATGGTCAAAGATGTCGCCAGGAAAGCCTGCCCACCTGTATATAACAGCTGCCATCCACCAGGCTTTCTATTCAGTGGTGACAAGCGAACCAGTGGAACGTGTCTCTGTATTTGTTTTTTGTTTTTTTTTATCAGGCATCATGATTGACATGGCTCTGCGTTACTGGTTCTAGGTTACAACTTTTTTACTATGTACCCCCTACTCATTCACATAAGTATCTGGATGTATCATTATTGTTAAAGGGGGCTTATCAATTCCAATAAACCCCCAGCCCACTCGCAAACCCACACAGCCAATAGGCATGGGAAGAAAGGTCTTCAACATGAGGAAAGGTGCAAAACCATTGTACAGGGCAAGTAAATATACTTGGTATTTAAAAAAAAAATGAACTTTTACAATCCCTTTAAGACATGCACATGTAGCCAGGTGCCAGCTATGATATGGTGAACTTCAGTGACACTTGCAAGTGGGACTGTGAATTAAGCTTTTCCCTCTAGTGCCCAGTATTAGGATAACTTCATAACTTCCTGTTTGCAGAGTCAGAGCAAATTCTCCTGGTTAGCAGAGGATCTTGGGACCTGTAGTCTCTCTATCAATACATACTGTGTTCCATAGTGCTGACCAGACTGCACATACTAGAAGGCTGGTGATAAAAAGAGGATTCTGGGAGAGCAGATATAGTTAATTGCGAGTGGCGGGCTCATCCTCTTGGAGTGTGGGACTTTCTGCAGGGCAGTTGGGGCTGTCCTCTTCAAGTGGACACAGTGGGTCTCTGCAGCCTAGCTTACCACCGCGACATTCAGCTCAGCAGATCTGCATTGCTGTGACACAGATCACTGGATTGGGACTGCATCTGTGCAACCTCACCCTGAGACTTCAATTGTCCATCGGATTGCACGGGTCGCCGTTCCAGTCCCGCTATCAGCCTATTGGGTGGCTATCCTTCACCTCCCTACTGACACTCAAGAGCCTGCACAGGGCACCCTGTCTCCTTGGAGGGGTTGTTATCCTCATGATTGGTGAATGGGTGGACACCCAACCTCTTTCTGTCATCCATCATTCTACAGACACTGCATGCAGCCACCTTTACGCCACAGTTACTGAGAACCCACTATTGCCAACAGCATAATTGCCTGTTTAAGCTCATTGACCTATGAGTACTCAGTACTACACACGGGCCCCATTATTGCTAGCAGAAGACAACTGATACCATCTCACCAGGATGTCCCAGCAATCCAGGATTGCGGACTGATTTTCCTTTAATTAACCACTAGCCGACCACCCGCTGTCGTTTGACGGCGGCAGAATGGCTCCTCTGCGCAAATCGCCGCAGCTGTACGGCCGCCACTCTAAGGGGTATAGGGGGCGTGCCACGTCACTGAGGAGCCGATGCGCGTGCCCAGTGGCCGCGATGTCCGCTGGGCACCCGTGATCGCTCGTGGCAGAGCAGGAACGGGGATCTGTGTGTGTAAACACACAAATTCACATCCTGTCAAGGGAGAGGAGACAGATCGTGTGTTGCTAGTATATAGGAACTCCGATCAATCTCCTCCCCCAGTCAGTCTCATCCCCCCACAGTTAGAACACACAGTGAGGGAACACATTTAACCCCTTTATTGCCCCCTAGTGTTAACCCCTTTCTTGCCAGTGATATTTTTACAGTAATCAGTGGCTATTTATAGCACTGATCGCTGTATAAATGTCAATGGTTTGAAAAAAGGGTCAAAAGTGTCCGATCTGTCCGCCGCAATGTCACAGTCATGATAAAAATCGCAGATCACCAGCCGATAGTAGTAAAAAAAAAAAAAAATAATAAAAATTCCATAAATCAATAACCTATTTTGAAGGTGCTATAACTTTTGCGCAAACCAATCAATATACGCTTATTGTGATTTTTTTTTTTACAAAAAATATGTAGAAGAATACATATCAGCCTAAACTGAGGAAAAAATTTAAATTAAATAAATTGGAGATATTTGTTACAGCAAAAGTAAATAATATTGTGTTTCTTTCAAAATTGTTGCTTTTTTTATGTTTATAGCACAAAAAATAAAAACCGCAGAGGTGATCAAATACCACCAAAAGAAAGCTCTATTTGTGGGAAAACAAGGACATCAATTTTGTTTGGGTACAGTGTCGCACAACTGCGCAGTTGTCAGTTAAAGCGACTCAGTGCCATATCGCAAAAAATGACCCGGTCAGGAAGTGGTTAAGCAAACACTCTGCTTTCTGAGGCTATTATCATAGAACAGGGTCTATAGTTACATATACAGAGGAGTCCCAAAATGTATACACACTTCAACATGAAAAATATATGCATAAAGATGTTATTACTAGATTGATATAAACATCAATGGGTAGCGGTAATTCATGTATGAATTATGCAATCACATTAGGTGCTCAAAGTGGTCACCATTAGCATCCAGACATTTTTTATTTCAGCAAATTACTTATTTACAAAATTTTCTGAAACTAAGAAAAACTTTTTGGTCTTTTTTTGTTTTTTTAGCAAAAAATAAAAACCCAGTGGTGATTAAATACCACCAAAAGAAAGCTCTATTTGTGGGAAGAAAATTATAAAAATGTAATTTGGGTACAGCGTTGCATTACCGCACAATTGTCATTCAAAGTGTGACAGGGCTGAAAGCTGAAAATTGGCCTGGTCAGGAAGGGGGTAAAAGTGCCCTGTATTAAAGCGGTTAAACTACACTTAATCAGACCACACCATTTTCTGTACATAAACCTGATCCTCATGTACCATGTGTCAAAACCACTCAGTAGTCCATTCTCCGATCAGGATCTTCTTCATTTATGCCACATTACAGTCTCGGGATGAAAAATTTCCTGTATGCTCTCTTCAGAATACGTTGAATGCTTGATCTGCTCATTCCTGTCTCACATGCATATTGTTTGACAGACTTTTGCGGTGAGCATGTAAACTGTTGCAACAACATACCCAAGGAAGCAGAACTTATTGCTGTGTGACACCTCCCAGATCTTTGCTTATGCACATCACACAAAGTGCCCTCGGTTTCGAACATATAACAAATTCGTGCTATTGTCATGTCCGTTGTTCTGTTCCAAACTCATGTTGCCATTGTCGTTGAAGTTCATTTTCAAATTTACAATACCACTTCAAAATGGTCTTGCATTGCTCGAAAGTCAAGTGTACTTCCACCATTTTCTTTGACTCTCTCCTGACGGTCACATAACATGTTTAGGGGGAACATAATACTACTACACATTACTGCCATAATTCATTTCAGGTTTTAAAAAAGGACATACTATAGATAAACAACAGTTGAAGTGTGTATACATTTTGGGCCCCTTTATGTATATATATATATATATATATATATATATATATATATATATATATATATATACATTTTTTATACTTTTTGGTGCACCGGTGGCCCAGAGGGAGCTAGCAAGTCTCTCTTCCCCCTCTTCAATGCCAGTGTTGCATTCAAATGGTTGATGATCGCTAATTGATTGCTGCTGCTGTAATTCGTTTGTACTGTTTCTAACCAGGGGCGGATCCAGAGTCTAGTCTCGGGAGGGGCACTGCCAGAAAATATGTTTTTTTGTGGGCAATTTATCGGGGTAATGGCTGGTGTTGGCGCTTTCATCATCACGACACCATGGTTGTTATGGTGTCAGGATGATTGAAGAGCATTATTTCTATTATTACATTTAACATAAAATGAAATGGTTCAACTCACCATAATTCAGAATCAGTGGGAGCCCCGAGTGTGTCACTTTTTACGCCGACCTGCCTTCAGATGCAGCTTATCACTTGCCTTGCCACGTCCCTGCCACAAGCTGCGGATTGTCACTTGCCTGCCGCCAGATGCTTATTGTCACTTGCCACGTCACCTGCCACATGTTGCTGATTGTCACTTGCCACGTCACCTGCCACATGTTGTTGATTATCACTTGCACATGGGGCACATTCAGGGTACATCAGGCACATGGGGTACATCAGGGCACATCAGGGCACATGGGGTACATCAGGGCACATTCAGGGCACATTCAGGGCACATCAGGCACATGGGGTACATCAGGGTACATTCAGGGCACATGGGGTACAATCAGGGCACATGGTATAAACTCAGGGCACATCAGGGCACATTCAGGGCACAACAGGCACATCAGGGCACATTCAGGGCACATGGGGTACATTCAGGGCACATTCAGGGCACATGGGGTACAATCAGGGCACATGGGATAAATTCAGGGCACATCAGGGCACATTCAGGATTCAGGGCACATCAGGCACATGGGGTACATCAGGGTACATTCAGGGCACATGGGGTACAATCAGGGCACATGGTATAAACTCAGGGCACATCGGGGCACATTCAGGGCACAACAGGCACATCAGGACACATTCAGGGCACATGGGGTACATTCAGGGCACATTCAGGGCACATGGGGTACAATCAGGGCACATGGGATAAATTCAGGGCACATCAGGGCACATTCAGGATTCAGGGCACATCAGGCACATGGGGTACATCAGGGCACATTCAGGGCACATGGGGTACATCAGGGCACATTCAGGGCACATTCAGGGCACATCAGGCACATTGGATACATCAGGGTACATCAGGGCACATTCAGGGCACATGGGGTACAATCAGGGCTAATGGGATAAGTTCAGGGCACATCAGGGCTCATAGGGTACAATAAGGGCAGCGTTTACTTGTTTTCTTCATTGTTTTCTTCATATGCATATGCAGAGTAGCGCAGGCAGCCTCTGTAGTAAGTTCTCTCTCATGTCACGCTGCTGCTGCTCCCCCCGGCGGCCCCTCCTCCTCCTCTCTTCTCGTCCATTCCAGATGATGTCACAAGCAACATCTCTGGACTGGCCAGTTTCTCCGCTCACCTGCGGACCGGACCGCCCCCTCTCTGGATGTCTGTCCTGCTGCTCCTGAACACCCGCAGGCAGACTCACCTGTCAACCCCCCCTCACTCATCTGCCGACCTGCCGCTCAGGCTCTCTCTCACCTACCGACCCCCGCTGACTGGCCCGCCCGCTCGATAACCCGCACACTCGTCCTCCGGCTCCCGCCCGCTCACTCATTCACTGACTGACTGTCCTGCCAATCATGAATTTCTCGGAGGGGGCAATTGCCCTGTTGCCCCCCCCCCCTGGATCCGCCCCTGTTTCTAACAGAGACTGTATTGCCTGCCCAAATAATTTTTTTTGGTATGCTTGTTGATCGAACTTCAATATAGAGGTGTCACTAAAGAATTGTGTTCCATTATTCTCTACTGCTGGAATGTGACTGAAACTAGAGTGTGGTCAGGAGGCTTGCAAGGTCATGGCAATAACTGGGGACAAGCATCATTGAGGGGCCCCTACGGGAGTACCTCTACATATACAATGTGCTTTGAGAAAATGGAAGTATTGAATTGTAGTGAGATGAATCTTAAGCTGAGTTTGGTTGGCTTCCTTCGAATTTAAACCCTTTCCCAGGAGCATACTTGGGCATTGGTAACATGGCCTCTGTGACAAGTTCCTAAGCTCACTATTGAGGATTTGTGGAATGGCAGTGTGTGTATGGCCTGGTCTGGCCAATCCAACAGACAAACAAGAAAAAGGCCTAGTGCACAAGGCACAGCGTAACCCCTCAGGATTGTGAGGACAGAACAGGAAAGTATTTAAAAATTCATAAATTTTATTGAAAAAGTAATTAACAATAGAAACATTAAAATTTGTGTCAGTACAAAATGATATACATAGTAGTAATTGCCCTCTTAATTACTGAGGAGCTGATACACACAGCTGTTATGGATGGTGCCTGATATGTTTCAGACTCATATGTCCTTCTTCATAGGCTTTTGTCATCAAGAGCATACATGTTCTCTGATGTAAACATATTTAGGCATTAATACAATAATATAATTGCATTAGAGATCGTTTTTAAACGGAAATAGGATGATCATTGAACATGATAAACATGACAAAAAGGAAGACAGTTTACTCACATGGCTGAGCTGTTCACTACTCAGGATAGAAGGGGACGGCAGTGTGGAAAATGCCTGTACAGGTATTAGCTTGCCGTGCGAAACTAAGGATATGTGGCTGAGATGGTAAGCCAAGGTGAGGAAAGAAAAGGGCTGGACAGACCCACAATGGTTGCAAGAACTTCCACTGATGGGAGTGACTACTCCACTCAGTATATGGTCGGCCAGCAAAAACAAAGTAAGACTTGTAACTTCCTGTCTGCATAAAGACAGAGACAGATGATAGTAGTGAGTGTAGTGATCTGAGTTACAGATTAGTAATATAAATACATTTGGAAAAGTAGTTACACTTAAAACTCACCACACCTGAGAGTATTTGTAGGTCAGTGGGTCCCAGCAGCAAGCACCAGCAGTGTGAGTACTGCTGGTGACCGAATGTTTAAATAGCCAATAAGGTTATTGCAAACAGCTGAATGCAGGTTGCACTTGAGCAACCAAATCAGCTGTGGCCGATGAGGCAGAGCGTTGCGCCAGATGGCTGCAACGGTCTGCCTCAGAGTTCTCTGGCAGAGCGGTGCGCAGTGCAGGGCCGCCCGCAAGCATCACCGGCATGCGTGTAGCCTGCCCCTCTGCGCCCCACAGTGGAACGCAAACAGGAAGGAGTGCAGCCTGAAGGCGGGGCTCCTAAGGGCTCCTTTTTGAAAAGAGGAGATCCCTCCTGTATTTGTCCCTTGCCTTTTTGTATGCTTTTTTGAGGATGCTATTGGAGTATCCCCGAGCACGTAATCTCTGTCTGAGTGTGGCAGCTTCTTGATCAAAAAGGGCATCGCTAGAACAGTTACGCCTAGCCCCTATGTATTGGGCAAAAGGGATGGATGCCAACAACGGTTCGGGATGGAAGCTGGACGTTGCCAGAATCGTATTTCCCACCGTAGGTTTTCTAAAAAGTTTGCTTTGGAAGGAGCTTTGGTTGGATCTCCAAACAGAGGTAACTCTTTGAGTACTGACATTGTGTTTGATGCGATTTTTCATGTTCCCGTTGGGTTATCTCTGTATGGGTGTCAGTTCACCTTGAGGCTAGGTGACAGATGCACACCACTGGGATCAGGAGTGCACCGCAAGGTAGTGGACCCTACGGCTGACTGCGGGAGTCTGGGAGTCCGGGTATAAGGAAGGCAGGGCCGCTGGAACACCAACACGGATCCCACCGGGGTTAGAGCGTAGGATTCCCTGGGGCGCGGAGTCCAAGAGCCAGCAGGTGTTCACCAGAGCCTCTAGTGGTGAGGGTGGACTGGGCTGCAACAGGCTCAAGGTCGCGACCCCCAGGGTCCCCCATCTCACACCCACAGTAGGCAACAGAAGGATAGGGATAGTAAAGGAATAAGCCAAGGTCAGGGCCACAAGCAGACAAGGACAACGGAGTACACACCAAGGTTCAGGGTTACAGGCATACAGGGATAGTCGGGGACACGCCAAAAGGTCAGGGTCACGAGCAGACAGGAATAGTATAGAACACACCAAGGTCGGTAACAGAAATAAACGTAGCACACATGGCAGGCAGGAACAGGAAGCCAAACACACAAAGGTTGATCAGCAGGGCTGACCTGCAGTGCAGAGGTTAATATAGAGTTCTCTGATAGGAGCTGGGGTGGAGCCATGCTAGAGGAGAGTTAATAAAAGCAGTCAGGTGAGAGACAGCTGGTCTTTGAAGATGAACACATGGAGACAGGTAAGCTGACAAACAAACTCTATTGCATAACCATGACAGTACCCCCCCTCTTACGAGGCCTCCCCCTTCCCCGCCTGGGACCAGGTTTAGAGGGGAACTTCAAATGAATCTTCCTCAATAGACGAGGTGCAAAGACCTCAGAAGCCTTGATCCACGACCTCTCCTCAGGACCAAACCCCTTCCAATGCACGAGGTACTGGAGAATGCCTCTACAGAGTCGGGAATCCAAAATTTGGCGAAACTCGTACTCCTGATTATCCTCAGAGACCGGTGCTGCGGTAGAGAGAGGACGAGAGAACTTATTGAGGACTAAAGGCTTCAGAAGGGCAACATGGAAGGAGTTAGAGATTTTGAGGCTTTTGGGAATCTGGAGCTTGAAACAAACCGGATTCAGTTTAGAAGTTATGGTGTACGGATCAATGAAACTTGGGGCAAATTTGAGAGAAGGAACCCGGAGTTTGATGTTTCTGGTGGAGAGCCAGACTTTGTCTCCTGGCTGAAGAGAAGGCGGCTTACACCTGCGACGGTCAGCAAAACTTTTGAATTTGTTGGCAGCTTTCTGAGGGAATCATGAACGTCAGCCCACATGGAATTGAATGATTCCTGAACAGTAGCCAAGTTTGGAATGTCGGAAGAACAGGTCATAGGAAGAGGGAGTTGAGGATGTCTTCCATAAACAGTGATAAAGGGTGTTTTCTGAGAACTGACATTGACATGATTATTGTGGGAGAACTCTGCCCACGGAAGTAGTGATGCCCAATCATCGTGATGAGCCGAGACCAAGGTACAGAGAAAGACCTCCAACTCCTGATTAACCCTCTCAGTCTGGCCATTGGATTGGGGATGGTAAGAGGAGGTAAAATCCAAGGTAATGTTGAGGGATTTGCAAAAGGCTCTCCAAAAATGGAATGTAAACTGAACACCCCTGTCCGAAACGACATGGGAAGGAACACCATGAAGGCGGAAAATCTCTCGTACGAAAATGGGAACCAAGGCAGAAGCAGAAGGGAGATCAGGAAGACGAAAAAAATGAGCCATCTTGGAGAACCGATCGATTACCACCCAAATGGCTGTATTATTCTCTGACAGTGGAAGATCGGTGATAAAATGCATGGCGATATGAGACCAGGCCTCCTTAGGAATGGGCAAGGGCATGAGAAGACCAGCAGGGGCTAGTGTGGAAGATTTAGACTGAGCACAGACATGACAAGCCTTAACGTACTCTTTAACATCCGAGCAGAGGTTAGGCCACCAGTAGAGACGACTGATAAGCAGGAAGGATCGGAGGAAGCCAGCATGACCTGCCACCTTGGAATCATGTCCCCAACGAAGGATCTTAGCTCTTAGCTCCGTGGGAACAAAGGTCTTGCCAGGAGGAATTTTTGATTCCCGGGTGGTAGAATGGGCAACAATGCATGAGGTCGGAATGATCGGCTCAGGATCAGGGTTGGACTCCTCGTCCAAAGTGTCAAAGTGATACTCCTGGTGGAGTATCCCTACCGACATCCTAATAGGTAGCGTCTGGAGACGTATAGGACCCCCTGGGAGCACAGTGCCATCAATTGCCGAGACTACCAGTGGTGTAGCGAGGGGAGAAAGGGTAAGCTTCATAGAAGAAGCAGTTCTCCAGTCCATAAAATTGCCGACAGCCCCGGAGTCCAGATATGCTAGGACCGATTGGGGAGAGGGGCCTACATGGAGGAACACCGAAAGAAGAAGATAAGAAGGTGATGTTTCTGGGTCCAATACTCCACCTTCCAAATGTATTAGACCCGAGCGTTTCCCGGACGAAGCGAGCAGGAGTCACGAAAATGACCCTTGCCCCCACAATAAAGACACAAGCCTAAAGTTCTGCGTCTAGCATGTTCTTCGGGGGTTAGTCTGGTCCGGCCCAGCTGCATAGGTTCCTCAGCAGGCAGAGGATGCTCCACAGAGTGACGGGGGAAGTGTTCTGGCTGACTAGGACCTAGGGGGTGCTGGCATCTTTTTTCTAGGGACCTCTCCTGGAAACGAATGTCAATCTGATTGCACAAGGAAATGACATCGTCCAGACCGGCGGAGATGGCTCTTCCTGCCAATTCGTCCTTCACCCGGTCAGAGAGGCCATGTAAAAAGGTTGCGACCAGGGCCTCATTGTTCCAGCTTAATTCAGCTGTGAGGATACGGAACTGAAGCGCATATTGTCCCACTGAACAAGATTCTTGGTGAAGGCGTAAAAGGGCACTAGCCGCTGAAGAAACCCGAGCTGGCTCCTCGAAGATATTACGAAAAAGCTTCAAGAAGTCGGACAGGCTGGAAACCACCAGGTCAGTCTTCTCCCACAGGGGGGCAGCCCAAACTAAAGCTTCACCAGAGAGGAGGGAAATGATATAGGCTACCTTAGCCCAATCAGACAGAAAGTTTTGAGGCTGGAGCCCAAAATGAATGTTGCATTGGCTGAGGAAGCCCCTGCAGGCCTTGGAGTCCCCAGAGAAACGGGACGGAGCTGGCAGTAAATATGAATGTGTGGCTGCGACTGGTGCGATAGGTGCAGCTGCTGATTGTACTTGAGGCTGCAGGTTCGGGTTTTCCAAGGAGGCCTGGAGCTGCTTGAAGCGGGAAGCCAGATCCTTAAGGAACCACATCACCTGAGTCTGATTAGATTCCTGGGACTCGAGTCTGCGAACTATGCCCTGCAATGGATCGGCTGCAGGAAGCGGCACATCAGCCGGGTCCATGGCTGATCAAACTGTCAGGTCACCTTGAGGCTAGATGACAGATGCACACCGTTGGGATCAGGAGTGCACCGCAAGGTAGTGGACCCTACGGCTGACTGCTGCGGATGGGAGTCCAGGTATAAGGAAGGCAGGGCCGCTGGAACACCAACACGGATCCCACCGGGGTTAGAGCGTAGGATTCCCCTGGGCGCGGAGTCTAAGAGCCAGCAGGTGTTCACCAGAGCCTCTAGTGGTAAGGATGGACTGGGCTGCAACTGGCTCCAGGTCGCGACCCCCAGGGTCCCCCAGCTCACACCCACAGTAGGCAACAGAAGGATAGGGATAGTAAAGGAATAAGCCAAGGTCAAGGCCACAAGCAGACTAGGACAACAGAATACACACCAAGGTTCAGGGTCACAGGCAAACAGGGATAGTCAGGGACATGCCAAAAGGTCAGGGTCACGAGCAGACAGGAATAGTATAGAACACACCAAGGTCGGTAACAGAAATAAACGTAGCACACACGGCAGGCAGGAACAGGAAGCCAAACACACAAAGGTTGATCAGCAGGGCTGACCTGCGGTGCAGAGGTTAATATAGAGTTCTCTGATAGGAGCTGGGGTGGAGCCATGCTAGAGGAGAGTTAATAAAAGCAGTCAGGTGAGAGACATCTGGTCTTTGGAGATGAACACATGGAGACAGGTAAGCTGACAAACAAACTCTATTGCATAACCATGACAATGGGATTGAGATATGTAGAGCACAGAATACATTCTCTGTAGGCTCCATCTTTCCAGGTAGCTTTAACGATCCACTTCATACCTGTCTATATATCATGTTCAATACGATTTTTCATATTCCTTTTTACAACCATCTTTGTATTTTGATCATATGTAGAATGCAGCGATGTTGTTTTGCACATTAATAATTGTCGTTTTTGCTGTTCTAGATATTTCCTCGCAGAAAAAGGTGATGTACTATCTTACTGACTCCCGGGCTTGAGCTAATCACTCCTCACTTCTTCATCCTGACTAGGGATGAGCCGAACACCCCCCTGTTCGGTTCGCACCAGAACATGCAAACAGGAAAAAAGTTCGCTCGAACACACGAACACCGTTAAAGGTTATGGGACACGAACATGAATAATTAAAAGTGCTAATTTTAAAGGCTTATATGCAAGTTATTGTCATAAAAAGTGTTTGGGGACCCGGGTCCTGCCCCAGGGGACATGGATCAATGCAAAAAAAAGTTTTAAAAACGGCCGTTTTTTCAGGAGCAGTGATTTTAATAATGCTTAAAGTCAAACAATAAAAGTGTAATATCCCTTTAAATTTCGTACCTGGGGGGGTGTCTATAGTATGCCTGTAAAGGGGCGCATGTTTCCCGTGTTTAGAACAGTCTGACAGCAAAATGACATTTTGAAGGAAAAAACCCATTTAAAACTACCCGCGGCTATTGCATTGCCGACAATACACATAGAAGTTCATCGATAAAAACGGCATAGGAATTCCCCACAGGGAAACCCCGAACCAAAATTAAAAAAAAAAAACGACGTGGGAGTCCCCCTAAATTTCATACAAGGCCCTTCAGGTCTGGTATGGATATTAAGGGGAACCCCGGCCAAAATTAAAAAAAAAAAAAATGACCTGGGGTTCCCCCTAAATTCCATACCAGACCCTTCAGGTCTGGTATGGATTTTAAGGGGAACCCCGCGCCAAAAAAAAAAAAAAAAAACGGCGTGGGGTCCCCCCAAAAATCCATACCAGACCCTTATCCGAGCACGCAACCTGGCAGGCCGCAGGAAAAGAGGGGGGGACGAGAGTGCGCCCCCCCTCCTGAACTGTACCAGGCCACATGCCCTCAACATTGGGAGGGTGCTTTGGGGTAGCCCCCCAAAACACCTTGTCCCCATGTTGATGAGGACAAGGGCCTCATCCCCACAACCCTGGCCAGTGGTTGTGGTGGTCTGCGGGCGGGGGGCTTATCGGAATCTGAAAGCCCCCTTTAACAAGGGGACCCCCAGATCCCGGCCCCCCCTGTGTGAAATGGTAAGGGGGTACTTACCCCTACCATTTCACTAAAAAACTGTCAAAAATGTTAAAAATGACAAGAGACAGTTTTTGACAATTCTTTTATTTAAATGCTTCTTCTTTCTTCTATCTTCCTTCATCTTCTTCTTCTTCTGGTTCTTCTGGCTCTTCTGGTTCTTCCTCTGGCGTTCTCGTCCAGCATCTCCTCCGCGGCGTCTTCTATCTTCTTCTCCTCGGGCCGATCCGCACCCATGGCATGGGGGGAGGCTCCCGCTCTTCTCTTCATCTTCTTCTTCATCCTCTTCTCTTCTTCCTTCTTCTCTTCTTCTCTTCTTCATTTTCTTCTCCGGGCCGCTCCGCATCCATGCTGGCATGGAGGGAGGCTCCCGCTGTGTGACGGCGACTCCTCGTCTGACGGTTCTTAAATAACGGGGGGCGGGGCCACCCAGTGACCCCGCCCCCCTCTGGCGCACGGTGACTTGACGGGACTTCCCTGTGACGTCATGGGGAATGCCACAGGGAAGTCCCATCATGTTCCGTGCGTCAGAGGGGGCGGGGTCACCGGGTGGCCCTGCCCCCCATTATTCAAGAACCGTCAGACGAGGAGTCGCCGTCACACAGCGGGAGCCTCCCTCCATGCCAGCATGGATGCAGAGCGGCCCAGAGAAGAAAATGCAGAAGAGAAGAAGGAAGAAGAGAAGAAGATGAAGAAGAAGATGAAGAGAAGAGTGGGAGCCTCCCCCCATGCCATGGGTGCGGATCGGCCCGAGGAGAAGAAGATAGAATACGCCGCGGAGGAGATGCTGGACGAGAACGCCAGAGGAAGAACCAGAAGGGCCAGAAGAACCAGAAGAAGAAGAAGATGAAGGAAGATAGAAGAAAGAAGAAGCATTTAAATAAAGGAATTGTCAAAAACTGTCTCTTGTCATTTTTAACATTTTTGACAGTTTTTTAGTGAAATGGTAGGGGTAAGTACCCCCTTACCATTTCACACAGGGGGGGCCGGGATCTGGGGGTCCCCTTGTTAAAGGGGGCTTCCAGATTCCGATAAGCCCCCGCCCGCAGACCCCCACAACCACCGGCCAGGGTTGTGGGGATGAGGCCCTTGTCCTCATCAGCATGGGGACAAGGTGTTTTGGGGGGCTACCCCAAAGCACCCTCCCAATGTTGAGGGCATGTGGTCTGGTCTGGTACGGTTCAGGAGGGGGGGCCGCACTCTCATCCCCCCCTCTTTTCCTGCAGCCTGCCAGGTTGCGTGCTCGGATAAGGGTCTGGTATGGATTTTTGGGGGGACCCCACGCCGTTTTTTTTTTTTTTTTGGCGCGGGGTTCCCCTTAAAATCCATACCAGACCTGAAGGGTCTGGTATGGAATTTAGGGGGAACCCCACGTCATTTTTTTTTTAAATTTTGGTCGGGGTTCCCCTTAATAACCATACCAGACCTGAAGGGCCTGGTATGGAATTTAGGGGGACTCCCACGTCATTTTTTTTTTTTTAATTATGGTTCGGGGTTTCCCTGTGGGGAATTCCCATGCCGTTTTTATCAATGAACTTCTATGTGTATTGTCAGCAATGCAATAGCCGCGGGTAGTTTTAAATGTTTTTTTTCCTTCGAAATGTCATTTTGCTGTCAGACTGTTCTAAACACGGGAAACATGTGCCCCTTTACAGGCATACTATAGACACCCCCCAGGTACGAAATTTAAAGGGATATTATACTTTTATTGTTTGACTTTAAGCATTATTAAAATCACTGCTCCTGAAAAAACGGACGTTTTTAAAACTTTTTTTTGCATTGATCCATGTCTCCTGGGGCAGGACCCGGGTCCCCAAACACTTTTTATGACAATAACTTGCATATAAGCCTTTAAAATTAGCACTTTTGATTTCTCCCATAGACTTTTAAAGGGTGTTCTGCGGCATTCGAATTTGCCGCAAATACCCCAAATTGTTCGCTGTTCGGCGAACTTGCGAACAGCCAATGTTCGAGTCGAATATGAGTTCGACTCGAACTCGAAGCTCATCCCTACTCCTGACGGCACCTACCTGGTCGCCAATGTCTGTGATATATTTTTCAATTTTTCTATCATTACATTGCTTTGGCATGCTTGGGCTGGCTATCCCACTTGTTTGCCTGGCGCGCGGGAGACTTCTGATCCCCGCTTTATTGGCGGTGGTTCGGGGTCTCTTTGCCCTTAGGAGCCCAGCCTTTGGGCTGCGCTCCTTCCAGTTTGCCTTCCACTGTGGGGCGCAGAGGGGCGGGCTACACGCGCGCAGGAGACGGGGCGACGCGGGATGCAGCCACGCCCCTCCCTTGCGGGCGGGCCTGCACCGCGCTCCGCTCTGCCAGAGAACTCTGAAGAAGACCGTTGCAGCCATCTGGTGCAATGCTCTGCCTCATTGGCCACAGCTGATTTGGTTGCTCAAGTGCAACCTGCATTCAGCTGTTTGCAATAGCCTTATTGGCTATTTAAACATTCGGTCACCAGCAGTACTCACACTGCTGGGGCTTGCTGCTGGGACCCACTGACCTACACATACTCTCAGATAGGGATGAGCTTCGAGTTCGAGTCGAACTCGTGTTCGACTCGAACATTGGCTGTTCGCAAGTTCGCTGAACAGTGAACAATTTGGGGTGTTCGCGGCAAATTCGAATGCCGCGGAACACCCTTTAAAAGTCTATGGGAGAAATCAAAAGTGCTAATTTTAAAGGCTTATATGCAAGTTATTGTCATAAAAAGTGTTTGGGGACCTGGGTCCTGCCCCAGGGGACAAGGATCAATGCAAAAAAAAGTTTTAACCGTTTTTTCAGGAGCAGTGATTTTAATAATGCTTAAAGTCAAACAGTATATCTGAAGTGAAGCCGTAACATGGGAACTCATCGCATGTATCTTCACTGTGCAAATCCTGCATCCTCTGGTGTCAGATCTGACCATTCCCATCACTGATATACTGTTTGACCCACCACCGCAGACGAGTTTAAAGGCAGCTGCCCATCAGATATTCATCCAGGCGTGTCTGACCCCCTGTTATTAAGGGGTTCATCCTTTCCGGTAAGCGTACCCATACGATTTTGTATATGACATCTGAGACGCAGGAAAAGGGGACCAGTCTGTTTGTGCCAAGAAGAATTTAATATATGTCTTACTAGATGGACTTTTTATTTAATGCTTTTATTTAATGCTTTTAACAGTTTGCCCTGCACTTTCATTTGTTTAGTTAATTGTTTATTACACTTTTATTGTTTGACTTTAAGCATTATTAAAATCACTGCTCCTGAAAAAACGGCCGTTTTTAAAACTTTTTTTTGCAACTTTTTTCCTGTTCGCATGTTCTGGTGCGAACCGAACAGGGGGGGTGTTCAGCTCATCCCTACTCTCAGATGTGGTGAGTTTTAAGTGTAAATACTTTTGCAAATTTGTTTATAATCCAGTGGCAGCTGGTGAATTTTTAGGATGGGGGGGCGCCAGACCCCGCCCTTCCTTTTTGACCCCTCCCGCTTGGTGAAAATGGGCATGGTTTCAGTGAAATAGTGGGCGTGACTCTAAGGTGGTGTGGTTAGCGTCTGAGATGAACGAGGGATGGAGGGAGAGGGAGAGAGGGATGGAGGGTCAGCAGGCCCAGATCCTACACAACAATAGAAATATGTGTATTCTAGAGAGTTTAACAATCAGCAGATAAAGATATTCCAAACACCTGGTGTTAGCACTTCAGTCATCCCGGCACCATGGTTGTTATGGTATCAGGATGATTGAAGTGCATTATTTCTATTATTACATTGTAATATAAAAGGAAATCATTCAACTCACCATAATGCAGAATCAGTGGGAGCCCTGAGCGTGTCACTAGCCACGTCGCCTGCCACCAGATGCCATCAGGTGTCCCCAGCGGAGTCCGTCCTTACATCAGGTGCCCCCAGCGGAGTCCCTCCTTACATGCAGCCTGTGTCACATAAAATGCAGCCTGTGTCCCACTAAATACAGCCTGTGTCCCACCAAATGCAGCAGCCTGTGTCCCACCAAATGCAGCAGCCTGTTTCCCACCAAATGCAGCAGCCTGTGTCACCACCAAATGCAGCAGCCTGTGTCACCACCAAATAAAGCAGCCTGTGTCATCACCAAATAAAGCAGCATGTGTCACCACCAAATAAAGCAGCCTGTGTCACCACCAAATGCAGCAGCCTGTGTCACCCCCAAATGTAGCAGCATGTGTCACCACCAAATGCAGCAGCCTGTGTCACCACCAAATGCAGCAGCACGTGTCACCACCAAATGCAGCAGCATGTGTCACCACCAAATGCAGCAGCCTGTGTCACCACCAAATGCAGCAGCATGTGTCACCACCAAATGCAGCAGCCTACCTGTGTCACATCAAACCCCCTCCCCCTATTACTTACCTTGCTGTATGTTGTCCTCTCCAGAGGTGTGTCTCCTGTGGAGAGGTCCGTTCCTCTCATACTTCTTGTTTCCTCTCTCCTGGGCACAATGGGAGAGAGAAAACAGGAAGTGACATCAAACTCAGATGTCAATCAAACCGCCCGGCCATAGTAATACATACTACAGGCTCCGGGCCGAAGCTATTCGGCGCTTCAGAAAGCACCGCAAGGTGGGCTAAACGCCCGTAAATGAAGCGCCACGTCTGCAATCTCGTGATTGCATAGACGTGGTGCTTCCCATAAGTGCACTGTGTCTGGCGTCGCACTGTGTCCGGCGTCCGAACACAGTGCACTTAAGGACCTTTTTTTGTTTTTTTGTTTTTTTTTTTAAAGGGACAGTTTTTTGTATATATTTTTTTTTTTTTACTTTTTTTTTCTTTTTGTGACTGCCTGGAGGGGGGCGGCACCTATGGACGGGCTGCCACTGTACTAATCTGTAACACAGATTACTACACTCACTACTATCATCTGTGTCTCTGTCTTTATGCAGACAGGAAGTTACAAGTCTTACTTTGTTTTTGCTGGCCGACCATATACTGAGTGGAGTAGTCTCTCCCATCAGTGGAAGTTCTTGCAACCATTGTGGATCTGTTCAGCCCTTGTCTTTCCTCATCTTGGCTTACCATCTCAGCCACATATCCTTAGTTGCGCACGGCAAGCTAAGACCTGCACAGGCATTTTCCACATTGCCGTCCCCCTCTATCCTGGGTAGTGAACAGCTCAGCCATGTGAGTAAACTGTCTTCCATTTTGTCATGTTTATCATGTTCAATGATCATCCTATTTCTGTTTAAAAATGATCTCTAATGCGATTAAACTATTGTATTAATGCCTAAATATGTTTACATCACAGAACATGTATGCTCTTGATGACATAAAGCCTATGAAGAACGACATATGAGTCTGAAACATATCAGGCACCATCCATAACAGCTGTGTGTATCAGCTCCTCAGTAATTAAGAGGGCAATTACTACTATGTATATCATTTTGTACTGACACTGATTTTAATGTTTCTATTGTTAATTACTTTTTCAATAAAATTTAAGAATTTTTAAATACTTTCCTGGTCTGTCCTCACAATCCTGAGGGGTTACGCTGTGCCTTGTGCACTAGGCCTTTTTCTAGCTCCTAAGCTCACAGACATTACCAAATCCTATGTGAAGCTCATGAAATTATAAAAATAGACATTCAGTCAAATGGGCATTGTACTTAAAACCTGCATTTTCATTTTCTGACCTCAACTTTCATGTTACAACAGTTGTACAGGGCTTCTAAATATGACTGTGCAGTGCAATAGTTACCTAAGGTCCATTGCTTTTAGACTTTAGACAGATACTGCCCTTCTCTTCCTCCACAATACAAATCTATGTTAGGACAGTTGTGAGGGATGTGTTTGTTATTATTCTCTGTCAGCAAAGAACACTGGAGGGACAGGAAGAAACATTTTCACTGAGAGTACAGTATTTTAAGGCAAGCAAAAATCACATATCATAACATGCACGGTAGAGGGCTTAAAAAGTAACTATTGTTGAGAAAACTCTTCTTCTCTGGGTGATCTATGTACATTGCAGGGATTTTACCAAATATTGTTGCAGATTCCTACCTTTGAATAGTTTGTCTCTGTCCATGTGCAAAATGAATGTGCAGACTTCTGAGAAAACCAGTAAACCCATCTCACAAGTAGGAAATTACATTTCTGTGGGGCGTTCTGCCCATCATCTGTATACAGAACACCTCCAGACTGCCCTATTGCATTTTACTGAAAATCAAAGTGCTTCAGATTGAAAAGGAAAAGTCATTTTTAATAACATTCATTTACAATATGACTTATTTAGCAATTGCACTTGCTATATATTTTTTTTTTTTCCTAGGACTGTGGAGTTTCCCTCTAAAAGATTAAAAAAGTTGTAGGACTTAATTTGGGTCTAAATGAACATGCCTGCTGTATGGAGGTTCATTTTTTACACTTTCTCGTTGAACATTGATATTTTGCATTACATAGAAGAACAAACACTGTAAATAGTGGGAAAGGGTGAGCTAACTTTAAATATCCTCTGTTTTTGTATGTGAAGTGGAATAATTTAACTTGTTTGCAACATATCTGATATACTGAGGTTGATTTACTAAAACTGAAGTTAGAAACTAATTGGCTAAAATGCATAGCTGCACCAGATTTTGCACTCTCCAGTTTTAGTAAATGAACCCCACTGTATCCATGTTCATACACAAGCAGCCTGTGAATTTACTTCCAATCCTGATACATTCCATTGTACCTCTCTAAACCAGTGTTGCCAACCTACCAGATTCAAATTTACTGACACGACACCCACAATTTACTGTCACAGCCAAGTCTTTTCTGGCATTTTCAAAAGTTACAAAATTGCAGTTTTAAGTACAAATTTCAGTATTTAGGCTACAAACAAGTACAATGTGAAATTAGCAATGTGATTTAGGGTACATGTTAAGGCAAAAATACATAATTCTTATATTATTTTTGATATAGTAAGTAAGTGGCTCAGGAACAGGACTCAGGGCAAGAAATTAGAATGGGCGGTACACACGAGAAATTGACTCTCACAATGACACTGACAGCAACGTGCAGCAGCACAGATGATGATGACACCTCACCAACACAACACGCCCCCTCCTGAGTCACAGTCAGTCTCCCTCCACTCCAGTCAAAACAGCATTGACAGTCCCGCTCCCAGTTTGCCTTGCTCCCATCCCACATACCTGCACACAAAGCTTCAGCTGCCCCGCTTGGCTGCCTTGCACCATGAAATCACATGACACGCTCGGTACCGCCTCCACCAGACCCGCCCCCCCGCCGGTGCCAAACACACAGTAGCAGGCACTCGGATTGTCTCGGCCGGCTCCTGACCGGAACTGCGCCTGCATAGGTCCAAGCTAAGTTTCACAGCCATATTTTTAAGTGGCAACTTTTTCTTGTTGCCGGCATTTACTGGCAGGAGAAAAATGCCTGCGTTTTACTAACTGCCAGTAAAAATACTGACAGTTGGCAACTCTGCTCCAAACACTTTATCTCCTTATGGAAAACATATGCCCTGTAAATCATGAAGACTGGTGCAGACAGATTTTGCTAAAGTGTCTCTCATACATTCTGAAAGTGGTGCAGCATGCACAAAGTTCATGTACCTGTCTAGAACTTTTGGAATGCATGTGAAACTCTTTTGCAAAATCTGTCTGAGCCGGTTTCTCTCTCTGTGCGCCAAAAGAGAGTTGGCCTTACTTAGCTCCACTTTTGTAAGATACAATGAAGCCACATGAAGCCTCTGATGAAGTCATGTGGGGCGCAATGCAATGCATTAGAGTGGAGTTTGTGGTGACATCACTGGGAACTGGATGCCAGTAGTAGGATGGGATACCTGCTTGTCAGTTGTTGACAACGTGTTTTATGCTTACTTATAATTAGATAGATGTAAGTGCATAGAACTTTTAATTAATAAATATATATCCTGATCTTACTACACTATGGTTGGCATTATCTGATTCTGAGTACCTAGTATATATATCGGAGAAACGTGAGTCTTAAAGAGACAATACCAGACTGATGATTGGTAAAGGGGAAGTTGTGCCCGGCAACCCTGTTTGAGACCCTCATTTGTGAAATGCATGATATGACTTATTGGGGTCTTCTCTCAAGGTGAGAGCCCACTTGAAACACCTGATGTTGGTGTTTTCACATAGTTTTGCAGTTATTCTTGCAACACTAGTTCTGTGGAAGACTTTGTGTGGACTTTCCTTTGCAAGACTGCACATATAGAAAGGTTTTGATTACGATGATCACTGTATCACATATACTGCATGAAGGATTGTGAATGTTTTGGTCACATTTAATATACCCATGTTTTTGTTTTTATTTTTCACTTATTGTATGCTTTACTATTGGATGCTTTATATTAAACAAATGTTGTAAGAATTGTGAACCTTGCAGCACTGAGGTTCTGATTGCACATATTTTATTACACTTAGTATATATATTACATATAGAATTTTTTTGGTGGGGGGGGTTGAGATTTTGTTTTTAGTGACAGTGATACATTAACAAAAGGGATTAACACCAGAAAAGTGGTGCAGCAGCTTTATTGAATTCCCCTCATTGTTTTTACCATTCATTGGTGATGGTGGTGTGTTTCAAATGTTAAGATGGGCATACAATTAGGATTACATTTCATTTTTCAGCCAGTGGGCTGAACAAAATAAAAATAGCAGATTCCTCCATCTACACAAAGTGGTCGAAATAATTCACCCGCCAGCCCCCCCCCATCATCCCCATCAGGAAATTGTATTCTGACAGTGGCCCCACTGCTGTCAGAATACGCTGATTAATGGTTGCAGCTGATTATTGATAGAGAATTCTCCAAAGTGTCCCTTTAGCAGAAGTCAATTAAACAATAGATTTCTGTTGAGCAGAGAGCCCACGCAAGATTTGGCCAGTCCCTGCTGGTTAGTGTATGACCAACTTTAGTCTCAAAGCTTATCAACATCATATACACCAGAAAAAAACACCTTCACCAAATGCCATTTTTAAGGAAGAAGTATAGCCAAAGCTATTTTGGCTGTACTTCTCCTATAGATCACAGGAGTGCACTTCGTTCTGCACTTCTGTGACATGTTTTCAGCCAACAGCGGGCTGAAGCCCGCTGTCAGCTGACGTCACAAAGCCAGTCCAGGCTCTGAAAGGATCCTGACCCTATGGGCAGTATCATACAAAAGCCTGGACAGGCAGCTGGTAGCCTCTCAGCGAACTACTGAGAGCCTGACCGAGTCGCTCCCCTCCACAGCTAAGATCTCCAGTGAGCCTGGGGGGAGGGAAGGGCAGAGAGCGGGTGACTGGCAGTCTCCCACTCTCTGCTCACTGGACCACAGAGAACTGATCAATCAGTGGTCTTTGATTGCTCAGTTCTCTGTCTTAGAACCAGCAGGAGACTGATGCAGCATTAAATCAATGCTATATCCACCTAGGTGAGTTTATTTATTTTTTTTCTAAATCCTGAACTTCTCTTTTAAAATGCATGTACACCCCAGCAATGATGTTTCCTTAGCTGGTTCCTTTTTTTTCTCTGTTAACCACACCATTGAAAGTGTTTTCTTATAAATGTTTAATAAGTTCAAAAAATATCTGTTTATCTCGTCAGAAATCTTGTGAACTGATAACTTCCTTATTTTTTGGAGTTAGATATACTTTTAAAAAAACAAAATCATGCAATGACACAAAACCTAATTTAACTTTGAAAAATAATGTGATCAAATAATGCAATATAAACTGTAAATGACCTACAACAAACCGGCGGTGACACTAATGAGGAGCCAATTTTTGTAACCTTGCAGTTAGGCAGACAGTTACTACATATCTATACACACATTTTTCTCTCCTAGGAATACAAATGTTTCTGAACACCTTCCAGGAGTCTAGCACTGTTAAAGTCCAAGCATAGTTCCGTGGATCATGCTGTACAGGAAATTCTCCTGAAGTATCATAAATATGACATTAGCTGCAAAAATCGTACCAAAAAATATTTCCATACAAAATGTAAACATCATTCGCTACCCAGAATAAAGATGAAACATTAGTATTTTGTATCACATTATTTTATCTGCCCAGAACATTGTTTTATTTTTATTTTCTTTGGGAAGAAAATGATTTATTTCTTTTACAACTGTTATGGAGCTTTGGTAAAGCAAACTCTTTAAAACAGTTTCTGAAACTTTTCAACAAGTCCCACTAAGGTTTACACAGGAGGTAAACCATTTAAGGCAGACTTGGCGGACTTCTGCAGTCATAAACTGCAAGGGAACGCGTCTGTCTGCATGCTGATTACTGCTGCAAGGCTAAGCTGCTGTGTGTGTGAATGAGAAGTCATTCATTATAGACATGAATGGAAGTCATCAACACAATAGGCGAGATGTAAAAACTGCTAGTCAATGAGCTGTATCTGTCTGATGTAGTTAGTTACCGATTAATGCTCACCATCCATTTTTTCTCACAATTCCAGGTAGTTACACAAGTGTTAATTAAATAAATATGAGGGAGAATGTACCGACTGTTCAATGATTCCTATAGCTATACACATAAAAGAGTTCAGCTTACTGATCATGTAAAAAAGATCAATTAATGCAAATAATCATATTAATGTGTATTTATCTTTTCAAAAAAGCCATATTTACTTATTACATGCAGGCTCAGCATCCTGCTTTTCAATTCCACACTATGGTTCTGCCATTTCTTCTAATAATGTGGTTGATTTAATAAAACTGGAGAGTGCAAAATCTGGTGCAGCTCTGCATAGAAACCAATCGGATTCCAGTTTTTGTTTTGTCAAAGCTTAATTGAACAAGCTGAAGTTAAAAATTGATTGGCTACTATGCACATCTGCACCAGATTTGGCCCTCTCCAGTTTTAATTAATTAAACCCTGTAAGTCTATGAATCAGCCAACTATCTAAAAATGACGAATCGTCTCCGTGGAAGATATCTTATTTCAGCAATTGTTAGAGTAGACCTTTCTGAAACTTTCTAAGTCGTGCATGAATAAAATCTTGACACACAAATGTACAGTAAACCGTATATAGTAGAACTGCACTATGTAAGTGTTTAGTGAACATAAACACTTTATATATGTGCTTCACACCTTAAAGGAGAAGTCCAGCCTGAGCTTGTTTGGCTGGACTTCTCCTATGGGTCACAGGAGTGCACTTCGTTTTGCACTCCTATGACCTATTTGCAGCAGAGAGAGATCTAAAGTCTGCTCTCTGCTGATGTCACAGATATCAGTCCAGGCACCGCGTCATCACGGCAATAAAGTCTGGATCCGCCAGGTGCCTGGACTGATGCCCATCTCAGCCTCGCAGCGAGCCGCTAACAGCCTGAGACAGCCACTCCCCTCCCCTCCACAGCTCAGCGCTCCACTGAGCGTGGAGGAGCAGAAAGGAGAGCTTCTGACTGACAGGCAGCAGCCGTCTGCTCTGGGAGGTGAGAGAACCGAGCCATCAGTGGTGTTCCATGGCTCGGTTCTCAGAGCAGAGGTGGCGGGGGACAGATGCAGTATCTGACCGATGCTGCATCCACCTAGTTATAGACATGTGCAATTAGTTTCATTCCGAATTCGTTTTTTAACGAATTTCAACAAATTTGTTAATTTGGAAATATTTCCGAATTAACGAAAACCCGTTTAACGAATTTTTCCGAATATTCGTAGATTTGAATATTCGAAAATTCGTACATTCGTAAATCATACATTCGCACATTCGTAAATTCGTACATTTGTAAATTCGTAAATGTGTAAATTTGCAAATTCGGAAATTCAAAAATTCGGAAATCTGAAATAATAATTAACTAATAATAACTTAACTATTACTAACTATTAAATTATAGGTATTGGAATTTCTTTTCAAATTTGGCTGTTACTGAATGTAACAAATACAAATTTATCCGAAGTTACGAATTGTCCGAAACAATAAATGCCATATCTAAATGAATGGAACGTAAAGAAACAATAGTAATAAAAACTTTTTATTATTATTATTATTTATTAGAAATTTGTTCCGTTCCATTTGTTTAGATGCAGTATTCATTTAGGATAATGCGGAACTTCGGATAAATTCGTATTTGTTACGTTCACTGACAGTCAAATTTGAAAGGAAATTACAATACCTATAATTTAATAGTTAGTTACTATTTCAGATTTTTTCGGGTTTTCGGATTTTAAAATTTCGAATTTACAAATTTACAAATTTTCTAATTTACAAATGTACAAATTTACAAATGTACAAATGTAAGAATGTACGAATTTACGAATGTATGAATGTACGAATGTACGAATGAACGAATGTACGAATTTACGAATGTACAAATTAACGAATTGCGATCAGATGCAGCATTCGTTATTTCAGATAATTCGTAACTTTGGATAAATCCGTATTCGTTACGTTCACTAACAGTCAAATTTAAAAGGAAATTCCAATACCTATAATTTAATAGTTAGTTATTATTTCAGATTTTCAAATTTTAGGGTTTTCAGAATTTCGAATTTTGATCTTCCATATTTCCAAATTTTCTAATTTACAAATGTACGAATTTCCGAATTTTCTAATTTATGAATGTACGAATGTAATAATTTACGAATTGCGATCATAACAAATGACCCAAAAAACGAAAAAAAACAAAAAACGAATTAAACAAAAACAAAATAATGTTTGGGCAATGCACATGTCTACCTAGGTAAGTATGATGGTAAAAAAAAAAACCATACTTCTCTTTTAATAAAAAAATAATAATAATAAGCTGCACACATACTATAGTATGTTAAAACAAATAAATATGTAAATCGATCAAAATAAAACATGAAACAATAGTCAGAATGTGCGATTTTGAGTAATTAATAAATCAACAGATGTACAGTACAGGCGGTCCCCGGGTTACAAACAAGATGGGGTCTGTAGGTTTGTTCTTAAGTTTAATCTGTTTGTAAGTTGGAACAGGTAAATTTTTTAAGTGTAGCTCCAGACAAAAAAACAATTTTTAAGCTTTTTGGATAGCATAGGGAAGGGTTAACACTCATGTAACTTTTTTTGCTGTCTGTGCCCCTGTTGAGAAGATTTAATCTAACTTTCTGTCCCAATGACAATTGGACTTTGAACATTTTGGGTTGTTGTAGAAACAAGCCTTGGTGATACAGCATCACTGGAGACACCTTTTTTTCCGATAATGACTCTTATAGTAGAGAATTTCTCTTCCTAGGGGTAGATTTCCTCTCACTTCCTGTTGTCTCCCTCTGTTTGTAAGTAGGAGTCGTTTGTAAGTCAGATGTTTGTAAGTAGGGGACCCCCTGTATCTCACAAAAGTGAGTACACCCCTCACATTTTTGTAAATATTTTATTATATCTTTTCATGTGACAACACTGAAGAAATTACACTGCTACAATGTAAAGTTTTGAGTATACAGCTTGTATAACAGTGTAAATTTGCTGTCCCCTGAAAATAACTCAACACACAGCCATTAACCAGTTGCCGACCGCCGCACGACGATGTACGTCGACAGAGCGGCACGGGCAGGCAAAAGGACTTACAGGTACGTCCTTGCCTGCCCGCGGGTGGGGGGTCCGATCGGACCCCCCCCGGTGCCTGCGGCGGTCGGCAAATCCCCCACGGCGATCGGTGGTGAGGGGGAGGCCATCCATTCGTGGCCCCCCCCTCGCGATCGCTCCCAGCCAATGGGATAATTTCCCTGCCTCTGTAGTGTACACAGAGGCAGAGGAAATGATGTCATCTCTCCTCGGCTCGGTAATTTCCGTTCCGGCCCGAGGAGAGAAGACAGGTATGTGAGTGCACCAACACTACACACACAGTAGAACATGCCAGGCACACAAAACACCCCGATCCCCCCCCGATCGCCCCCCGATCCCCCCCCCAATCACCCCCCCTGTCACAAACTGACACCAAGCAGGTTTTTTTTTTTTTTTTTTTTTCTGATTACTGTATTGGTGTCAGTTTGTGACAGTTACAGTGTTAGGGCAGTGAGTGTTAGGCCCCCTTTAGGTCTAGGATACCCCCCTAACCCCCCCTAATAAAGTTTTAACCCCTTGATCACCCCCCGTCACCAGTGTCGCTAAGCGATCATTTTTCTGATCGCTGTATTAGTGTCGCTGGTGACGCTAGTTAGGGATGTAAATATTTAGGTTCGCCGTCAGCGTTTTATAGCGACATGGACCCCCATATACTATCTAATAAATGTTTTAACCCCTTGATTGCCCCCTAGTTAACCCTTTCACCACTGATCACCGTATAACCGTTACGGGTGACGCTGGTTAGTTCGTTTATTTTTTATAGTGTCAGGGCACCCCTTTTTTATTACCGAATAAAGGTTTAGCCCCCTGATCGCCCGGCGGTGATATGCATCGCCCCAGGCAGCATCAGATTAGCGCCAGTACCGCTAACACGCACGCAGCATACGCCTCCCTTAGTGGTATAGTATCTGATCGCATCAATATCTGATCCGTTCAGATCTATACTAGCGTCCCCAGCAGTTTAGGGTTCCCAAAAACGCAGTGTTAGCGGGATCAGCCCAGATACCTGCTAGCACCAGCGTTTTGCCCCTCCGCCCGGCCCAGCCCAGCCCACCCAAGTGCAGTATCGATCGATCACTGTCACTTACAAAACACTAAACGCATAACTGCAGTGTTCGCAGAGTCAGGCCTGATCCCTGCGATCGCTAACAGTTTTTTTGGTAGCGTTTTGGTGAACTGGCAAGCACCAGCCCCAGGCAGCGTCAGGTTAGCACCGGTCGCGCTAACATCCACGCACGCACCGTACACCTCCCTTAGTGGTATAGTATCTGAACTGATCAATATCTTATCCGATCAGATCTATACTGGCGTCCCCAGCAGTTTAGGGTTCCCAAAAACGCAGTGTTAGTGGGATCAGCCCAGATACCTGCTAGCACCTGCGTTTTGCCCCTCCGCCCGGCCCAGCCCAGCCCACACAAGTGCAGTATCGATCGATCACTGTCACTTACAAAACACTAAACGCATAACTGCAGCGTTCGCAGAGTCAGGCCTGATCCCTACGATCGCTAACAGTTTTTTTGGTAGCGTTTTGGTGAACTGGCAAGCGCCAGCGGCCTAGTACACCCCGGTCGTAGTCAAACCAGCACTGCTGTAACACTTGGTGACGTGGCGAGTCCCATAAGCGCAGTTCAAGCTGGTGAGGTGGCAAGCACAAATAGTGTCCCGCTGCCACCAAAAAGACAAACACAGGCCCGTCGTGCCCATAATGCCCTTCCTGCTGCATTCGCCAATCCTAATTGGGAACCCACCACTTCTGCAGCGCCCGTACTTCCCCCATTCACATCCCCAACCAAATGCAGTCGGCTGCATGAGAGGCATTTTTATGTCCTCCCGAGTACCCCTACCCAACGAACCCCCCCAAAAAAGATGTTGTGTCTGCAGCAAACGCGGATATAGGCGTAACACCCACTATTATTGTCCCTCCTGTCAATCCTGGTCTTTGCATTGGTGAATGTTTTGAACGCTACCATTCACTAGTTGAGTATTAGCGTAGGGTACAGCATTGCACAGACTAGGACACACTTTCACAGGGTCTCCCAAGATGCCATCGCATTTTGAGAGACCCGAACCTGGAACCGGTTACAGTTATAAAAGTTACAGTTACAAAAAAAGTGTAAAAAAAAAAAAAAAAACACAAACAAAAATATAAAATAAAAAATAATAGTTGTCGTTTTATTGTTCTCTCTCTATTCTCTCTCTCTCTATTCTCTCTATTGTTCTGCTCTTTTTTACTGTATTCTATTCTGCAATGTTTTATTGTTATTATGTTTTATCATGTTTGCTTTTCAGGTAAGCAATTTTTTATACTTTACCGTTTACTGTGCTTTATTGTTAACCATTTTTTCGTCTTCAGGTACACCATTCACGACTTTGAGTGGTTATACCAGAATGATGCTTGCAGGTTTAGGTATCATCTTGGTATCATTCTTTTCAGCCAGCGGTCGGCTTTCATGTAAAAGCAATCCTAGCAGCTAATTAGCCTATAGACTGCTTTTACAAGCAGTGGGAGAGAATGCCCCCCCCCACCGTCTTCCGTGTTTTTCTCTGGCTCTCCTGTCTCAACAGGGAACCTGAAAATGCAGCCGGTGATTCAGCCAGCTGACCATAGAGCTGATCAGAGACCAGAGTGGCTCCAAACATCTCTATGGCCTAAGAAACCGGAAGCTACGAGCATTTTATGACTTAGATTTCGCCGGATGTAAATAGCGCCATTGGGAAATTGGGGAAGCATTTTATCACACCGATCTTGGTGTGGTCAGATGCTTTGAGGGCAGAGGAGAAATCTGTCACTACCTATTGCTATCATAGGGGATATTTACATTCCCCGAGATAACAATAAAAATGATTAAAAAAAAAAAAAAAATGAAAGGAACAGTTTTAAAATAAGATAAAAAAGCAAAAAAATAATAAAGAAAAAAAAAAAAAAAAGCACCCCTGTCCCCCCTGCTCTCGCGCTAAGGCGAACGCAAGCGTCGGTCTGGCGTCAAATGTAAACAGCAATTGCACCATGCATGTGAGGTATCACCGCGACGGTCAGATCGAGGGCAGTAATTTTAGCAGTAGACCTCCTCTGTAAATCTAAAGTGGTAATCTGTAAAGGCTTTTAAAGGCTTTTAAAAATTTATTTATTTTGTTGCCACTGCACGTTTGTGCGCAATTGTAAAGCATATCATGTTTGGTATCCATGTACTCGGCCTAAGATCATCTTTTTTATTTCATCAAATATTTGGGCAATATAGTGTGTTTTAGTGCATTAAAATGTAAAAAAGTGTGTTTTTTCCCCAAAAAATGCGTTTGAAAAATCGCTGCGCAAATACTGTGTGAAAAAAAAAAATGAAACACCCACCATTTTAATCTGTAGGGCATTTGCTTTAAAAAAATATATAATGTGTGAGGGTTCAAAGTAATTTTCTTGCAAAAAAAAATAATTTTTTCATGTAATCAAAAAGTGTCAGAAAGGGCTTTGTCTTCAAGTGGTTAGAAGAGTGGGTGATGTGTGACATAAGCTTCTAAATGTTGTGCATAAAATGCCAGGACAGTTCAAACCCCCCCCAAATGACCCCATTTTGGAAAGTAGACACCCCAAGCTATTTGCTGAGAGGCATGTCGAGTCCATGGAATATTTTATAGTGTGACACAAGTTGTGGGAAAGAGACAAATTTTTTTTTTTTTTTTGCACAAAGTTGTCACTAAATGATATATTGCTCAAACATGCCATGGGAATATGTGAAATTACACCCCAAAATACATTCTGTTGCTTCTCCTGAGTACGGGGATACCACATATGTGAGACTTTTTGGGAGCCTAGCCGCGTATGGGACCCCGAAAACCAAGCACCGCCTTCAGGCTTTCTAAGGGCGTAAATTTTTGATTTCACTCTTCACTGCCTATCACAGTCTCGGAGGCCATGGAATGCCCAGGTGGCACAAAACCCCCCCAAATGACCCCATTTTGGAAAGTAGACACCCAAAGCTATTTGCTGAGCGGTATAGTGAGTATTTTGCAGACCTCACTTTTTGTCACAAAGTTTGAAAATTAAAAAAAGAAAAAAAAAATTTTTTTTTTGTCTTTCTTCATTTTCAAAAACAAATGAGAGCTGCAAAATACTCACCATGCCTCTCAGCAAATAGCTTGGGGTGTCTACTTTCCAAAATGGGGTCATTTGGGGGGGGTTTGTGCCACCTGGACATTCCATGACCTCCGAAACTGTGATAGGCAGTGAAGAGTGAAATCAAAAATGTACACCCTTAGAAATCCTGAAGGCGGTGATTGGTTTTCGGGGGCCCGTACGCGGCTAGGCTCCTAAAAAGTCCCACACATGTGGTATCCCCGTACTCAAGAGAAGCAGCAGAATGTATTTTGGGGTGCAATTCCACATATGCCCATGACCTGTGTGAGCAATATATCATTTAGTGACAACTTTGTGCAAAAAAAAAAAAAAAAATAAATAAATTGTCACTTTCCCGCAACTTGTGTCAAAATATAAAATATTCCATGGACTCAACATGCCTCTCAGCAAATAGCTTGGGGTGTCTACTTTCCAAAATGGGGTCATTTGGGGGGGGTTTGTGCCATCTGGGCATTTTATGGCCTTCAAAACTGTGATAGGTAGTAAGGAGTAAAATCAAAAATGTACGCCCTTAGAAATCCTGAAGGCAGTGATTGGTTTTCGGGGCCCCGTATGCGGCTAGGCTCCCAAAAAGTCCCACACATGTGGTATCCCCACACTCAGGAGAAGCAGCTAAATGTATTTTGGGGTGCAATTCCACATATGCCCATGGCCTGTGTGAGCAATATATCATTTAGTGACAACTTTTTGTAATTTTTTTTTTTTTTTTTTTTTGTCATTATTCAATCACTTGGGACAAAAAAAATGAATATTCAATTGGCTCAACATGCCTCTCAGCAATTTCCTTGGGGTGTCTACTTTCCAAAATGGGGTCATTTGGGGGGGGTTTGTACTGCCCTGCCATTTTAGCACCTCAAGAAACGACATAGGCAGTCATAAATTAAAGGCTGTGTAAATTCCAGAAAATGTACCCTAGTTTGTAGGCGCTATAACTTTTGCGCAAACCAATAAATATACACTTATTGACATTTTTTTTACCAAAGACATGTGGCCAAATACATTTTGGCCTAAATGTATGACTAAAATTGAGTTTATTGGATTTTTTTTAGAACAAAAAGTAGAAAATATCATTTTTTTTTCAAAATTTTCGGTCTTTTTCCGTGTATAGCGCAAAAAATAAAAACGGCAGAGGTGATCAATTACCATCAAAAGAAAGCTCTATTTGTGGGAAGAAAAGGACGCAAATTTCGTTTGGGTACAGCATTGCATGACCGCGCAATTAGCAGTTAAAGTGACGCAGTGCCAAATTGGAAAAAGTGCTCTGGTCAGGAAGGGGGTAAATCCTTCCGGGGCTGAAGTGGTTAATGTCTAAAACGCTGGCAGCAAAAGTGAGTATACCCCTAAGTGAAAATGTCCAAATTGGGCCCAAAGTGTCAATATTTTGTGTGGCCACCATTATTTTTCAGCACTACCTTAACCCTCTTGGGCATGGAGTTCACCAGAGCTTCACAGGTTGCCACCGGAGTCCTCTTCCACTCCTCCATGAAGACATCACGGAGCTAGTGGATGTTAGAGACCTTGCGCTCCTCCACCTTCCATTTGAGGATGCCCCACAGATGCTCAATAGGGTTCAGGTTTGGAGACATGCTTGGCCAGTCCATCACCTTTACCCTCAACTTCTTTAGCAAGGCAGTGGTCGTCTTGGAGGTGTGTTTGGGGTCGTTATCATGTTGGAATACTGCCCTGCGGCCCAGTCTCTGAAGGGAGGGGCTCATGCTCTGCCTCAGTATGTCACAGTACATGTTGGCAATCATGGTTCCCACAATGAATTGTAGCTCCCCAGTGCTGGAAGCACTCATGCAGCCCCAGACCATGACACTCCCACCACCTTGACTGTAGGCAAGACACATTTGTCCTTGTACTCCTCACCTGGTTACCAACAACACACGCTTGACACCATCTGAACCAAATATGTTTATCTTGGTCTTATCAGACCACAGGACATGGTTCCAGTAATCCATGTCCTTAGTCTGCTTGTCTTCAGCAAACTGTTTGCAGGCTTTCTTGTACATCATCTTTAGAAGAAACTTCCTTCTGGGACAACAGCCATGCAGACCAATTTGATGCAGTGTGCGGTGTATGTTCTGAGCACTGACAGGCTGACCCCCCACCCCTTCAACCTCTGCAGCAATGCTGGCAGCACTCATGCGTCTATTTCCCAAAGACAACCTCTAGATATGATGATGAGCACGTGCACTCAACTTCTTTGGTCGACCATTGCGAGGCCTGTTCTGGGTGGAACCTGTCCTGTTAAACCGCTGTATGGTCTTGGCCACCGTGATGCAGCTCAGTTTCAGGGTCTTGGCAATCTTCTTATAGCCTAGGCCATCTTTATGTAGAACTACAATTCTTTTTTTCAGATCCTCAGAGAGTTCTTTGCCATGAAGTGGAATGTTGAACTTCCAGTGACCAGTATGAGAGAGTGAGAGCGATAACATCAAATTCACACCTGAGACCTTGTAACTCTAACGAGTCACATGACACCGGGGAGGGAAAATGGCTAATTGGACCCAATTTGGACATTTTCACTTAGAGGTGTACTAACTTTTGTTGCCAGCGGTTTAGACATTAATGGCTGTGTGTTGAGTTATTTTGAGGGGACAGTAAATTTACACTTAGATAAACAATTTGTAGATACCCCAAAGCGTCGCCGACTACAAACAATGAGTACTCCTGGGTGCAGTCAAATAAATGCATAAATATAATCAAATCACTGACAACTGATAGATTAAATCATGTATGATGCACAAAATACAATTACAGATCTATAATAAAAAGCTGCTGCCATAAAAACTTACTATAAGCAAGCTTAATACCGATATTATAAAATTCAGCTCATTCATATATAAAGAGGAAAAAGCGCTCCATAGTGTAATACCGTTGATAAAGAATTTATCACACCCTTAGATGATGTCCTAGATGACGAAACGCGTCAGTCTGTGGCTATATGACTGCCTTTGAAACATTCTCTTTGTGAAGCTTGGCCACTGTTTGAACTTCACGTGGCTTAGCCACCATTCAGCTCCACGGTTGTCCCAAGGATAATGACAGTATAATGTATGCTTCAAATGCCTTTTCTTATGTGAGTGTATTTGCTACAGGGGGTGGATATTTAATAAAATTCTTTATCAACGGTATTACACTATGGAGCTCTTTTTCCTCTTTATATATGAATGAGCTGCTCAGAGTAAAAGACCGATCCACCTGCTAGCTATCGATCATCAGCAGCCGACCGCCATTGATGCCGTTGGATGAAAATCATTGGAAACAAGCCCATTTTGTTTGCATGCTGTCTTACCCACTGTGGTCTGGTAAGGTTTGAATCTATAAGGGAATTCACCTGTGATCTGCATGTATATTGAAAACGGAGGGGTCTTGTATGTGCTGTTTTCATCATTTCATTCACACCTAACCTATTCACAGAGATCCCACGCATTACACACTGGGAAGTACACTTTGCAACAATGTTATCAAGCCTCTTTGGATGACACATATTTTGGTTTGAACTTTTTAACTAACTCAACAGAAGGACACTTTTTAGTTGATTATTGAAGAACATTAATAGCGCTGCCTTTTGCAGGATTTATTTTGTGAATTTTATAATAGCAAATTTACACTGTTATACAAGCTGTACACTCACTACTTTACATTGTAGCAAAGTGTCATTTCTTCAGTGTTGTCACATGAAAAAATATAATAAAATATTTGCAAAAATGTGAGGGGTGTACTCACTTTTGTGAGATACTGTATATCATTCCAGATGCAATCCCACCACCTACTGGACTGGAACTCACCTGGGTTGATTTACTTAAAGGATAAGTTCACCTTTTAACAAAAAATAATAAATGCACCTTTGCACGGCCAAGCAGATACAATCTGACAGAAAGACTCAATGAACTACCACGGTGGTCCACAGTGCCATGGTAGTTCCTTGAAAATTACAAGCCAACAGCACCTTCCACCTGATTGGGTATTTTTTTTGCAAAGTGAATGTTTATCACATTACATTTGCTAAGGAAAATTAGTGCAGTGTCTATTTGCCTTTAGTAAATCGTCCCCATTGCATCATTAAGCACCTGTTTAAGGGCTCACGTACACAGGCACATTTTGCATAAAATAAAAAGTAAGTAAGAATCACGCTAAACATTAAATGTGAATTCCATAGGTATATCCATATGGATTATAATCATCTGTGCAAATTTGTCCACAAGCAATGTGATAATAGGTCAATCTCCTTAATGGCAGTGTCCATCATCCATCACCAAAAACCGCAGTGAATCCACCACCAGCTATAGAATTATTACAGAGGGTCGGTGTGTGCCTGTGGCTTAAAACCCAGCCGGGGCCTTTCTCCACATCTTAGGACTTCTCCTTGCTTCCGATGTCACTCAATGAGTAGGAAAGGGATTGGGCACCAAAAAGAGACCAAAGGCTCCACATAGCATAAAATGCTGGTGGGTTTATTATGTAATTAAAAATACACTTACAACAGTAAGTATGTAAAAGCCCCTTAAGTTTGGTGTGTCGGCCGGCGCATAACCAAACAAACTTGTTTGTTAGGACACGAGAGAGAGATGGTGACGTCAGCACATCGCTCCTCCCTACATGTTTCATCACAAATGACATGGTCCTGGGACACGGGCCGCACATTGTGTCACCATCTTTTTTAACACAGGTAATGTTTATTAAATGAACTGTACATTACACTTGAAAATGCAAATCATACATTATAGACAGGAATATAGCAAAACAGGATATACAAGTTATAGTGGTACGTTTACAAAAGCATACACCATTGGTAGGTAAACTTCGTATCAAGGATAATAGTATCTAGCTTTAATTCAAAATTAACACCGTGGACAAGCTTAAGTAGCAATCTTCAAGGGAATCAGCATAATCCATACAAGAAGGAACCATACATGTTAAAGCACAATCTCAATCTCTAGTTTCCATCTCAGTTGAGAAGACTAAAATAAAATTGGGGGGGGGGTTCTCACAAGAAACCAAGGGAGTGGGAAGAGGTGGGCCCGGAATCAACCCACTGACTCCAGTATCTTCGACCCCCAATTAGCTCAACATATCTGCTACCCATCAGTTATTCTGGGGTAAAATTAAAGCATCAGGTGTTTAGCCTCCACCCAAGCCGCCCATATTTTCTCAAATTTTTGGGGACAGTTCCTACCCATGTATGTGAGTTTGTACAATGGTAGTATCGCATTCACCTGCGCCCGCCACGCTTTTGCAGTAGGAGGGTCAGGTAGCTTCCATCTGAACAGGATTTCTTTCCTGGCATAGTAGACTGCATAAAACACAAACAGCTTTGTGTGTTTAGTAGTTGCCAGGTTATCTGTAATACCTAGTAGAAACACAAGCGGGTCAACTTCCAGGTGTAACCCTGCTACTTCATTTATATCTGCCACCACCTCCCGCCAATAGGTCTGGAGGACAGGGCATGCCCATACAACATGAAAGAAAGTTCCCACCGACTGCCTGCACTTGGGACAGACATCTTCTACTCCTGGGTAAATGCTGGACAGCCTGTGCGGGGTATAGTACGCTCTATGCAGAAACTTCAACTGGACAAACCTGTCTCTTGCTGAGATCATGAGTGGGATGCATTGCTGCAGACCCTCAGACCAGTCCTCTTCAGTCAGTTCAGGGATATCCAGCTGCCATTTAGTGAACAGTGGGATCATTTTGGAGGCGTCCTTACAGGTAAGTCTGATGTACATGGAAGACAGTGTACGGTCAATATCCATTGCTGTAAGTAGGGACTCAACTGAGTGCGTAGCTATAACTATCCCGTCAGGGAACTGGGCCCTAGCCGCATGACTAAGTTGTACGAATCTAAAGAACATCCATGAGGGAAGTTGATATTTACTTTTTAATTCTGTGAACGACATAAGGCGGTCATCTTTATAAATATGACGTATTGTCCGGATCTCGTATGTGGCCCACACCTGCGGGTCTGGGATAGATTGGAAATGTGGCAGTGCGGGGTTACCTCATAGTGGGGTATATGGTGAGACAGCGTTCCGAGCATTAAGGTTTTCGGATACCTGTCCCCAAACCCTCACTGTCGTCTTCATCGGCGTAGTAACTCAAGGGCTGTATCTCGGACCCCTGTATACTAGGTAGCTAAGTTCTGAGTATGAACCAAGAATCGCCGCCTCTAAGTTAACCGCTGGGTTGGCTCTGTCCTGAGTAAACCACCATCGTACAGACACCAATACCGCCGCCCAGTAATATTTCTTAAAATTTGGTAGGGAGAGGCCTCCTTCTGTAAGTGATAGCTGTAGTGTGTGTTTAGCTATTCTGGGAGCTGCCCCCGCCCAGACAAAAGATGTGATAGCTTGGTCCAATTTGACAAGGAAAGAGTTAGGAATGGGGACTGGGGTATGACGGAAGGCATACAAGAATTTTGGTAGGAAGGACATTTTAATTAGGTTCACTCTCCCCACTGGAGTCAGTGGAAGTGTCTTCCATACCGAGCATCGCTGGACAAAGCGCTGTAGGATGGGAAAGACATTGTCCTCTAAGTACTTCTGCTGGTCTACTCGTACCTGAATACCCAGATACTTGAACCGTGCTACCCTTTTCAAGGGGGTGGGTGAGCCTGTCAGCCTGGGGACTTCTGTCAGGGAGAACAGGAGCGACTTTTCCCAGTTCACCCGGACTCCTGAGAACACACCAAATTGGTTGATAATAGACAGAGCCGCCCCTAACGATTGCTGGTCATCCTGAAGGTATAAGAGCATATCGTCCGCATATAACGAAACATTTTCAGTCAGGGGAGGGAACGAAATGCCTCTCACCGCCATTGCCGCCCTGAGAAGCACCGCTAACGGCTCAATCGCATGGGCGAAAAGAGCCGGGGAGAGTGGACAGCCCTGCCTGGTGCCTCGGTGGAGGGGGAATGATGCCGATAAAATACCGTTCGTATGCACTCTGGCCGTCGGGCTTGAGTACAGAAGGCGCACCCATTTTATAAATTTAGGTCCCACGCCAAATCTAGGTAGAATATGCCATAAATATTCCCACTCCACCGAGTCAAAGGCTTTCTCTGCGTCCAGGGAGGCCACCACGTCAGTCCCCCCCTTATTAGCCGAGCTCACAATCACAGTAAACAATCTACGCAAATTGATATCTGTTCCCTTGCCTGGCATAAAACCAGTCTGATCACCATGGATTAAGGATAGGATAACTGTATTGAGCCTGGTAGCCAGAACCTTTGCAAGGATTTTTGCATCCACATTAAGGAGTGATATGGGCCTATATGAGGAGCAAAGATCGGGGTCTTTTCCAGGCTTGGGTACCACGACAATAACAGCTCTAGACATAGAAGGGGGCAAAGAGTCAGAGTCAAAGGAGGCGTTTAGGACTTCCAGCAATCTAATGGCAAGAGTGTCAACATTTTCCTTATAAAATTCCACGGGGAAGCCATCATCACCTGGGGTCTTTCCGGACTGGAGGGAGCTAATAGCCGTTTGAATCTTTTTGAGGGAAATCGGAGCGTCAAGTCTCTGCCGTGCCGCCTCTGACGGGAAGGGCAACTCAATGGCTTCTATGTACGTCTGTAGTTCATCAGCAGAATACTGTATTCTGGACGAATACAGGTCCTCATAAAATGAGGCAAAACAACTGTTTATGTCTCTAGGGTCAGACAGCAACCGACCAGAGGCCTCCTTAATATTAGCTACAGAGGTCGTCGCCGCCTGCTCCCGAGACAGCCATGCAAGGAGACGCCCGGTCCGCTCACCCTGTTCGAAGATACGATGTGTCTGGTGCAGCATCATCTTCTTTGTGGCTGTTACCCAAAGAAGTGTCACTTCGCGCATCGCACACTGTAAGTCTACTCTACAGGTTTCATCCTTACTGGCAGTATACTGGGCCTCTAAGCGATCAACCCTGCGCTCAGCCTGGAGCAGTGTCTCACCAGTCTGGCGTCGGGTGGAACCTATGGCTTTCTGATAATGATCCTTAGCATGAAATTTAAAGTTTTCCCATGTAGAGGCAGGCGTGGTAGTGGGTGGATTGGCTGCCCAATATTCCCGCACAGCTAATTCAGCCCCCGGAACTATACGGTCATCAGAGACCCAATACCTGGACAATCGCCAAAGGCAGTCGGCGGGAGCAGGACCCATGTTTAGTTTTAGTAGGATGGGGGAGTGGTCAGATATACCCCTAGACAAATGGGAGATCTCTTGTACCTTAGTAAGAAGAGATCTAGTGGCAAATATCAAGTCAATGCGGGACATGGCCCTATAAGAGGCTGATTGGCAGGTGTAGGATCTCAAGAGGGGATTCTTCCATCGCCAAACATCCGTTAGATCGAACGTGGACATCCATTTAGAAAGTGGGGATTCCACAGACTTATCCGGAGTCAGCCTATCTACAGCAGGGCAGGGAGGCATATTAAAATCACCCGCTAGAACTACATTGTCGGTGGAGCATCCTGCTATAAATTTAGTAATTTTATTTAACATCAACAGCGACGCTGGTGGGGGTATATAAAGTCCCACTATCACCATAAGCACATTTGCTATAACTGCATGCATTATTACGTATCTACCCTCGGGATCCAAGTGCAGGTCCAGCAGTGTAAAGGATAGGTTCTTGTGAATTAATATACTAACCCCTCTGGCATACGAGGAAAAGGTGGTGTGATAGTAGTGTCCCACCCACGGTTTCTTTAAACTAAGGACTCGACCCCCGGTAAGGTGGGTCTCCTGTAATATGCAAATATCTGGACGGTGCAGTTTAAGGAAGTTAAAGACTAGTGAACGCAGGAGGAGAGCACTCAGATCCCTAGGCAGGGAAAGCAATCTCATCGTCCATAGCATTACAATTGACTTTGTATATATGATCGACCAGCTATAAGTACTCTGAAAACAGCATACCCCATATACCTGTGCATAACTAAGATAACACATTTTTTTAAACTTTAACCTGACATCCCCCCCCCCCCCGCACCCCCCCCCCAAACCAGAGCGTTCCTGTTCCCAAAAACCAAACATGATCAACGATCAATTAGGGACATGAACCAGAGGCTCAGAAGCAGATAGCGCCCTCTCAATGTACAGAGGTCTAGGTCTGTTGAAGATGCCGCCATCAACGGGATATAGCGGAATTCCTTTAATTTCTCCCGGTTAGTACCGGGGGCACATACTTAAGATAAATCCCCCTCCCCCTCAAACAAAAAAAGGAAACCCCCCCTTCCAAAAATAACCGAAGGGGGGAAAAATAAAAGGAGTATAAAACAGGAGGGAGTAGGTGCAACAGTGTCACGTAGGCAGAAGTAGAAAAACGGCCAGCAAGCGAAATATCAGCCTGGGCTGCAAAAAAATTGTTTAACTGTCACCGCCGAATGTCAGACCTGTTAGGATAGTCTTTTTCGTGGCAGCTCCTCTTGACTCAATGAAGTCGGCCAGAAGGTGAAAGTCAGGGCAGTCAATATAGTTCCAGGGTTAGAGACGGGTGGTGCACCATCCCCAATTAAAGCAAGGGTCAAACAGGGGGGAGTTACCGAGCAAGGGCCCCCGGTTATCCCATCGAGCCCAAGCCCCTCCAACTGCAAAATCCTGTGTCTGACCTTGTGTAGAGTCAGAGGGGTTAACTTAAGGCAGTTCGTGACAGTATCCATGTAACGGACAAACTGCAAGGGCCAGGGATAAAGTATCAGCAGAGAGCAAGTAGCATCAGCAGGCCGTCAACACCCCTAATGGCGAGAGAGAGTGTTTAACCATTGTGAGGCCTCGTTAGGTGAGGTAAAGAAGCGGACAGTTTCCCCGTCTTGCACACGGAGTCGGGCAGGGAACAGCATACTGTACCGTATTCCCTTAGCTCTCAGGGCCTGCTTCACCACATCGAACGACTTGCGCTGCTTCTGGGTGTCCACCGAGAAGTCAGGGAAAAACATCAGGCGGGTCGCTTTGTGCCGGATGTCCGCCATCTTGCGAGCCTCGCGGAGTATCAGATCTCGGTCCCTGAAGTTTAATAGCCGAAATATGAATGTTCGGGGTGGAGTCCCCGGGGTCCCCTGGTTGGTGGCATCCTGTGAGCCCTCTCAACGGCAAAGTATGGCGAAAACGCCGCCTGGGGGAAAAGTGATCGTAGTAGCAGCTCCGTGTAGGCAGAGGTGTCGGGGCCCTCGGATCCCTCAGGCAGGCCGATTATCCGTAAATTATTGCGTCTGTTTCGGTTCTCCGAATCTTCAGCTTTGGCCTCCAGATGCTTCACTCTCACTTGCAGGGTGCGAAGGGAGGCCGAGTGATCTCTAACTGTGTCTTCCGTGTCCCCCACTCGGCGCTCCACCTCAGTGACCCGCTGTCTTACCTTCTCAAAATCTTGCCGGATAAGACCAATCTCTAGTTGCACGGTATTAATCTTGGTGGTGAGAGCAGAGAGAGAGGACTGACAGCCCGTGATAGCCTGCATCAAGGCAGCGAAATTACTCTGTTCCGTAGAAGCAGGTTTAGGCCCTTCCGTCTGGGTCACCATGTTGTGCACTGCTTCCACGTGTGCAGCGGCGCCTCCAGGATTAATATGAGTATTTCTCAGGCTATGTTGCTCCAGGCGCTGCCGGTTCCTTGTCCGCATCCGCAGGGGGAGATTAGGAGTCGTCTCAGGTAGTTAAGGAGATTCAGAGGATGGGATAAAAGGATTAATTCCCCGCGATGGCTGCAGAGCTTCTTGTCCAAGCGTCCTACTCCGTCACTATCTTGGCCACGCCCCTCCACTGTGTCACCATCTTAAATACATTACGGAATTAACCAAGCCTCTTTCTGAGCCTCATCCAGCCAAACTACTAGCACATAATCAAGTGCCATGTATCTATGTGATCCTTATGAATAACAAAACATTAGTCCAAAGACCACAAAGGTATCACTCCTGTGTGACCAGTAGAAAAGAGGTTTATAATACTACTGGCGAAGAGCTCACCAGAAAAGGTCTCTAATATATATGATTTACCCATTCCCGATTACTTAAAACAAGTGGCCCAAGACTCAGAACCGAGTTCACATTTCAACAAGCTGATAATTACTAATACAAGCAAAATTAAAATTAAAAATTAAAACCTGAAACTCCAACAATATTTAAGAACATTTTCTCCACAGGAAGTATTAAAAATTAGTTTCAAGTGTCACCACTTGATACCACATCGGGGTGACCTCTAATGGAGAAAGTAGAAAGGTTCCACCTGTCAGCCAAATAATTCACCAGCAGGGGAAACCCCTCATATGAGATTAAATCTAGATTGCTAAAAACTATAAAATCTAGACCAATAGCACATTAGTCTGATCTTCAGCTTCTCTGCATTTAAATCACCAATATGCTCACAAATACTGATTAAAAATTGTGGTGAAAAACTAAATTAAGAAAAGTCCCAAAAATATTTATACAACAGGAAATATTAACATTTTATTAAAGGTGTCACTACTTGATACTACATCAGAGTGACCTCTAGTGGAAAAACATGGAAGTCCACCCAACAATTAAAATGGTTCACCAGGAGATGCCATTTATCATGTATAGTTTGGATCTAGGCTACTCTAGAAAAAACAGAATTGGTATCACATTATCCTATCGCCATCTACTCCTCAATTTAAGAATTATTAATAAACGCATTAACATCAATATTAACGTTAAGACCAAAAGGAACATGCACCTACAGTGTCACTTACAATTCTACTTCCTCCTCTCCTTTTCCCTTCTTTGTCGGGGTCCCCCGAGGTCCTGTTCTTGCACCTCTTTTATTTTCAATCTACACCTCTTCCCTGGGGCAGATGATTGCCTCACACGGCTTTCAATATCATTTCTACGCTGACGACTCCCAAGTCTATCTCTCCACCCCTTAACTCACTCCATCACAACCATCCACCCATCCCTATATGCCAGGGTGCTAGGTGTTATCCTGGACTCTGAACTCTCCTTTCGGCCCCACATCCAATCCCTTTCCAAAGCTTGCCGCCTCAGCCTCCGCTACATCTCCAAACTACGTCCCTTCCAAACCAATGAAACCACAAAGCTCCTGATTCACTCCCTGGTTATCTCTTGCCTCAACTACTGCAAATCCCTCCTCATTTGCTTACCTTTAAATAGACTATCCCCTCTTCAGTCCATCATGAATACTGCTGCCAGACTTATCCACCTTACAAACTGCTCAGCGTTTGCTACCCCTCTCTGCCAATGCCTTCATTGGCTGCCACTCACCCAACAAATGAAATTCAAAATACTAACAATAAGTTACAAAGCCATCCACAATTCTGTCCCCAGCTACATCACAAGCCTAGTCTCAAAATACCAACCTAATCGTCCTCTTCGTCCCTCCCAAGACCTCCTGCTCTCTAGCTCCCTCAACACTTCCTCCCATATTCCCCTCCAAGACTTCTCCCAAGCCTCTCCCATCCTCTGGAATACCCTACCAAAATCTGTCAGGCTCCAAATCTATCTAGTTTTAGGCGATCCCTGAAAACTTTTCTCTTCGGAGAAGCCTACCCTGCCTCCACCTAACAACTGTTCTTTTATTTTCTTCATCAGCTCATCCCCAGAGTTATTACCCTTTGTATCACTTGACCCTCCCTCCTAGATTGTAATCTCTAACGAGCAGGGCCCTCTGATTCCTTCTGTATTGAACTGTATTGTAATTGTATTGTCTGCCCTACTGTTTTAAAGCACTGCGCAAACTGTCGGCGCTATATAAATTCTGTATTATAATAATAATAACCTGAAGGGAATTGGGATTATAGCCTTTTTCAACAAATCTTTTTTTATAGGACCTTAGCTTGTATATCAAACTCAACAACCTCTGAGCAATTGCGCCCAAGTTGCAAAAACTGGCTTTTGGGCCCTGCCTTCAACCATGACTCATGGTGACAGCTGTCCAGAGCAATGTAAGAGTTTCTATCTGTAGGTTTGAAAAAAGTAGTAGTGATAAACCTGTTTTCCCTAATCAAGACCTTCAAATCCAAAAAAAATATTTCCTCCTTGCTTGCCTTAAAATTCAAAACAATCCCCTTGTTATTATTGTTAAGTAACTCCATGAACTCTAGAAGTTCAGAGTGACAACCTCCCCATAGGAAGAAGACGTCATCAATATACCTAGCCCAAAGGACCACATGAGGTCTCTGTTGTGCATAGATGATGCCCTCCTCCCACTTGGCCATGAACAAATTAGCCAGGCTTGGGGAATACTTAGCCCCCATGGCCACTCCTCTGTCCTGGTAGTAGAACTGGTTATCATACCAAAAATAATTATGCATTGCCGCAATTTGTAACAGCTCCATAATAAAATCCTGCTGTAATCTAGGAAGACTAAAATTATGGTATAAATATAGTTGAACTGCCTCCAGGCCCAGGTGGTGGGGAACAATTGTATATAAGGAGGGTGTCACCAACCATAACCCTTCAATTGGGGTAAGGTTGAACAGGAAATTGATGACGTGCCTAGTATCCTTAATATACAAAGGTATCCTCTGCACCGATGGCTGAAGATAGTGATCAATACACTTGCCCACCCGGGATGTAATAGAGTCTATGCCACTGACAATGGGATGTCCCGGGGGCAAGTTTGGTTTTTAAAGCGGGGGTCCACCTATCTATCGTTTTTTTTTTTTTTAGTTCATTCACAAACTTTTCTTCTCAGCATTACATACTCACATATTGTGTGTAATATGTCCGCCTGTGTCAGATTTCGTCGGAAAGAATAACTTATATTATTCACTGCAGGCGGTTTCCATCTTCATTGTGGGCATTTGAAGCCCACAAGCATTTATTTCCTGGATGTGGTGAATGCTGTGCTCCCAGCATTCACCGCTCATTCCCGCACATGCACAGTGGCATCCTGGGAAGCCTGAGACTAGCTCCCAGGATTCTGGGAGAGGCTAGAAACACGCCTACTCCCACGGGAGGAGAACCAGGAAGTGCAAAGAAGAATAGAAAAATAAAAGGTAATTACGGCGATTTAAATTTTTTTAAAGGGCATGTCAGCATCTAGGCAAGGAAGAGAGTACATACAGATATTGTTCAAAATTTGGGTGGAACCCCGCTTTAAGGATCTTAGGTGGATAATAAACAATTGGAGTACGGGGAGCGCATGGTACCAATAAGAGTTTCTCCCTTTTTTTGATAATACCCTGATTAAATCCTATATCGACAATCTCTTCTAATTCTTTCTTATAGCTAACTACTGGATCCCTATTTAAAGGTGTATAGGTGTCACAACCTTCCAGGCATCCACCATACATATGTAGCACTTACCCCCTAAGGAGCTGCTGGTAATTAATCGGGCCTGTACTCTGCTCTTCCACCGACCCCCCCCCGTATGAATTGGCTCAACCCACTTGACACAGCTGTGTAACAGTGTTGGTGTGGAACCCAATAACAAAGAATAACCATATATTGTACCTCTATTATTACCTGGGTGTCTGTTGCTCCACCTGCTTAGAGAATAAACAAATAAACAAAGCCTCACGCCAGTTATGTTTTAACCAGACTGTAAGTTTACTGAAGGCTGGTTTAAAACAGTAATTACAGTAACAATTCTGGTACACAAATTCAGAACAATAATAAACTAGGTGCACAGAAATAATTGTCACTCAAAGATTACCTGAATGATGCATGCAGGCGCGCCTCCAAGTGGGACTAGTGCTCAGGGTGATAAGACCTTGACACTGGGCACCTTCCCACTTCCAGTGCGACCACGCAACACACACTGGACTTGCAGCACACTACCTAATGCTAGAAACACAATACAACACAATATAAATGCTCAAGAGCTCCCCCTGCAGTGCAATACAGCTCCTAGAGCATGTTACGGAAACACAAGGCCTTACAATGAATGGTATAGTCTTGTCGTCTTTCTTCAGCTAGCCATATTATACTGCAGTATCTGTATTCCAGTGAGTTAGCAGATGACAAGGTAATATAAAGTGGTAGATAATGGTGAACTCAATTTTGCAACACACTTGTAACTTTCTTCTGTGAGAATGCAACCGGACCGTCAGTCAATGCCTAGTAGAGTACAGGCTTTGAGGCCTGGTTAAACACAGTCTATTTGACTGAGACTATTCCGTAGGACTACAGCTCTCGGCAACACTCTGCTATTAGTCTATACCGTGTTAAGTGCTCTATGTAAATCTTGGGCAACAGCCCTCTCACCACACCAGGCCTAGACAGCTGTACTGCTATGTCTCTGCGATCTCAGTCCTGCTTCCAGTGGGCTCCGGGACACCGCACCGTTCCATCCGATGAGCAATGGTTATCGTCAGGCTCCTTCAGGCTTCCTGGATCCTCCGACCCAATCACACGCGACTCCAGCACACTGTGTCCAACACCTCTCCAGTGGCATCAACTCCCTTCCGCGCTAAGCAGGCCGTGCTCTGCTGAACACTCCCACACAGGTCCTAGCAGGCAGGTCTCACGTCCCGGAAAGAAGAGAAGAAAGCATGGCCTCGCTGGGCCTTTTATTTCACTACCCAGCATGCAGTTCTTTAACTTGGCCTCATGGGTAGGTAAGTAAGGCACTGTGGGTAAGTAAGTCCTTTCCAGATAAACCTTTAAAGCGGGGTTCCACCCAAATTTTGAACAATATCTGTATGTATTCTCTTCCTTGCCTAGATGCTGACATGCCGTTTAAAAAAATTTAAATCGCCGTAATTACCTTTTATTTTTCTATTCTTCTTTGCACTTCCTGGTTCTCCTCCCGTGGGAGTAGGCGTGTTTCTAGCCTCTCCCAGACTCCTGGGAACTAGTCTCAGGCTTCCCAGGATGCCACTGAGCATGTGCGGGAACGAGCGGTGAATGCTGGGAGCACAGCATTCACCACATCCAGGAAATAAATGCTTGTGGGCTTCAAATGCCCACAATGAAGATGGAAACCGCCTGCAGTGAATAATATAAGTTATTCTTTCCGACGAAATCTGACACAGGCGGACATATTACACACAATATGTGAGTATGTAATGCTGAGAAGAAAAGTTTGTGAATGAACTCAAAAAAAAAAAACGATAGATGGGTGGACCCCCGCTTTAAGTCACTTCTTGCACATGCTCTATAGCATGTTCTGATGTGTAAGAGATAAGCTGGCCACTAGAGGGAGCCAAACACTAATCTAATAGCATTACATACTTACATAGCATTAGCTGGCAAAAATCCCAGCGCTACACATACAAACCTTAGAACTTGAGAAAGAGAGACATCACAGATAGACCAGGACCTGTGGTATGGTTGCATCCCTTGGCAATAAGTGGATGGTGCTGAATTAGGGCATTGAGTCTACTAGTGTATACATCACACATGTATGCCACAGTCTTTGTACACAGAAAACACTGTCTTCCAGAAACACATAAACCTCAGCACACAGGATATTTGCTGAGGTTTATGTGAAAGTCTAACCTTAAAATGATATCAGGTTAATGTGACTTTTAGGTAAACCAGCATACTGGTAAAGCTCAAGGTGAACATTTTACTTTAGGAGAGCTTTATCCCCCCTTCAACGTTACATTGCGATCCACGCAGCAGAAAAAAAATGCTTGTGTAACATTAAGATAAGATTGAGTTGGGTTGACAAGGGCACAAATTAGCATGACAGGGTGTGTGACAGGTTTGTGATTGGTTAAAATTCAAATCACATTGTGTTCACTTACACATGCATTGATTCTTGTGCAGTAAAAGCAAAAGTCATCCAGATTATTCAACATCATTGTTGGGACCTGAGGATTAATCTGGGGATCTAATAATGGAGACAATAGTGGAGATATTGGACTGACAATAAGTGCAGTGGCATCAATCGTAATGTCACTAGACTTCAGATGTAAACAGAATGTGCAAGTATTATGGTTTTTTTAATAGAAAAAGACCATGTTCTCAGCTATTGCACAGATAAAGGATAAAGCTGCTTGCCTAATGTTTTGATATCCTAAACATAAGCGTATATATACAAGATGGGGGCAGCGCTAAATTCAATCCTATAAAATAAAATGATCTTACTCAAAAATAAATTGGAGGCTTATTCCACAGACAATAAACATCAGTGCAGAAAAACAAACAAAAGAAGTCTGAAGTGAATATATGACTCAGTGCAGGGATGGTGTGAACCCCCAACTGAGATCCACACAAACGTGCATATATCCTTAATCATACAATAGTAAATTATATGTCCAATGTGAAATCAACTCAAGAAAAGTTCCCAAACAACTTCAGTGCCAAAAAGAAGAAATGTATATAGTTATGGTGGAATTCACTCATAATTATGCAACACTTCACTGGTAATCCTCCATCACACCACAGTGCCCAAATGAAATCAGTGCTTATCAAAGCTCCATGGCCCTCCAAATGTGAGTGGTCATGATCAGCATGTATATAATCTCCAACCAGCTCTGCTTAATATCTGTGCTCCAAGAATTATACACTCCCACTCCGGATGTGGACAGATTACATGAAAGCAAAAAACAAAAAATGCCCGCTCATAGTGTAAAACCATCAAACACTTTATCAAAAAACTGCAAGTGCACTTACATTTGAAAAAATTCTAAAATTTTCATAAATCTCAACCAGCATCCAGCTTGTATGGGAACTCCTCTGTGCACGTGCTTGATTGGTTTGTGTGGACCCATCCTCCTTCTCTGATCTTATATAAGCATGTCATGGGAGTTCTGTAGGTGGTCCTCTGAAGACATCAACATTTAACAAAATACATAAGGAGGTGGCACAGTGGAGTTCCGATACAAGCTGGATGCCAGTTGAGATTTCTGGAAAGTGTTTTGAATTTTTCCAAATGTAAGTGCACTCAGAGTTTTTAATAAATGGCGTTTAATGGTTTTAAGCTATGTGCAGGCATATTTAGTTTTTTTTACTTTCATGTAATCTGTCCCCACCTGGAGTGGGAGTGGACTTCTTTTGTTTGTTTTTTCTGCAGTGATTTTAGTGAAATAAGTCTTGAATTTATGTTTGATTTAGGGCGAATTCACATTAATCCTCCTTCAACTTGCAGAGCGGCTGGAGCGCCTCACCGCTCCGACAGCTTTGCGTTGCTGCTGTGCCAGGGTCAGTGTGATGCATGATTCATCTCATTGCACTGCTCCCTTTTTTTTGTTTTGTTTTGTACAAGCTTTATTTGACGTGTACAAAACAGACACTCCATTCAATGCAATGTCGGGCGGTGCGCTGCGATAAAGTGCAGCAAACCTGCATTTTAACACAGCACGCTGCAGCACACTCCAATGCAATCTGCAGAAGTAATGGAAGCCCAGAATCTGATTTTTTCCACTCCTGGGTATAGTGCTAGAAGCTGGCAGTCAGCAACCAATGGTTCCAGCACTACTGCAGGGATGGCCAGGGGTGTTGCATACCAACAGAACAATTGTCTGGTGCAACTGTGGTGGCCTTTTGTTTTCTTTGGTGACTTATAACTGGCTGCAAAGTTGCTGCTGTACTGTTCTACAGTTATCTTTTATGCAGCAACATTGGATAACATAAGCTACTGAAGCTGATAATTCTGTAATTCTGACTCCAAATGCCGGAAAAGTCAATAGCTCAATAGCTGAGCTATAAAATGCTGGGACACAAACTTTTATTCAATTGCAATTCATTTATCCTTGGCAACAAATGTGCAATTCTGTTACAAATTGCTCCTACAAAATCATTCAAAGACAGGCCACTTAAAAGTATAACTAAAAGCAAAACTTTCTTTTTTTTACTTTTGGATAGAGTGGAGAGTGATACGAACACCTGCCAGTTTCTATTGCTGTCTGTGCCCCGTTAGGGAGAAACACCCTATTTGTCATGTGTAACATTATCATCGAAATTAAAATAAAATATCAAATATTGGGTCATCCCCAGAACAGTAATAGAGGAGAAATGTTCTGGTTCCAAGGTGAGGCGATCCTTATTTTGGCAGGATTTCCTCTCACTTCCTATTTTGGCTATGTTACAGGAAGTGCAGGGAAATCTGCCCAATGGGACACAGATGGAAAAAACTGGCAGGGGTTATAACCCCCTCCTTTAGTCTATCCAAAATTAAAAAAAAAAATTAAAAAAAAACATTTTGCCTTTAGTTTTATTTTAAAAAGAGAATAGTTCAAGCAACAAATTAATGCATGCATGCACTTACTATGTTGCATAAAATATAATGGTAGCTTTAAAACTCTCTATTAAAAATTCAATAACTTTAGCCTTTATTTCATTTTTTTTACACTTTCTCCTGTAGAAAATCAGTGGTATTTCATTTAACATTATATGAGGCTAATTACGCAGTATTATAAAGATGGTTAAGTAACTGCAGGTGAATTGATCTTGTGGGATGCAGGGGGCTTACACAGGAATAAAAGGTCAAGTAAATAAGAGAATGTCTGTACAATATCACTACAGCTGTATTACCTGGCATAGGACCTTGTATTTAACTTCTGTGCAATTCTGCTGTCCAGATGGCTGGACAGCTGCAACTGTTTGGTTCCATGTCCCAGATGCAGACACTGTTCAACATGCTGAAAGCAACAGTGTGTGTGTGTGTGTGTGTGTGTTGATAGTGTGACAGGTGCCTTGGGAAATTTAGTGAAAGGTATTTATGTTTCTCCCAGGTCATAACATAAATGGCTCTGATCCATTCAGACAGGTTAGCACTTTGAAGGTAGGATAATGCCTGTAACCTTGTGGATTGCATTCCCTTAATCCATCAAGAAATCCTTACAGTATTATGCATATCTTTAGATATATAGCAAAACAAATGTACAGTGAGGTAGGTAAAGTTGATCCAGGGAAAATCCGATTGCCTTTCGGGGGATCAGAAAGGATTTTTTTCCCTGCTGTAGCAAATTGGATCATGCTTTGCTGGGGTTTTTTCACCTTCCTCTGGATCAGCTGTGGGTGAAAGATTGTGTATATGGGATTGTATGATTTTTTTTTTTTTTTTTTAACTAGAGGAACTTGTGTCTTTTTTTCAACCTGACTAACTATGTAACTCATAAGGGCAATAAGGCCACCCATAGACATAAGATCACAGTCATCACAATCTACAATCTACAATGGTATGTCAATGCTACTGTCTGGTTGCTGTATTTGGGTAAATATAGTCACACAGCACAGAAATCCAGCAATGGCCTCCTTCACTTTTAGTCCCCAATGACATTTCAATGGGATGCCCTACACGTGGGCAAAGTAGCTCATGGGACATTTTGGCGTGTTGCCATTTGCACATTTTTTACTGTTGCTTTTGCTGCATTTTGCTTGTTTCTTCATGGGGCAAAATGTGCGTTTGCTTCAGCATTTTGGGTGCCATGAACAGCTGATAGCACTAAAAGTGTGACTAGTTCATTTTAGGTGTATAAAGGTGGCCATACAGAAGACAATATAGTATACAATCTGATTGTACAAACTTTGTACGATCGTCTTTATATTTACCAAACTATATGATAGGAGGGGACATCTATCTATCCAACCATCCATTCAGGTAGGCCCTTGCACTACATAGTTAATGATAGATCTAAAGGAAATTGTACAATATGATTTTATAGTGTATGGTGAGCTTACATGACTTCCAGCACACACTTCTCCTGTTTTCAAAACTACAGCTCTATCTACATAGACTGTAATTGCTCATCTAAACATATTCAGCCAAAAGAGTGATCTATGTAATTTACAGTATGTAAGATAGAAAAAAATTGATGGCTGTATATTTAGTGAGAACAGTGATTGCTAATTGCATTGGAAAGGAGCACAGCTGAGGAGGTGGGTGAGAGCGATCTCCTGAAGGAGGTAGATGCAGAGTGTTGTGTTATTGAGGTAAGCTGTGAACGAATTCCTTGTACTGGTGCTTCCCTTCTGTCCTGAATACCAAATTCAGGGTGACTAATGGAGGAGTTTTCAACAGGACACTGAGGCTGCGGTAAGGCCTGAGCTAAAAGCAATAGAAAGCTTTTTCTTTTCTGCAAAAAAAGTACATTAAGGCTCTATGCACACTGGGCTTTAAAAACTGCCGTTCCCCTGGCAGAAAAAAACAATTTATAAAAAATGTTTTTATTACAAAGTTTAGATGAGTTTAGGAGAGTTTTGCAGTTTTTTCTGCCAGAAAGCTCCAATCGGAAACGCCAAACAGATGGGTTTCTTTTCCTGCCTCTAAACGTTAAGCTTAACTCCTTCCCGTCGGTGCTATAGCCGAATGACGGCTACAGTACGGACCTACATTGCCAGGAGGCCGTCATATGACGACCTCCCCTTTGCATGCTCTCCACATGCCCCCTGTGGGGCACGAGCGTGCGCTCTGTGATCACCGAGTCAATGAGACGCACGATCCCGACCCCCTACCATGTGATCAGCTGTCAGCCAATGACAGCTGATCTTGTGATGCAAACAGAAGATCGGTAATAGGTTTTTGTTCCCCTCACGCTAACAGTGTGAGGAGAAAAAAAAGCCAATCACCGGCTTCTGTGAAAGGGACAGCGGTCCCGAAGAGGAAGAGGTGCAGCCACCTCCCCTGTGCCCACCAGTGCCGCCTGCCAGTGTCACCTGCCAGTGCCCACCAGTGCATATCAGCGCCACCTGCCAGTACCCACCAGTGCTTATCAGTGCCCACCAGTGGTGCCAATCAATGCCTCTTCAGTGCCACCTAGCAGTGCTGCCTATCAGTGTCACCTACCAGTGCCCATCACTGCCTCCCATCAGTGCCCAAAACTGCCACCCATCAGTGAGCATCAGGGTTAGCTATCAGTGCCACCAAGCAGTGCCATCTATCAGTGCCCTTCAGTGCCACCTATCAATACCCTTCAGGGTTACCTATCAGTGCCACCTATCACTGCCACCTATCAGTAGGCATGTGCAATTCGTTTCGTTCCGAATACGTTTTTAAACGAATTTCGACAAATTCGTTAATTCGTAAATATCTGAATTAACGAAAACCCGTTTAACTAATTTTTCCAAATATTCGTAAATTCGAAAAATTTGTACATTCATAAATTCATACATTCGTAAATTCGTACATTTGTAATTTACGAATGTACATTCGTACTTTCGTAAATTTGTACATTAGTAAATTAGTAAATTCGTAAATTTGTAAATTCCGAAATTTGGAAATCTGAAATAATAATTAACTAATAATAACTTAACTATTACTAGTAACTTTTAAATTATAGGTATTGTAATTTCCTTTCAAATTTGGCTGTTAGTGAACGTAACACATACAAATTTATCCAAAGTTATGAATGATCCGAAATAACGAATGCCGTATCCAAACGAATGGAACGTAATGAATTAATAATAATATATAACAATAATAATAATAAAAATGTTTTATTATTATTTATTATTAATTTGTTCCATTCCATTTGTTTAGATGCAGTATTCGTTTAGGATAATGCGGAACTTCGCATAAATTCGTATTTGTTACGTTCACTGACAGTCAAATTTGAAAGGAAATTACAATACCTATAATTTAATAGTTAGTTACTATTTCAGATTTTCGAATTTTCGGGTTTTTGGATTTTCAAATTTCGAATTTACAAATTTACAAATCTTCTAATTTACAAATGTACAACTTTTACGAATGTAAGAATGTACAAATTTACGAATGTATGAATGTACGAATGTACGAATGAACGAATGTATGAATTTACGAATGTACAAATTAAAGAATTGTGATCATAACGAATGACCTGAAAAACTAAAAAAAAAAAATAAACAAATGAAACGAAAACCAAAATGAACAAATTTTGTGGCTGTGCACATGTCTACCTATCAGTTCCCTTCAGTGCTACCTATCAATGCCCTTCAGTGCCACCTATCAACTCCCATCAGTGCCACCCATCAGTGCCACCTCTCAGTGCCGCCTCATCAGTGCCCACCAGTGCCACCTATCAGTGCCCATTAGTGAAGCCTATCAGTGCAGCCTCATCAGCGTACATCAATGAAGGAGAAAAATTACCTGTTTGCAAAATTTTATAAGGAAATAAAAAATAGTTTTGTGTTTTTTTGTTTTTTTTTACATCTTCGGTCTTTTTTCATTTTTTTAACAAAAAAAAAATAAATAATCCAGTGGTGATCCAATAACATCAAAAGAAAGCTCTATTTGTGGGGAAAAAAAATGATAAATATTTCATTTGGGTACAGTGTTGCATGACCACGCAATTGTCATTCAAAGAGTGTCAGCGCTAAAAGCTGAAAATTGGTCTGGGCAGGAAGGGGATTTAAGTGCCCAGTAAGCAAATGGTTAAAATATGCCTGTAATCGTCCTAATGTGCATGGACACATAGGATAACATTGAGCTGCTTCTACTGCCAGTACACAAAACTCCTGTAGAAGCAGCAATTTTTAAGCCAGTGTGCACGGAGCTTTATGGTATATTGGTACATAGAGACGCTGGAATTTAGAAAAAAAAAGGTCAACTTAGCTATTAAAAATATATAGAATTTTTTCAAGTTGAAATAAATCAGATTAGCCAAACTAAATGTAGAAGTTAAAAAATCAACTACACAGCCAAAATATGTTACTAGAACATGGTGTCACTGCCTGTGAAAATAGCACAGTTCCACAAAAGCACATACGGCACCTATCAACCATGTGATTTAAAGGTTTGGTAATATTTTCCATGCTACAACCAGTCACATTATAAGAACCCTCTCCCCATTGCATGGAAAAAAAATTCTATTGATTTGTTACATTTCCCCCATGGTAGCACCCATCTTTCCATGCCCTTTTTGACAATGGCTTGCCTATTAACCTTGAAAATATCCATAACTTTGTAGCAAGATATGCCCCAATCGGCTTCAAGCAGCTAAGTTTGGGTTTTGCGGATTATAAGCAGGATTTAACAAACCCCCTGTGAATCAAACCCAAGCAGACCTGCTCATAGAGCATTCTGTAGTCCTTTTCGGAGGGTGGTAGGAGTTTACATGCACATTGGATTGTTATCAATCCCTATTGTCAATCTCTGTTACCCTGGAAGCTTGGAGGAAGGAGGGAGGTATTATTGATCTCTTCTGGATAGTCAGTGGATGAGAAGTCAGTATGTAACTTGGCTCCAGGTCTCCTCAATCCAGGGGAGTATAGTACAGTTGGCTTTGGTTCCTCTATAGAACATGCCTCCTTGGTAGAGTTGAGATCAGAAAGGAGAGACATTGTTCCTCCATGTGTAATAAGCAGTTCAAAAGAAAGTGCTCTTGTGGAAACTTTTGGTCTTGATGTGAGAGTGATAACTGAACTTCAAAATAAAAAGCTTCTGTTATCCACACTGCAAAGAATAAAAAAACATCACAGTAAAAGAAAATTGGTTATTAAACCACGTGCCAACCGCCTAAATGTAAATATATGTCATTATTTTACAGTTAAATACCGGGGTTATGCAGCTAGATGCCATAACCCCAATATCTTTTTTTTCCTCAGGCGGTCGACTTTCTGATGAAAGTGATCCCAGCAGCGGATTCAATGCGAGATCACTTTTATAAGTGCCAGGAGGGGTTCCCACCTCCTGCCGCTTCCCGAGCTAACGTTACCATTCGCTGAACCATCCGGCGTTGGCTGTGTTTTAGCATAGAGATGAGTGATGGCTAGATGGCCACCGCTTATCTCTATGCCCTTGGAGGACCAGCGTGACATTGACGTTACTTTATGTTCTTGAGCCATGTAAACGTTTTTCTTTTGCTTTTAAGGGTAGAGGATAGATTTGGGGTATTTTAGACCCCAAATCTCTCCATAAAGAGGACCTGTCATGCTGTATTATTATCGCAAGGGATTTTTACATTCCTTGAGATAGCAATAAAAGTAATAAAAAAAAATGTTTAAGGAGACAGTGTAAAAATTAAAAAATATATAATAAAACAAACGTAAACTGTTTTTTAAAGCCCCCCTGTCCCCGCATGCTCACGCCCAGTATTGAACACATACGTAGGTCGCTCCCACATATGTAAACAATGTTTGCACCACACATGTGATGTATCTTTGCAAACTTCTGAGTGAGAGCATTAATTCTAGCACTAGACCTCCTCTGGTAACCTGTACAAATTTTTAAAGTGTCGCCTATCAAGATTTTTAAGTAACATAGTTTGGCGCCATTCCACAAGCGCATGCAATTTTGAGGCCTGGGTTCACACTGGAACTGGCTGCGGATCGCACAGGAGCACTGTGCGTCCCTGTTCCCCATTTCAGGGATGAATCAGGGCCAAATCTATGCCTGAATTCGGCCCTGAAATGGAGCCAAAGAACCAGTGCGCTACGCAGCCGCATCGGAGATATGTGAACTAGCTCCATAGGGAGCCAGTCACATTCTCCTGCTATGCAAATTGGATGCGGGGAAACCCACATCTATTTTGCATAGGTGTGAACCCGGCCTAAAGCATGACATGTTAGGTATCTATTTACTTAGCGTAACATCATCTTTCACATTATACAAAAAAATTGGTCTAACTTTAGTGGGTTTTTTTTAATTCATTAAAGTACCCTGTGACATAAAAAAATTCAACAACAGTAATTTTATTCTCCAGGGTCTCTGCTAAAAATATATATATATTATTTGGGGGTTCTAAGTAACTGTCTAGTAAAAAATACAGATTTTAACTTGTAAGCAACAAATGTCAGAAAAAGGCCCGGTCACATTGATTATTTCTATGCATCAGAAAAATACCTGGGCTAGAGGGATGTAAAAACGGCAGAGAACAGGAGGTTTACACAGGTTACACAAGGATCACGAGTTCAGAGGTGGTTGAGATTACAAAAAAGGAGCAGCAACGATGACATGCTGTCTGCCAGAAGACACACAAGTGGAATAAACATAAGCCTATGACCTTATTGGGAGCCCTGTTCTACAGAGGGAGAAGAAAGAGGAGAAATGTGGCCCAAGATTGCCTGACAAACTGAACAATTATTATTATTATTATTATTATTATTATTATTATTATCTACTGTTGTACCTAGTGTATATGTAAAATTGTTTACTTATTTTCCTAAAAACTAATTTTAATTATTAAATTTACACTATAATTTAACTGCCATTCTTAGGCATTACTCAACAATTGTGGCCAAAATACTTCCTTTTGTTTTCAGCATTTAACTCCTGGGGAGTGTCAACACAATTCTAAATCCTTTTTTTAAGCTGCACACTTAAGCAGCCCATAGATGATTTGATTTTCTTTACTTCCAGCGCAGGTGAAAGGAAAGAAAAACGCTTGATTCCCAGTGTTGATGGGGGAATGCCTCCCGCAGTGCTATTGTGTTCTGTTGGCAGGGGAGGGCCTTCCTTATTGGCAGAGCACAATGATTACTGCTGGCATTCTATAATCTATTGTATAGTGATGGATCGACTTGAGTACGATCAGCTTGCACATAGACAGACCAATCTTGGCTGGTTGATCCATGTATGGCCCTAGTTTTTTTTTTGTAACGGTGTTGTTGTCAGTGCAGTTGCAAAGGACTTGTTGCAAAGAAATATCAGACTGTTGCACCCTGGAGACTAAAATTTGTGCCTTTACTACACAATAATATTACTTCACCTATCACAAGTGGTATTGTAGTGCAGATTAAATGCTTAATGAAAAAGTCAATATAGTAAGATCCAACAACATCATTTATTAATATCAAGGATAACTATCACAAATTTTTAACCATAAGTGTAACATACTTTAAAAAACTGTATATAAGTTGTAAGTTGATTATTTTCAAAACTACCCTTATCTCTTAAGATTAACAGCAACAGAGGAAGAAGAAACTAACTATCATGACCACTGGTACAGATGTGTGAAGATGCTGATCACTGGGACAGATGTGTTTTACTGTGTGGGGGCACTGTGTGGGGACACTGTGTGTTTTACTGTGTGGGGACACTTTGTGGGGACACTTACTCAAGTGATCAGTGAGTGTAAAGTGCTTTACACTCACTGATGCCCGTCGGCAACACAGACCGGCTCTCCTTCTCCTCACTGATAGGCTCCATGTGAGGAGAAGCAGAGCCGATCAACTGACAGCTGGCTCTGTTTACATCACACGATGGCTGTCATAGGACACAGCCATCATGTGATCAGGAGGGACAATCACTGAGCCCTCCTGCTGAGCAGTAATGCACTGTGTCCAGGAAACACAAGCCAACTGGGATCACGTGGCTGCATGGGAACACCCCCGCGCACTCACGCTCCTTATGAGGGACGTTCAGGAATGTCCACTCAGAAGGACAAAATGACCACCCGGCTGTTTATGTACAGTGGCCAGGTGAGAAGAAGTTAAGCTTTGACAATAAAACCTGGAAGCTAATTGATTACTATGCACAGCTGCACCAGAGTCTGCGTGCACCAGTTTTAGTAAATCTCCCCTAATAATACAAAAGGAGATGTATGAAAACCTTTTACATGTACTTTCATCAAAAATCTTTTAAACAATTTATAGTGATTCATAAGTATGCATACACGCGTTGAAGGAAAATTTGAAATTTATGATAGCTGTCATATATTGCATACGTTTTTTCGGTGGCCTAAATAATGTATCATAGATGCAACTCTAATACTAAGAAGTTTTTCTACACACAGAGAACATTAGGTTATACTAGGCTTTGCAAAATTGTATCCACATTCGATACTTTTCTTCTGAAGGTACTGCACTCTTACCATTGCTCAAAGCTGATTAAAAATACTCTTAAAGGTCAAATGGTATGGATAAAAAGAATACCTAGCAGAGAAAGCGATACTGACAGGAATATCGAAGTCTTAGAACTTTTTTTGAAGATACGTAAATAGACAAAAAAATACCTATTTCTGCTGTTACATAATAACTGCAACTGTAACATTTTTTCTTCAAGTTTTAATAATTTATAAGGTAACAAAGTCCAACTGGGATGAGAAAAATGATACCCGCTTGTCAGTTTTGTAATATGTAAAATTTACTTGTCAATTAGGCAAACTGCAGGCTGTTTTTAACATGAATTGTGCTGCTTTCAGACAATAAAATGCATGAGAAAAGCGCTGGGAAAGCCACATAGTTAGTCAAGTTGAAAAAAGAAATAAATCCTTCTCGTTCAACCAATATAAAAAAAACCTCCTTATACAGTATACTATCCTATACCCACAGTTGATCTAGAGAAGGGGTCTCCAAACTTTTCAAACAAAGGGCCACTTTATTGTCCTTCAGACTTTAGGAGGGCCGGATTATGGCCAGCAGGGGCAGAAAATGTCACAGGCACCAGTGAGAATAAATATGGCCTCAGGGTTGGTGCTCAATAGGAGTAGGAGTATTTCCCCTATTAGTAGGAGGCATACTATCCCATCATTGATATCGGTGGAAGATATAGTGCCCCATTGTTGGTGTCAGTGGGAAGAATAGTCCCTCATATCAGTGGGAGGAATTGTGCCCCGAGGGCTGGATAAAGGCTAGCAAAGGGCCACATCTGGCCCTCGGGCTGCAGTTTAGAGACCCCTGATCTACAGTAGGGCAAAAACGAACCCCAATAAAGCATGATCCAATTTTCTCCACCAGGGGAAAAAATAATTTCTGATTCCCCAGGAGGCAACCAGATATTCTCTGGATCAACTACCCATGGTGTTATCACCTACACATATTGGTATCCAGGTATATTTTGTGTATTTAACTTCTTTAGATCCACGCTATAGCCGAATGACAGCTACAGCACGGACCTGCTTTGCCGGGAGTATGTCTATTGACGTCCTCCCTTGCCCGAGCAACCTGCGTGCCTCCTGCAGGGCGCGTGCGGCACTCTCTGTGATCAGCGAGTCTATGAGACTCGACCCCTTACCACGTGATCAGCTGTCAGCCAATGACACCTGATCATGTGATGTAAACAGAGCCGGTAATCGGCAATTTTTTCTCCTCGCACTGACAGCACCTATCAGTGCCCACAATCAGTGCCTCAACAACAGTTCTGCACATCAGTGCCACCTATCAGTGCCCATCAGTGCCGCCCATCAGTGCCACTTATCAGTTCCACCTATCAGTGCCACCTATAAGTGCCCATCAGTGCCATCTATCAGTGGTACCTATCAGTGCCCATAAGTGCAACCCGTCAGTGCCACCTATCAGGGCCCACCAGTGCCATCTTATCAGTGGCCATCAGTGCTGCCTTATCTGTGCCCATCAGTACCTCCTTATCTGTCCCCATCAGTGCCGCCTTATCTGTGCCTATCAGTGCCCATCAGTTATTCAAATACAATGTGGCGCTGCCTTATCCTGGTATATTGACTCCAAAGTAATGGTCACAAAACCGCTGTAGAAATATCCTTTTCATAAAAGTGCAATGTGCATATATAATTTGGTAATAATACCTTGTGATACCCAAATAAAATCTACTTCAATGCATTAATAATTTAGCAATATCCAAGATAATGGTGTATCAAAATAATAAATTCTGATTCCTAGTGCTCATATATATATATATGACTAAATAAATAAAATGTGACACTATCCTATTCTTATGTGTTCACTCCAAATCCAAAATAGAATCACAAAAGTGCTAGAAAAATCTTACTCATATAGGTGCACTGTGCATACATAATCTAGTAACAATGCCTAGTAGTAACCAAATCAATGCATTAATATTTTGATGTATAGTCACAAACAAATAGTGCATGAGGTGGTGGTGAGGCTTACAGAGAGTTACATCTACGGATGCCCTTTTGAGAACTGGGACCACTGTAGAAGATTCATCCCCCATATAGAACATCATCTACCTGATTTTTCTCGCTTGATTCGGCCCAATCGGGGGCTGCTACTGAAGGTGAGAGGCTGGGAGAAACAATCACCACACACGAGAACAGAATTGGAAGAATGTAGCACAAGTCATTATTATTTGCACCCTTTTTGGACATTATGGTCACAGCAGGAGTCGCACTGCATGGATGAGTATTTGTGGACTTTATTGCACAATTGTCACTTTTGATGTTTATGAATTATATATTTATGCGGGAGCTTCATCGCATGTATTGCTGCACATTAAGCACTTCATGATTTTTTGCACAGTGTATCAATTTTAAAAATTATGTTTATGGTGTAATAGTTGCAAAAAGAGTCGCACTATTTTTGCATTCTGCACAGGGCACTTTAATAGTTAGTTCATCTATATGAGCATTAAGAATTAGTTCACTTTGATGCACTATTTGTTTGTGACTATACATCAAAATATTAATGCATTGATTTGGTTACTACTAGACATTGTTATTAGATTATGTATGCACAGTGCACCTATATGAGGAAGATTTTTCTAGCACTTTTGTGATTTTATTTTGGATTTGGAGTGAACACATAAGAATAGGATAGTGTCACATTTTATTTATTTAGTCATATATAGCACTAGCACTAGGAATCAGAATTTATTATTTTGATACACCATTATCTTGGATATTGCTAAATTATTAATGCATTGAAGTAGATTTTATTTGGGTATCACAAGGTATTATTACCAAATTATATATGCACATTGCACTTTTATGAAAAGGATATTTCTACAGCGGTTTTGTGACCATTTATTTGGAGTCAATATACCAGGATAAGGCAGCGCCACATTGTATTTGAATGTTTGTTTGTCAGGATTGTGTGAGTGCACTGATTAATGTTGGCAGCTTCTTGTCCGGCATTATCATTCATCTATTTTAATTTGTGCTTTTGTGCACTAGTTCCTATATATATTGTATTTACTTCAGTGCCCATCAGTGCAGCCTATCAGTGCCCACTAGTGCAGCCTATCAGTGCCCACCAGTGCCGCCTCATCAGCACATATCAATGAAGGAAAAAAATTACCTGTTTGCAAAATTTTATAACAAACTATGAAACATAAAAAGAAAAAAGTGTAGCGCTAAATTGTACTCATAAACATTAATGTGGACATCAATGTGAACCTAGTGTAAAGCACCCGTGTATACATCCATCACATTAATGTGGACATCAATGTGAACCTTAGTGTAAAACAACCGTGTATACATCTATGCTCAGTCCTGCTAATCTTGCAGGAATGATAAAATAAAGTCGAAGTCTTGGTAGACAAAACGCGTCGGGTGTGTGACGCTACCACAGCCATCTGATTTCTGCGCTTAAATTTTACTATTTGGTTCATATGAACTTTGTTTTTAAACCTGATTTTTTTATTGGAAATTTGGAATTAGTGCAATAAAACGTCCTGGTTACTCGGATTTCACGCTATGTGGAGCCTTTTTTGTTTCCCTTTTTCCTTTATCTCATCTGAATGAGATGGAGTGATCATCAGAAGAGGAACCCAAGGTGCTACCCGTGATCGGGGATCCATCCAAGACTCTCCACTACAGACCGAGAGCAGCTTTAACCCTACCGTTAAAACGGTGCAAGCCTGTACGACTCACCGCCAATGGCCTGTGAGTCCACCACGTCCGGTAAGGGCATTTTATATTATTTCCTGCCTTATTGAGTGTTTGAAAAGTCTACTGGGAAGACGTTTGGATACCACTGTGAGGTGCATATTCCTGCTCCAGGATACATCCGTTTGATTGAACGAACTGGTCTATACCCTAGAGACTTGCCATCCAATTCCACCTCAAGTTTGTTTTGCACATGCCTATTTTTGGTGGAAGTTTTGGGATTTCTTTACTACATATATACAGTCTGTAATATTCACTATATAGAGGGTTATTGCAATTTAATCTTCATACCACTAAAGTTCTATATATATGGTGACTGATGTCAATTATACCAGGTTTGCGTGACCAGCAGGACCTAGTACAGATATACATACGGGTGTTTCACATAAAAGCTGTTATAACAGATATTTTATTCCACCAGATTTTTGTTTATATGGTGTTATTATATTTTATTTTATCATTCCTGCAAGATTAGCAGGACTGAGCATAGATGTATACACGGTTGTTTTACACTAAGGTTCACATTGATGTCCACATTAATGTGATGGATGTATACACGGGTGCTTTACACTAAGGTTCACATTGATGTCCACATTAATGTTTATGAGTACAATTTAGCACTACACTTTTTTCTTTTTATATTTATTTACACAATTTGTCAAATTGATGGTGTTGGCTGCTTAAACATATCACGTGGGCGCAGCAGTTTCCCCCCATTTTTATAGTTAAACTATGAAACATGAATTTTTTTTTCAAAATTTTCCATCTTTTTTTGTGTGTTTAGCAAAAAATAAAAATCCCAGCTGTGATTGAATACCACCAAAAGCTCTATTTGTGTGAAAAAATGATAAAAATTTCATTTGGGTACAGTGTTGTATGACTGCGCAATTGTCATTCAAAGTGCATCAGGGCTGAAAGCTGAAAAATGGTCTGGGCAGGAGGGGGGTTTAAGTGTCCAGTAAGCAAGTGGTTAGAAATGCTCCTAGCTCTTTTTTCTACTGACCTAACAGAACTAGTTCGTGAGGGAGTCTATTCCACATTTTTACTCCCTTCACGCTCTTGCTGTGAAGATTTGACAACTTTGGTCTTTGAATCCATACTGACTATGGTTTAATAAATTATTTTTTTAGTAAAAAGTTTTTTTCTTAAACTCTCAAGTATCTTCCTGACTATAGTAAAGTTTATTTAATTGTCTGTAGTTACTTGGTAAAGGATTTGATTCCTTTTTAAATATCGGCACCTCATGATGTTACGCCAATCCAGTGGTAATACACCAGTCATTAATTAGAAATGGTCTAGAAATAACAAAGCTCAACTCTTTGGGTCCCATGGGTGTAAGTCATCTGGTCCAGGTGCTTTATTCATCTTAATTTTGTCAAAGTGTTTCAGAACCATATCAGTTTTGATCTGTTGTGGATCATTTGGGGCTATGTCAATACTATCCCCATCAGGGACTTTTCCTCACTTTGAACATGAGCCACATAAGTTTTATTTTTAGTCTTTTAAACTTATTGTCCATGGGAATATATTTTGCAGTATGTTTACATACAATTGATTTGAAGCTATCCCATTTCTGTTCTGCGTCCTTTAATGACAACATTCCCACCCAGTCTAAATCTTGGAGGGCAGCCCTCTGCCTTGGAAAATGTGCTCTCCTAAAAGTGTTTCTCTCTTTCCAGTATGTGCTTGTTGTTTACAGCTAACATTAAATTAAAACATGTTTTGGTCGCTGCTACCCAGATGTTGTTTTATTTGAACATTAGTAATAAGCTCTGCAATGTTTGAAATTAACAGGTCCAGCAGAACATCATTTATAGGTGGGGCTTCTATAAACTAAACTGTACAATAAAATTGTCTTGTAATAAGTTTATAAATTCCTGACCTTTTACTGTTTACTACACACTGGATGGCCTGTAACAAACTCTAATAATTAACTTTGAACAACACCCATATGCAGCTCAATGAGTGTGTAAGGAAAGGCATTCTGTGCACAGTATAAAACAGATTCCTCTTTGTGCTCATGCGCACACGAGCCATTGCGCATTCTCGTGCACAATATGCACCTGTGACAGATGTTGGCGCCAACCAGGCTATTTAAACTCAGCCAGTGTTTAGATTCAGTGCTGCTTTATCTTTCAGCCTCCTATGTTTTCTATGTTCCTGTTATCCTGTATCCTGATTCCAGTTATTGACCCGGCTTGTCTGACCACTCTCTGAACTCCATCTGCACTGACCCTGGCTTGTCCTTTAACTCCACTTCTGTCTGCTCCATTGGATTCTTTTGTATGGATTGGCTCCTGACCCGGCTTATACCCAGACAACGCTATTGCCTGCTCTTCTGTACCTGATCTGTCCTACTAGTGTTTAACCCAGCTTGCCTGACTCGGCTTCCAGACACATCCTGCTTCAGTCTGCCATCCTCCAGCTAGGCTAGGATGCGCAGTATGTATGTATACAATCTGAAATTCAGTTCTATCCCTTTAAGAAAAAACAAATTACATTCAAATCATATCAGTCTTGCAGCCTTAAATCTCTCAATGTACAAAGAAAAATCGCAACAAGATCAATATGTAAGTATAAGTCCATAAACTTCAAGTGTGGTAATGGATGTATATAGGAAGACAAAAATAAATGCAGAAAATCCTCCACCAGCACCTCCACACCACTTGTGCAGACCCGTACCAGAATTCACTGGCTAAAATAGCCAGACAGCGCAGCTTGTGTATAGTAAACCAGGCAAGATCAAAGCAGAGTGGCGTCCAGCGGACATCATCCGCGATCCGGTGTCACAGCAAAGGCTTATAAACTCATCAGGTCATCATACAGTATGCTTTAAAGAAAGAAAACAGCCTCCTCATGAGTAATGCTACTCTCCTATATACTGTACATCCTTTGTTACACTTGGAGTTCATAGACTTATACTTGTCTATAGATCTTGTTGCCTTTTTTCTTTGGACATTAATGAGAGATTTAAGGCTGCAAGACTGATATGATTTTAATGTCATTTGGTTTTTCTTAAAGCGATAGCACTGCATTTTAGATTGTATATATAGTTGTATGTGAGGCCTGCATATAGGCTAGCAGCTGTCAATATGTACTGTATATATATTTTTTTTTCTGAATATTATATCTGAGCGCTGGTAAAAGTGTGTATTTTAATCAGTATACTGTATATATATATATATATATATATATATATATATATATATATATAATTTTTTTTTTTTTTTTTTTTTTTTTGCTGATATTTATATCTGAGCGCTGGTAAAAGTGTGTATTTTAATCAGTATACTGTATATATATATATATATATATATATATATATATATATATATAATTTTGTTTTTTTTTTTTTTGTTTTTTTTGCTTACTGTGGAAAATTGTCCAGGCCAGAGTAATAGGGAAAATCCACCAATGGAGACACCTTTTCATATAACAATTCTCTAGGACTGAAATTCCATTCATTTTGAAGATATTTGCTGTTATACATACGGGGCAAAATTTGAAGAGAAATCTACCCAGTAGGACACAGACAGCAAAAGACATCCTAATAGGCATTTTAATCATTCTTTACTCTATAAAAAATGTATTTTTGTACTTACCCTAAAATATTCTTGAACTGCATTATACTACAGATACTACAGATATGTAGTAATTCTTTGTTATATTGGTCATATGCAGCTGTCTTCAGGAGATGTACACTAGCAAACAGAAACAAAAAAAACATTGAAAGTTTGCACCTATATAACCCTAATCCTAACCATCATGCTTTTTGAGCAATACAGACAACAGTCACTACAGGGCCAATAAATACAGAGGAATGAGACATGTGTCCCTTAAAGGGCTACAATAAAAAAGATTTTAAAGTAAGAACAAAAATCGTATTTTATTTATGGTCCATTGAGGAACACAGGAATGTAGTAGATCTTGAAAGTTTGGGACATTCACCTTAAAGCAATCTAGCTGAAGGGTGGGTATCAAATGCAGGCCATTACAGATATACATACAGATGTCAGATATGAAACTGTTACTACTAGAATATCCATAGGAATTGCTGCCTGAACAAGGCTAAAAAAATTAGTGAATAAGGAAAGTGCTACTAGAAACAAAAAACACAAAAAGACAATGTAGTGTTCCAGCGCAGCACAAACAGCAGCTCACAGCATAAAAGAATGATGGAACTCAAGAATTTGGAGGCCAACCAAACAACTACCATAACTAAAAAAACTTAGACTAACAGCTAAGTGGTTATCAAAACAAGAATATTTGTTGGGTAAGGGTTGAAGCCTAGGTTATCTAAACCCTTGACCTTAGGGAAAGTATTGTTGGACAAACAAGGTATATCCCAAACACAGACCAGCCAGTAAACAGTTGGGGATTGAAGCAGAATACTTTTAAACCTTTACCTCAGGGAAGGGGGGAATGGGAGAACAAAAATGTAACAGTCCTCACAATAGTAATGTAAAGGTAGACAGAAGTAGATGTTCAATGTGAAACAAAGAACAGTAGAATATCAAGTCCCCATTTAGGAAGAGGTGACAAGATCCACACACCTATAAAAATTTAAAAAAGGGAAGGCTAAGTTTGGGCATATTGTAACACAACACACTTGCAGGGACCTCAGAACTAATAGGATGAGAAAGAGATTTTCTAACACAACAATAGGTGATACAGGGGTGTAATTGTGACAAAGTGACAATACAATCTGTCTGCTAATATCTGAGTAAGCAATCTGATGTAGAGAAGAGGGAGGATCTTTCTCCCAAGAAGAAGGTATTACATGGACTTTTATTTTCCCTAGGGTATGTGCACAGAGTGCGGTGTCTGTTTTTCTTAATCCATTTTAATTGAAAATTCCAAAACATTAGGATACAAAATTTAAAAAAAGGAGAAGGGAAAGAAAAAGGGTCACTGAGTGGCCCAGTCTCATTATCGTATACAAGATAATTCAACAATTTGCCTACATTTTCACCAATATGAAAACAGTATTTTCCGAAATTACGGTACTGTCAGAAAACATGAACCAGACCGAGACAGAAGTACGGTTAAATCACACATGTTTACTAATAGAAATGTAAATAGAGTAAGCGTATTTAAGGCATAGCCAGAGTCCAGTAACCGGATCGGGTAGTCAGCCAAGCCAGAGTTCAGTAACCAGATCGGGTAATCAGCCAGGCCAGAAGTCAGGGATCCAAGTGGAGGAACAGCAAGCAGGATAAGGAGCCAGAAGGGATGTCAGCAAGCCAGTCTTTAAACAGGAACACAGGAGATAGCTTCTTGTGATGTGACCAAGGCGAAGGCAGGAAAGAAGTGAGCTGCACGTCTTTAAGTAGGCGGGACTGACAAGCAGATCCACAACAGCTGGTTAACTGTAGAGAGAGAAGAGAGCTGACAAATAGCCGACAGCTGAGCGGCCAGCTCAGAGAAGGAATATATATATATATATATATATATATATATATATATATTTATATATATATATATATATATATATATATATATATATATATATATATATATATATATATATATATATATATATATATATAGATAAATAAATAAAACCCACTTATTTTACACAATCTTCACCTTCTTTTAGGTAGATCTTAAACAAGAAAAAAAATGTCAGAGGCTCAAATCACCTTTATCCATATATTAGGTCCATATTAGCTCTAAAAATGTAATGTTTATCATGTTGCTGAGCAATCATTTCTTCCATCCTCCTCAAATAGCACATCTCAGCTATCTATTCCCAGCCTTAAGAGTTTTTGTGGATTTCTGTGCCTAGGAATTAAGGCTCTGGCCACACAATATCAACTTCTTAATAATGGGAATAGAACCAGGAATTACTGAAAACAATTTTACCCTGTTAGATATTTGTGCTATTCTGTACCATAATTGTTCAAATAATGGACATTTCCATCATCTATGCAAATAAGTACCCACCTTTACTGCACATCTCCAACATACAGTATCTTCATATCTTCAAATTTAAAGAGTAGCTCCACTTTTTTTGAGAAAAAAAACAATTCCCTCTGGGTGATCTATGTACATTGCAAGGATTTTAATAAACTTTGTTGTAGATTCCTAACATTTGTTATTTTGAAGAAATAGCGGTTTGTTTGTCTGTTTCCATGTGCAAAGTGAATGTGAATAAAAGAGGATGCGAGAATGCCCAAAATCACATATGTATCTTAGTGCAGACCTCAGTGCAGAAAATCAGTGAGCCAATCACACAAGCAGGAAATTACATTTCGAAGGGGTGTTCCATAAACTTTCTGTGTACAAAATGCCTCTAGGCTGCCATATTGCATTGAATTGAAAAATACAGCTCTGCAGATTGAAAAGGAAAGGTGTCATTTTGAATAACGTTATGTTACATAATGACTTGTGACATAATTGTATATTCTATATTTTTATTTTTTGCGATTTTTTTTTCCCACGAAAATGGAGTTACCTTTTAAGACCGATATCCGATTTAGCCTGTAAGTGGTTCTATACCAGCGACTTAACAATTTATCATTTATTTTCTGAATAATAGTGAGATAGCCCTGTCTGTTGATCTTCATGGGGAGAACAGAAGCAATAAAATGGAAATGTCTTTGTGATGAAGGAAAACAAGTTGCATTCATGAGTTCTTTCAGTTCTGCATGGAAACAGTGAGGAGGACATTATAAAACCTAAAACCGTATACTAAGGAACAGTTTTGCAAAGGAAGAAGAATAGTAAAGGAGTTCCCATCAATCCCACAATCTTAACTCTGCTCTATAACTGGACCATGCTCTGGAGGTCAGGATAAGAGCCACAATACAGAGCTTTATGTTCACGTTACCAAATATCCTCACCATTTTTCAAGACATGCTTACACATGGGATAATCAGAGACTGGGCTACACCAAAGGCAACTACTGCTTTAAACCTGAACAGTGCTCTGCAGCTAACTGACACAGAACACTAGGGTTGCCACCTTTACTTCAAGCCAAAACCTGAACACTGGCGCATGGAAATTTTTTGTAGTATACACTATAGACAATAGGATTGTAAAAGACCTTGAACACTTTTGGGTGGCTTAAAGAGAGTAGTAACACGGCGTGCTATGCATACCACAGCGAACAGAGGGTGTGGCCACATTGTGTTAACAGTGGGAGGGGCCTAAATTAGCCCACTCTACCTACAGCACCCCTTACTATTCACTGCACCCCAACCTTCCATTGACAGTCTAAAGTAGCCCAACTCTACCTATAGCAACCCATACTAGCAACACCACACTAAAGTAGCCCATTCTATCTACCACACCCAAAATCAGTCCATTATATCCAAGTCACCCTAAAGCAGACCACCCTAACCACAGCACCCCAAAGAACCCCACAGCAGCAGGATGGACTGGGGGCAACGGGGTGGACAGGGGGGTAGTGGGGTGGAAAGAAGGAGGTAGCAGGGTGGACTGGGGGGCCGTAGAGTGTTCAGGGGGGCCACAGAGTGGTTAGGGGGGCAGTGGGGTGGACAGGGGATCATAAGGGTGATTGGGAGGAAGTGAAATGAACAGGGGGTCAGTGAGGTGGACAGGGGGCAGTGGGGTGGACTGGAGAGTAGCATAGTGGACAGGGGGCAATGGGATAGACAGGGTGGCAGTGGGGTGGACTGGAGAGTAGCATAGTGGACAGGGGGCAATGGGATAGACAGGGTGGCAGTGGGGTGGACTGGAGAGTAGCAGAGTGGACAGGGAGGCAGTGGGGTGGACAGGGAGGCAGTGGGGTGGACTGGAGAGTAGCAGAGTGGGCGGGGGAGCGGGATGGTCAGGGGGCAACTGGGTGGACAGGGGGGCAGTGGGGAGGACAAAGGGGCAGCCGGGAGGACTGGAGAGTAGTGGAGTAGACAGGGGGGCAGCAGGATGGACAGGGGGGCAGTGGGGTGGACAGCGAGACAGCAGCATGGACAGGGAGGCAACAAGATGGTCAGGAAGGCAGTGGGGTGGACTGGAGAGTAGGTGGGTTGTACAAGGTGGCTGTGGGATGGACTGGGGGCAGTGGGGTGGACTGGGAAGTAGCAGAGTGGACAGGGGGCAGAGGGAAGGACAGGGGGCAGTGGGTTGGACTGGAGGGTAGAGTGGTAGACTGGGGGGCAGTAGTCAGGTGGACAGTGGGGTGTACATTGAGGAGACAGTGGTGCTCAGTAGTGGACTGTATACCCCTCTCCATTCTGTAGGCTGCTCCCATTACTGAAGACGATCGGCTGCACTTGCTGTTCTTTCTGCTAAGCTCCTGTGAAGCTGGACAATTCTGTCAGCCAAGGAGACACACAGACAGGAAGAAGAGAGGTCCTTTAGCAGCTGGAGGTCTGTCCTAAGAGGTGCCTGTCATTTTTGGCCACTTAAAGCTATGATTTGTAAACTCTGAAGATCGTTGAGGGGACAGAAGGCAGCAGTAGTAAAGAGAGAAGTGCAGGCAGTGTCTGGACTGAGGACAGAGATGAAGCGAAGACACATTGCTGACAGTCACTGGGGACATCTCACTGGCAAGTTTGCTGTCAGAATAATGTGTCCAGGTGTCTGGCAGTCAGAAACATGGGTACATGATGCAAAAACCGGACTGTCTGGGTAAACCCTACAGAACACACAGGTCTGGAAAGTGCCACAGTGCATATATCATTTACCAGCATATATTTGCCACTTTTAGATGCATACTTACACATGTAGACATTAGAGACTGGGTTACTCTTTGCCCCACCCATGGGCCTACTCACAGAGTAAGTCTTCAGAGTTTGGGTCGCACCAGGGGCTGTGTCAGATCTCTTGATCTGAAGAGCACCCTGCAGCTAACTAACATAGTATTGAGAAGGAAACGATTGTTTGGGACTTTATATGAGGTCAAGACCAATACGGTCATGTACCTCCATCCCTATCTATTGGGAAATGTGAGGAAAGGGGGACAATGGGGGCAGGTGAGACTTTAAATGAAGCATGCAGTCTCAGGGACAACCAACTATCAATAGTATAGATATAAATATGCTTGCTTGGGTACGATAGGACCATAATTGGCAAAATAAGAACAGTAATTGATAGTGGTAATATAACCCATAAATTCCATCTATATACACGTGTATAAAATATGCAGTCTCAGGGACAACCAACCATCAATAGTAAAAATATAAATCTGTTTATTTGGATATAATAGGATCATCATAGTGGTAGTATAACCCATGAATTTTATCTATATACACATACATGCTGGTTATTAAATATCAAAGCAATAACTACAATAGTTACAACAATAGAAATTACCTCCAAACTCTCTAATCTGCCAGGTGTATTGGGAAAGAGACCCTGGATAGTGGTATCTCAATCTTAAACCTCAAAGTTGGTATAAAATATAACATGATCGTTAAAAATAATAAGTAGGTCCAAACACGGTTTCAAACTAGCTCGACGCGTTTCGTAGTTTGGGGTTACCACTCATCAGGAGAAAGCACGTGATAATGATCTGAAATTAAATACATATTTGTCCAATAATTGGCATATAGCAAAAGAAATGATATGAACATTGGATTGAAACCAATCCCATAGTAGTACCTACAAACAGGTCTGCTGTGCATAGGAGGCATGGTGCGGCACTGGATACCGAAAGCCCACCGTTAATGTCAGGCACAGGAACTGAGGGAGCATGTAGAATGACCACGACCTACACCAAAAACCTCACCCAATGTGGACAGGCATCCATGGGCACAAATTCATTCAGGACTGGGAATATGTGTAAATAACACTGTCTGTTGAGGGCTGTGTAAACAATAACAGTAATGACAATTATATAAGCCTCCATTGACAATGGGAATAGGGAAAATGTGATGTACTAATAAATGTGACAGAACCCTCATAATAGAGGAGTTAAGAGTAAGTGAATGTAATGAGTAGTTACATTAACATGTAAAGAACTATAAAGGGGAGGATGTTCGATTAAACCTTCAAATAAATAAACCCAAAACAAGTGATAGTACGTCAAATTAGAAGTGTAGATGTCACGATCCAGTGGAGTGCAATATGTTTAAGTGAATGCCGCACATATAAATACGTATAAGAGAGTGCATTCCGATAGGAGCTCCTGCTTACCACCACCCTATTGAACATCACTGGGAATCCTTTATTCTGATATGGACTAGGTAAGACCTCCTGAGCCAGGCTCTGATGCTCTTTTTATGCATATATGATTTTCCCGTACAAATGTAGGAGGTGATCCTAGAGTGGAGACACTTCCATAGTTATGCCCCTGATAGAGGTGTACAGCAATACATATACTGTATGGGTGGAAGGATTGTAGGTGGAGATGTACCCGTGTTTCATGTGGGTTATAAACATTGAATATAGAGGTGTAAAATAATAATATATAATGCAGGAGATAACGGGAGCGAGTATGCCTAAAAATCTAGAAATGTATTTATTTCATAAATAACCGGACAATAAAACAGTATAAGAAAACAGTGATACCTCATTTAATAAAAGCTGCAAAATACCCGATACCAAAACATTGGCAAGCATTGGAAAGCATTAAAAGAATGGATTGGAAGGGTAGATTTTATATATAATTTGGAAGATTTAAATAATTGTGAAGAAGATAGAAAAGTGAAGTTTGTAAAGGCATGGACAAGTTGGATGGAATTTAAGAGTACGAGGAAATATTCCAGGATAGTGAAGGCATGAGAATAAGGAGAGGAGAAGATGAAGGAAGGGAATGGAAGTAGAAAGGCAGGATATAAGTAAAGGAGAGAGGGGAAGAGAGGGGGGAGGGGGAATGGGGGGGACTGGAATTGGTAGTTTATGAATGAGATTATGAGTAAAGGATGAATATTTAGTATTTTGTATAATATTAAACTTAATAAAATTTGAATAAAAAAATAATAATAATAATATATGTGGAGGTATTGATACTGATTTACAAGAGCAGATGCTATGTGCACATGTGTGAGCATTTACTACATATATGCACTGCCACATTTTGGTACTTATTATACCTGCTGTCTGAAAACATTATTACCTCTTCCTTGCAACAACAGGTCCTTTGGGGGCCTTATTGCACACTCTGTAAACCTTGAGCTCTGCCCAGACACAGACGGTGGTGATAGTCCTGCTGGCCTGGAGGGGCGATGACCTGCTTTAACTTCTTATGGCTGTACAGCTTAGGGAGTTTGTATTGTCATGTACGTTAAAATTATTCATATGTTATGTCCATTGGACTCTCTTTTGAATGTAATGCTATATGTACTGACATCTGATTATTGCATTTTAGAAATTGGTAAACACTCCTCTAGATACACCCCTGATGAAGAAAAGCAACTTTTTGAATCGCGGCGGTTTGATTTTCCCATGATGTCTGACACAGTAATATACCACTGTCCTAAGTGGGATTAACAGGATTGTGATGTTATGTTGTGTTGAACCATGTCTACAGATACAGCAACTTTGCACAATTTTTATTCCATTAATGTTTTTATTATAAACCAATAATATATCGCACTAAGTGCAATAGTTTAAAATTTAAAAGAGTCAGTAGACAAATTTTTCAGAAAAAATAAGGAGAGAGGCGCCTCTGGGTACAGACGTTTTAAAATAAGCTTTAATATACATAGTTGTCAACTCACATTTAGGCATAACTGTAATGTCAAGGTGACAGTCCTGAGTCCTGAGTCCTCTTTTCCTCCATCAAGACGATCTAGTCGGTGAGATGTCTGCCCTTGGATGGAGAGGCCGGCTCCAGAAGACAAACTCAAGACGAAGCGTGAGGCGCAAGGTACAGATGGCTGCAGGGGGTGACGTCACCAGAAGTGGCCGTGTTTCATGAGCATGCCCGCTGCGATGTGCTGGCAAGCCACACTCCTTTCTCAACAGACAGCACCCAGAAGCGCTATCTCCTTGTTTTTTTCTGCAGCTTCCTGGAACTCAGTTTCTGTTCCAGTATGATGGCAGCCCTGTTTGTTTTGGACTTTTAACCCCTTCCCCCCACCTTGCACATAGACTTGTATACACTGTGCATATATTACAGATTTATTGCAATTGGGTTATTTATGGTTTTAAGTTTTGCACCTCCACTTGTAATTATTTATTAGTAGACAAATGTTGAACTATTGAGGAGCGCTGCTGCAATGAGTGCGATATATTATTGGTTTATGTAACAATTTTAATTGTTTTAAGTAGCTGTTTCCTAAGGAGTATTTTTTAATTATTTAACACATAAGCGCTGGGTAGTGTGCATGAGATTGACGCATTTTTCTAGAACAGTATGTGTCAAGCTTTTTAATATGATGTAAATAAAGTACTGTTATTTTAACTTATACAGTCCATCTTTTTAAGTTGCTTTGAAAGTTCAATTTTTTGGGGGGTAATGTTTGCATCAACGAAAAGAAGTCTTCTGGTATTACATATATATTAGATAACTAGATTCTAGAGATTTTAACATATCTAAGAAATAACCACACTCATATAACATTTTCTTAGTGATATACAAGCCAATATGTGTTGTTTCACTTTGAGTATATGTGACCCAAGACCATTCATTCAGTTTTTATTTTATTTAAAATTTTATGGTTAAAGTATAGCTAATTATGCTCATAACATGACCTATTCCTTCACTCTTTTATAATATTTATATCCTTAATATATTTTTAAACTCGTCCAGGCGATAACTTTAAAAAATAATGTCTAGACATCAAGTCTATGTACATTGTATTATTACTAAGTAGTACTATTACTATTATCATTAGTATTGCTAAGCAGTACCAGGTAGTACCACTGGGAAACCTAGACAACATTCTAAAAAGCAGAGACATAGTGCCGTATACTCAAAGCTATGGTATTCCCAGTAGTAACCTTTGGCTATGAAAGTTGGACCATAAGGAAGGCTGAACGCCTAAGAATTGATGCTTTTGAACTATGGTGTTGTAGAAGACTCTTAAAAGTCCCTTGGATGGCAAGAAGATCAAACCAGTCAATCCTGAAGGAAATCAACCCTGAATATTCACTGGAAGGACAGATCTTGAAGCCGAAACTCCAATACTTTGGCCACCTAATGCAAAGAGAGGAACCATTGGAAAAGAGCCTGATCCTGGGAAACATGGAAGGAAAAAGGAGAAAAGGATGACAGGAAACAAGATGGATAGATAGCATCATCGAAACGATGAACATGAAGTTAAGCAAGCTCCGGGAGGCAGTGGAGGACAGAAAAGCCTGGCGCACTATGGTCCATGAGGTCACAAAGAGTTGGACACAACTAAATGACTGAACAACAACAAGCAGGTATTACTGTTGTTTTTTTAGCTTTAAGAATAACTTTTACATGGTAAGAGATATAATATACAGAATACCAATTAAGATGCAGATATTAGCTCATTAAAAATCAATAAATGTATTTTTAATGCAATTAGTACCTGAAGAGGGCTGGGCATCACTAGGAGCCAATCAGATGTACTGATGCAAAAATACATACAAGGAAATTTCATACAGGAGGAGAAAGCAGAGGGATGAGCTTGCCAGTCTTCTTCTTCTTCATTGCTTAATCATAAGTTGTGAACAAGGAAGTGATCTGGGTGTGCTGCTTTAAGCTACAATTCAGACAGATGAAACTTAAACATAAAGCATAAATTAGTGCTTCTCTGTAATTGTTAATTCATTGTTAAAAGTATTTTTAATGCAAGTAGTGTAAGTACTTGAATTTGGCTTGGTAGTGTATTGCAGTTCTCATAGCAGAGCTAATAGAGGGGGAGGTTCAAAATGTTCTTTTCTTGCTCTCCAGGTTGTGTCAGGTTGGATGGTAAACGTTGGTGGACAGCCATTTTTAGGTCTCTTCAGAGATGCTAAATTGAGTTTAAGTCAGGGCTCTGGCTCGGCCATTCAAGAACAGTCACAGAGTTGTTGTGAAGCCACTCCTTTGTTATTTTAGCTGTGTGCTTAGGGTCATTGTCTTGTTGGAAGGTAAACCTTCAGCCCAGTCTGAGGTCCTGAGCACTCTGGAGAAGGACTGGATATCCAGGATATCCCTGTACTTGGCCGCATTAATCTTTCCGTCGATTGCAACCAGTCATCCTGTCCCTGTAGCTGAAAAACACCCCCGCAGCATGATGCTGCAACCACCATGCTTCACTGTTGGGACTGTATTGGACAGGTGATGAGTAGTCCCTGTTTTTCTCCACACATACCGCTTAGAATCAAGGCCAAAAAGGTCTATCTTGGTCTCATCAGACCAGACAGTCTTATTTCTCACCATCTTGGAGTCGTTCAGGTGTTTTTTAGCAAACTCCATGCAGGCTTACATGTGTCTTGCACTGAGGAGAGGCTTCCGTCTGGCCACTCTGCCATAAAGCCCTGACTGGTGGAGGGCTGCAGTGATGATTGACTTTCTCCCATCTCCCGACTGCATCTCTGGAGCTCAGCCACAGTGATCTTTGGGTTCTTCTTTACCTCTCTCACCAAGGCTCTTCTCCCCCGATAGCTCAGTTTGGCCGGACGGCCAGCTCTAGGAAGGGTTCTGGTCGTCCCAAATGTCTTCCATTTAAGGATTATGGAGGCCACTTGCTCTTAGGAACCTTAAGTGCAGCAGAAATTTTTTGTAACCTTGGCCAGATCTGTGCCTTGCCAAAATTCTGTCTCTGAGCTCTTCAGGCAGTTCCTGATTCTCATGATTCTCATTTGCTCTGACATGCACTGTGAGCTGTAAGGTCTTATATAGATAGGTGTGTGGCTTTCCTAACCAAGTCCAATCAGTATAATCAAACACAGCTGGACTCAAATGAAGGTGTAGAACCATCTCAAGGATGATCAAAAGAAATGGACAGCACCTGAGTTAAATATATGAGTGTCACAGCAAAGGGTCTGAATACTTAGGACCATGTGATATTTCAGTTTTTCTTTTTTAATAAATCTGCAAAAATGTCAACAATTCTGTGTTTTTCTGTCAATATGGGGTGCTGTGTGTACATCAATGAGGAAAAAAATGAACTTGATGATGATTTCAGCAAATGGCTGCAATATAACAAAGAGTGAAAAATTTAATGGGGTCTGAATACTTTCTGTCCCCAATATATATATATATATATGGTGGCCTGAATTTATGCGAGGAATCTGGGGGGTATTTAAGCAGACCACTCAACTTTGGCCTTTGTCGGTTCCAGTGTGCGATCTGTTACGTCACCAGGCTGACTCTTCCCAGATCACTTCGCGTTCGTGAGTCTGTGTTCCCGAATTCAGCGTGTTGCTGTTGCTCTATTCGTGTTTTTTCGATCGAGTCTTGCTCACTGTCATGGGTAGGATTCGTTACCATTTCTCGTATCAAGTATAGTTCTTGCAATTCGTTATGTTCCCCAGTTCATGTTTACGGCCTTAGCAGCGGAACTTATGAATTGTTCGTTTGTCTCCGAGCGTAGCCTTTATATTTAAACTTCGTACCAACCAGGAGATTCATTTCTCAGTGCTTCAAAGCACACTGTTACACCATACATGGCCAGTCACAGGCCTTTAATTTTGCAAAATAATTTGATGCATCCCATAGCCCGATTTGAATCTAGTCGCATCGGTGGCACAACGATTCATATCGGATCCATTTCATACATTTACTACCAATTTGTATCGGATTAATTTCATACACTCTACAACCGATTCGTATCGGATTCATTTCATACATTTTACAACCGATTTGTATTGGATTAATTTCATACACTTTACAACTGATTCATATCAGATTCATTTCATACACGCTACTACCAATTCGTATCGGATTCATTTCATACACTTTATAACCGATTCGTATCGGATTCATTTCATGCATTCTACAACCGATTTGTATCGCATTCATTTCCTGCACTCCACAATCGTTTTGTACCGGATTCATCTCATACGTTTTACAACCAATTCCTATTGGATTCATTTCATACACCTTACAACCGATTAATTTCCTGCACTCGTCAACTAATTCATATCGGATTAATTTCATACATTTTACAACCGATTCGTATCGGATTCATTTCCTGCACTCCACAACCGATTCGTATCGAATTAATTTCATACACCTTACAACCGATTTGTATCTCATTCATTTTATACACCTTACATCCGATTTGTATCTGATACATTTCATACATTCTACAACCGATTTGTATCAGATTCATTTCATGCACTCTACGACCGATTTGCATTGTATTAATCTCATACACTTTACTTCTGTTTAGTATCTGATTCATTTCATGCACTTTACAACCGTTTCGATTCAGATTAATTTCATGCACTCTACAACCGATTTGTATCGGATTCATTTCATACACTCTCAGGCATGGTTACAAACGGTCATGATTCATTCCTGCTTGCTCAATTTTCTGCTATCCTTATTTTCGCCTGCCAATAAGGCTACTTTCTTGCAATTGTTGCAAGCAATTCTCCAGCGGCACACAATCCAGCCACTTATCATTTTTAGTGGCACACAATCCAGCCACTCATCATTTCTAGTGGCACACAATCCGGCCACTCATCATCTCCAGTGGCATACAATAGAGCCACTCACCATTTTCTGTCTGTCATTTCTCATTTAGGTCAGTTGAGTTCAGGTTGTTCCATTCTGCACCAGGTTGGAAGTTATTGCCTCCAAGAAAAAAAAAAACACATGGATCGTATCTTCACAAGGACCTGTCGCATTTCAAGGGGTGGGGCAGGTCGTTTAACAGGTTAAAAAAAAACAGAGGAAAAAAGAAACTGGGCTTCTATGTCTCCCTTTCTACAGGTTCTCGGTTGACTGAATTCTCTACCTTAACCATGACTTTGTAACTAGGGCGTTGAGTTAGGTGTAGTGCACGGGTTTCACTCTCACATCAACCTGCAGCACCCTTTCACTAAACTTTCACTTCACATACACTATTTGGGCTGCTCATCGGGCATTAATTACTGTCACACGTTCCTTTGCATTACACTCTGTTTTTGAAGGACGACCCCTCAACTAGGCAGACAAGGTCGCCAAACATTGAGCTTTCTGACAGTGCAAGCGTTGGCAGGCCACCCATACTTCAGGAACTGCAGAACGCAGCATTCCTACTTAGGCCATACCAGACTTCAGCTTCTCGCCCCAGTACCGCCCGGGGCTCTGGTTCACAGGTTTGTACTCAGCACAATGGGCTCCCAAGCTATCGGTTTCCTGGCCAGTCACCTCCTGGCTCACCTCAGTTGCCATGCACTCTTTCGGGTTTTCAAAATTTTCACTTAACAGCATTTAATGCTTCAGAACGCAAACCAAGCTTCTAAATGCACCTGTCGTCACTTTTCCTGTCCTTCTCGTTTTCCTTCTTATCTATTTTTTCTGTATCCAACTCCTCTCCCTCTTCTACTGCTACGACTCCTCTTAACACATGCACCCCCCTCTCTTTGTCTTTAGCTAGAGCCATGTCGCAGGCCGGCAGTGAATACTTCACCTCCGCCCCTCTGTTACGCTCCATGGGTTCAGAGTGCGGTAGCGTGCTGTTCCTCAGGGAATAGACTATCCCCAAGCCCACAGCAAGCTGCGGCATAGGGTCGTTCCCTACCCCGCTGTAACCAGGCAAGCGGAGCTCTTCAGGCTTCTTTTCTTACCACCAGTGAGACCCGACACCCAGCAGGCATCCCTACAGTGGAATCCAGTTGCACCGGCAATTTGTACCCTCGGCACCACACATACTCTTACAGCTCATTTCATACACCCTACTGCCCGATTCAATTACAGTCGTGTCAGTGGCACAATGATCCGAATCATAGGCACGACACAACATGATTCCATTTTGTCATACAGCTTCCTGCAGCCTGGTCTCCATCGGGAGGCACCTACCACAAGCTACCAGTCATTACTCACTCCGTCCATTTGTACGCTCGCACGTACTCACAATCTTAGACAATATGCAACTCAATTTCAACTATGGTATTTGCAACGTTAGCCAATGCCGGCTGTTTCACATTTGAGTCACGAGCCACAGAGATCATCTTAAAGTCGTGTGCAACCTCAAGCAGCACAACACTTCATGACTAGGCTGAGTGGAGGTCCGGTGGCTGGGGTTTTACCTTTTCTCACACCTGACTCCCTCACTGGCTGCCTTCCTGGTGCACGGATTTATGTCGGGGTTCCACAATAGCCTCATCACGCTACCCCACTCGACTCCCGAGTGCAGGAACCTCCTCTCAGCTGCCACCAACGAGCTAGCCATAGATACTTTATTACAGTCCAAATGTGGACATTTCAGATGCGTTCAAATTACTGCCCTTTGAGCCATCCCTCTGGCAGTGGCTTGGCATCAAACGGAAAGGTTTGTATTACTTCACCACCAAGTTGACTTTCGGCTCTTAAAACGGCCCATGGCTGTTTGACACCTTCTCTCAGTCTCTTACCTGGATCCTGTCGCACAATGCCAGAAAGTCATTCACTACCTCGATGACTTCCTGCTGGTCAAACGGCCCGGCGAACCCCCGTTAGACTTGGACAGATTAAGAGTGGTTTGGCAAATCTCAATGCATAAAGGGGTAGGCACAGTCCATCACTTTCCTAGGTATCACTCTTGAACTCACCCCATTCAGGCTAGCCTACCTCAATTGGCCCGAATGAGGTCGGTTATTCACGACTTTACCCTTTCACAAGGGTGTACTAAGAGACAGCTACAATCCCCAGCCAGGGATGATTAATTTGCCATGAGGATTATCCCTCAGGGGCGGTCCTTCATTTCACATCTCTTGGTTTTCCTCTCTCAGGTACAAGTCTCAGATTAAGTTCACAGGCTGCTATAGCAGATTTGACAATGTGGGTCGAATTTCTCACAAACTGGAACGGTATATCCATGTTTATTCTGTCAGCATCAGCTTTATCACCTTAGGCAGTCATGGATACTGCAGCCTCCACAGGCTTCGATGCAATTTTTGGCCATGACTGGTTCGCAGGCCCATGGCCACCAGAAGTCCTCCTAATCCGCGTTTTTTGTCAGTCATCTTCACATTTCAAACTATATCCCATTGTGGCAGCTGCTCAGGTCTGGGGCCATACCTGGACAGGACAAACGGTGGTCTTTGCCACAGAAAACCAGGCCATGGCCGAAATTATAAGTAAAGGCAGGCCCAAGTTGCTCACCATCGTGTGCTTCCTACTCAGGCTGGTGCAGTATCAATTTAATGTTCACTGCATTTACATTCCGGGCAAGTGCAATGTCACAGCAGACGCACTGTCCCGCGTTATCTTACTTCATTCTTCCAGCAGAAATCCGGAGCTGACCCAACCATTTCTCCTACCCCACCTATGCATCAAAGACACACCTTTGCAACGCGACCCATCTGATTAATCAGTTGTTATCCCGCAACACACTGGAAATGCCTACTGCAGGTTCCTAGCCTCATGCCCTGGAGCAACGACAGGAGTTATCAAGCACATCCTAGCCTTTAGATCGTATTACCATACGCAGCTGGATCTCAAAACACCATCAGGCTATACTTAGCCAGAATCCAGCATTTCTTGTCCTTACGAGACTCTGGAAAGCCATTTTTATTCACATCCCATACAGTCAAATCCATCCTATGGGGCATCCAGAGGCATCAGCGCGTAGGCAACTGCAAACGATTACCCGTCACAATCTTAAGTGACATGTCAACCATCCTTTCACGTTCCCTGTTTGGGATTCTACCCAGCCTGGTCATCCAAGTGGCCTTCTACGGCTTTTGCGGCCTAGTGAGTTTACCTTTAGTGGCCCTGGCGGCCAGATATTGTGCAAATGCCACCTGGCACACTTTCAAGATCATGTTGTTCTACCCCTCGTAGTGTCCAGAACCCAACAATCCAACCCGGGGGTCATCATCAAGCTCTTCCAGACCAACACATCTGGTGCCCAGTAGCGATACTCGACCGGTTACTGTCTCATCTACCTAGCCAGTCGAACTCCAGGCCGTTGCTACCTTTTTCCAACCAGCCCCCTGAGTGGCAGTCAGTTCATCAGGCACGTTAGGATCCTCCTGCTTAACCACGCCTTAAACCTGGTATTCTGGTCACTCCTTTCGGATCGGAGTAACCTCGGACACATCTCAGCATGGAGTACCAGACCATGTCATTAAGAATTGGGTGGGTGAAATCCGCCTGCTTCGCTCATTGTATTCCGAAAGATCAAAAATACAGCGCTAGATAAATATGATAGTCCATAAAAGCCAATGAAGAGTAGCGATGAGATGAAACCTCCACCAAACTTCCGTGTGCAAGGGAAAAGCACACCACACCCAAGTGCTGTCAATCTGCTTACCAGAAGGATATGAAAAACAAGCGTTTTCATATAATGCAAAGGCTCAACAGTGAATCCAATTGGCACACTCCATCATGGACAGACAGATTAGGTTGTCACATACAGTGGGGCAAAAAAGTATTTAGTCAGCCACCAATTGTGCAAGTTCTCCCACTTAAAAAGATGAGAGAGGCCTGTAATTGTCATCATAGGTATACCTCAACTATGAGAGACAAAATGTGGAAACAAATCCAGACAATCACATTGTCTGATTTTTGAAAGAATTTTTTTGCAAATTATGGTGGAAAATAAGTATTTAGTCACCTACAAACAAGCAAGATTTCTGGCTCTCACAGACCTGTATCTTCTTCTTTAAGTGGCTCCTCTGTCCTCCACTCAGTACCTGTATTAATGACACCTGTTTGAACTTGTTATCAGTATAAAAGACACCTGTCCACAACATCAAACAGTCACACTCCAAACTCCACTATGGTGAAGACCAAAGAGCTGTCGAAGGACACCAGAAACAAAATTGTAGACCTGCTGGGAAGACTGAATCTGCAATAGGCAAGCAGCTTGGTGTGAAGAAATCAACTGTGGGAGCAATAATTAGAAAATGGAAGACATACAAGACCACTGATAATTTCCCTCGATCTGGGGCGCCACGTAAGATCTCACCCAGTGGGGTCAAAATGATAACAAGAACAGTGAGCAAAAATCCCAGAACCACACAGGGGGACCTAGTGAATGACCTGCAGACAGCTGGGACCAACGTAACAAAGGCTACCATCAGTAACACACTACGCCGCCAGGGACTCAGATCCTGCAGTGCCAGACGTGTCCCCCTGCTTAATCCAGTACATGTCCGGGCCCGTCTGAGGTTTGCTAGAAAGCATTTGGATGATCCAGAAGAGGATTGGGAGAATGTCATATGGTCAGATGAAACCAAAGTAGAACTGTTTGGTAGAAACACAACTCATCGTATTTGGAGGAGAGAGAATGGTGAGTTGCAACCAAAGAACACCATACCTACTGTGAAGCATGGGGGTGGCAACATCATGCTTTGGGGCTGTTTCTCTGCAAAGGGAACAGGACGACTGATCCGTGTACATGAAAGAATGAATGGGGCCACGTATCGTGAGATTTTGAGTGCAAACCTCCTCCTATCAGCAAGGGCATTGAAGATGAAACGTGGCTGGGTCTTTCAACATGACAATGATCCCAAACACACCGCCCGGGCAACGAAGGAGTGGCTTCGTAAGAAGCATTTCAAGGTCTTGGAGTGGCCTAGCCAGTATCCAGATCTCAACCCCATAGAAAACCTTTGGAGGGAGTTGAAAGTCTGTGTTGCCCAGCGACAGCCCCAAAACATCACTGCTCTAGAGGAGATCTGCATGGAGGAATGGGCTAACATACCAGCAACAGTGTGTGACAACCTTGTGAAGACTTGCAGAAAACATTTGACTTCTGTCATTGCCAACAAAGGATATATAACAAAGTATTGAGATGAACTTTTGATATTGACCAAATACTTATTTTCCACCATAATTTGCAAATAAATTCTTTCAAAAATCAGACATTGTGATTGTCTGGATTTGTTTCCACATTTTGTCTCTCATAGTTGAGGTATACCTATGATGACAATGATCTTTTTAAGTGGGAGAACTTGCACAATTGGTGGTTGACTAAATACTTTTTTGCCCCACTGTATCACCAGGAACTCAAGATTCACATGGGACGATGAGTAAATAATGCGACCATCAGAAGGATATGAAAAACAAGCGATGTATTCATATAATGCAAAGGCTCAACAGTGAATCCAATTGGCACACTCCATCATGGACAGACAGATTAGGTTGTCACATTTCACCAGGAACTCAAGATTCACATGGGACGATGAGTAAATATCATCAGAGGCATGGCCAATGATGCAAGCACGCCCACATATATAGTAAACATCCTGAGTCACGCTGCCCACTGATAGGACAGCGTGACACATACAGCAGCTGTTTAAAATGATGAATTAAGTTCCGCACGTGCACTGGAGGCGCACCGTCTATGAAGTAGGAAGTGAAAATTACCTTTGTTCAGCCGCACATGCACAGCACGGCCGTGCGTTCCACCGGGGCAGGAACATGAAACCAGCCCAGTGAACGGAACGACGTACGTGACGCTGTCATTCCTATAGATGTAAACAACACAGCCGCGCATGCGCACCGCAGTCGCATGGTAAACAATACATCCTGCGGCCGCACATGCGCAGCACGGCCGGACAAATAGAAAACAAGATTCTCAAAATAGCCTAGCTGTTCTCATTTAAAGTAAACAACAAAAAAAGAGGGAATCAACGCCAGCAAAAAGTAATAACACCGCATCAAGCGGCTGTCCATAAGCACTGGTATTCCACATTAATAGAGGAATATCTCAAAATTGCAATATAGTATATATGGATAAAAGAATATTTAGATCTACATTTTATCTAAAATATGGATAAAAGTATATTTTTGAAGGACAATTAACCGCATTGAAGAGAGGATAAGGAGGCTCTCAAAACAATGCAGCAATCAGACAGTATTAGTCCCCAAAAACATAATGATATATTCCTGAAAACTACAAGACATATAATTTAGAGGAAACTGAGTAAAATATGTAATAAATAAAACACTTATGCCCTGTACACACGGTTGGATTTTCCAATGGAAAATGTGTGATAGGACATTGTAGTCGGAAATTCCGACCGTGTGTAGGCTCCATCACACATTTTCCATAGGAATTTCCGACACACAAAGTTTGAAAGCTTGCTATAAAATTTTCCGACAACAAAATCCGTTGTTGGAAATTCCGATCGTGTGTACACAAATCCGACACACAAAGTGCCACGCATGCTCAGAATTAGGGATGAGCCAAACACCCCCCTGTTCGGTTCGCACCAGAACATGCGAACAGGAAAAAAGTTCGTTCGAACACGCGAACACTGTTAAAGTCTATGGGACACGAACATGAATAATCAAAAGTGCTAATTTTAAAGGCTTATATGCAAGTTATTGTCATAAAAAGTGTTTGGGGACCTGGGGCATGCCCCAGGGGACATGGATCAATGCAAAACAAAGTTTTAAAAATGGCCGTTATTTCAGGAGCAGTGATTTTAATAATGCTTAAAGTCAAACAATAAAAGTGTAATATCCCTTTAAATTTCGTAGCTGGGGGGTGTCTATAGTATGCCTGTAAAGGGGTGCATGTTTCCCGTGTTTAGAACAGTCTGACAGCAAAATGACATTTCGAAGGAAAAAACCCATTTAAAACTACTCGCGGCTATTGCATTGCCGACAATACACATAGAAGTTCATTGATAAAAATGGCATGGGAATTCCCCACAGGGGAACCCCGAACCAAATTTTTTTTAAAAAAATGACGTGGGAGTCCCCCTAAATTCCATACCAGGCCCTTCAGGTCTGGTATGGATATTAAAGGGAACCCCGGCCAAAATTTTTTAAAAAAATGACGTGGGGTTCCCCCTAAATTCCATACCAGACCCTTCAGGTCTGGTATGGATTTTAAGGGAAACCCCGCGCCAAAAAAAAAAAAAAAATGGCGTGGGGTCCCCCCAAGAATCCATACCAGACCCTTATCCGAGCACGCAACCTGGCAGGCCGCAGTAAAAGAGGGGGGGACGAGAGTGTGCCCCCCCTCCTGAACCGTACCAGGCCACATGCCCTCAACATTGGGAGGGTGCTTTGGGGTAGCCCCCCAAAACACCTTGTCCCCATGTTGATGAGGACAAGGGCCTCATCCCCACAACCCTGGCCGGTGGTTGTGGGGGTCTGCGGGCGGGGGGCTTATCGGAATTTGGAAGCCCCCTTTAACAAGGGGACCCACAGATCCCGGCCCCCCCCGTGTGAAATGGTAAAGGGGTACTTACCCATACCATTTCACTAAAAAACTGTCAAAAATGTTAAAAATGACAAGAGACAGTTTTTGACAATTCCTTTATTTAAATGCTTCTTCTTTCTTCTATCTTCCTTCATCTTCTTCTTCTGGTTCTTCTGGCTCTTCTGGTTCTTCCTCCAGCGTTCTCGTCCAGCATCTCCTCCGCGGCGTCTTCTATCTTCTTCTCCTCGGGCCGCTCCACACCCATGGCATGGGGGGAGGCTCCCGCTCTTCTCTTCATCTTCTTCATCTTCTTCTCTTCTTCTTTTCTTCTTTTCTTCTCTTCTTCTCTTCTTTTCTTCTTAATTTTCTTCTCCGGGCCGCTCCGCACCCATGCTGGCATGGAGGGAGGCTCCCGCTGTGTGATGGCGTCTCCTCGTCTGACGGTTCTTAAATAACGGGGGGCGGGGCCACCCCGTGACCCCGCCCCCCTCTGACGCACGGTGACTTGACGGGACTTCCCTGTGACGTCACGGGGAATGCCACAGGGAAGTCCTGTCATGTCTTGTGCGTCAGATGGGGGCGGGGTCACCAGGTGGCCCCGCCCCCCGTTATTTAAGAACCGTCAGATGAGGAGACGCCGTCACACAGCGGGAGCCTCCCTCCATGCCAGCATGGATGCGGAGCGGCTTGGAGAAGAAAATGAAGAAGAGAAGAAGAGAAGAAGAGAAGAAGGAAGAAGAGAAGAAGATGAAGAAGAAGATGAAGAGAAGAGCGGGAGCCTCCCCCCATGCCATGAGTGCGGAGCGGCCCGAGGAGGAGAAGATAGAAGACACCGCGGAGGAGATGCTGGACGAGAACGCTGGAGGAAGAACCAGAAGAACCAGAAGAAGAAGAAGATGAAGGAAGATAGAAGAAAGAAGAAGCATTTAAATAAAGGAATTGTCAAAAACTGTCTCTTGTAATTTTTAACATTTTTGACAATTTTTTAGTGAAATGGTAGGGGTAAGTACCCCCTTACCATTTCACACAGGGGGGGGCCGGGATCTGGGGGTCCCCTTGTTAAAGGGGGCTTCCAGATTCCGATAAGCCCCCCGCCCGCAGACCCCCACAACCACCGGCCAGGGTTGTGGGGATGAGGTCCTTGTCCTCATCAACATGGGGACAAGGTGTTTTGGGGGGCTACCCCAAAGCACCCTCCCAATGTTGAGGGCATGTGGCCTGGTACGGTTCAGGAGGGGGGCCGCACTCTCTTCCCCCCTCTTTTCCTGCGGCCTGCCAGGTTGCGTGCTCGGATAAGGGTCTGGTATGGATTTTTGGGGGGACCCCACGCTGTTTTTTTTTTTTTTTTTGGCGTGGGGTTCCCCTTAAAATCCATACCAGACCTGAAGGGTCTGGTATGGAATTTAGGGGGAACCCCACGTCATTTTTTTAAAAAATTTTGGCCGGGGTTCCCCTTAATATCCATACCAGACCTGAAGGGCCTTGTATGGAATTTAGGGGGACTCCCACGTCATTTTTTTTTTTTGGTTCGGGGTTCCCCTGTGGTGAATTCCCATGCCGTTTTTATCAATGAACTCCTATGTGTATTGTCGGCAATGCAATAGCCGCGAGTAGTTTTAAATGGGTTTTTTCCTTCGAAATGTCATTTTGCTGTCAGACTGTTCTAAACACGGGAAACATGCACCCCTTTACAGGCATACTATAGACACCCCCCAGCTACGAAATTTAAAGGGATATTACACTTTTATTGTTTGACTTTAAGCATTTTTAAAATCACTGCTCCTGAAAAAAACGGCCGTTTTTAAAACTTTTTTTTGCATTGATCCATGTCCCCTGGGGCAGGACCCGGGTCTCCAAACACTTTTTATGACAATAACTTGCATATAAGCCTTTAAAATTAGCACTTTTGATTTCTCCCATAGACTTTTAAAGAGTGTTCCGCGGCATTCAAATTTGCCACGAACACCCCAAATTGTTCGCTGTTCGGCGAACTTGCGAACAGCCAATGTTCGAGTCGAACATGAGTTCGACTCGAACTCGAAGCTCATCCCTACTCAGAATAAATTAAGAGATGAAAGCTATTGGCTACTGCCCCGTTTATAGTCCCGACGTACGTGTTTTACGTCACCACGTTCAGGACGATTGGATTTTCGGACAACTTTGTGTGACCGTGTGTATGCAAGACAAGTTTGAGCCAACATCCGTCGGAAAAAATCCATGGATTTTGTTGTCGGAATGTCCGATCAAAGTCCGACCGTGTGTACGGGGCATAACAAATAAAAAATATATGCAAACACCGCCCCCTAGGTGTTAATACACATTCATAAAATTTAGCTATTATTAATAAAACAATTTATATCCCAGTCGACTGCTGTCCATAAGCACTGGTATTCCACATTAATAGATGAATATCTCAAAACTGCAATATAGTATATATGGATAAAAGAATATTTAGATCTACATTTTTTTTTAAATACGGATAAAAGTATATTTTTGAAGGACAATTAACCGCATTGAAGAGAGGATAAGGAGGCTCCCAAAACAATGCAGCAATCAGACGGTATTAGTCCCCAAAAACATAATTATATATTCCTGAAAACTACAAGACATATAATTTAGAGGAAACTGAGTAAAAGATGTAAATCCACAGTTTGTGAGGAGAGATGCTGAGTTGATTTCTGCTCAACGAGATTTCATTTTAGATTTATTGACGTATGCCATGACCCACAATTACTTCTGGTTTGGAGGTACTCACTACCTCCAAAACAGAGGGGTCGCCATGGGTGCGAAATTCGCACCCAGTATGGCTAATTTATTTATGGCCAAATGGGAGGAGGATGTCGTCTATTCCAACAGACGATCTGAATTGATCTTCTGGGGTAGATATATAGACGACATCCTCCTCCTGTGGGATGGCGATATGTTATCACTTACCACCTTTATGCACCAACTTAACAATAATCCACTGGGGATTCTTTTACAATTTGAGAGTAGTACCAGCAAAATTAATTTTTTGGATCTAACCATATAGATTAAAGATGGAGTATTTAATATGTCCACCTTCTTTAAGAGTACAGATAGGAATGGATATATTGGACAGGGTACCTGCCATCATCCCTCATGGCTTAAATCAGTACCCAGGAGCCAATTCCTTCGCTTGCGGTGAAATTGTACTATTAAAGAAGATTTCTTCATACAGGCTTTGAAAGAGAGATTCATTGAAAAAGGATACTCACCTAATGATTTGAATCTAGTGATTAATGAAGTGGGGAGTATGGATCGTGCTTCCATCTTACAGATTAAGAAAAAACCCTTACCAAGTGAGATTGATTATAACTTCTCAATGATTACTACTTATTCTCAACAACATTCTGATATTAAAAAAAATTTTACCAAGCATTGGGGAGTCCTTAAAAATGATAAAGTTTTGGGTCCAGTGCTCCCAGATCGGCCACAGGTCATATTTAGAGGAGTTCCCCCTCTTAAACTCCAAGTTGCACCCAACATCTTGGATGCTCCGAATAGAGTGTCTTTTTTCAAAAAATCTAAAGGTTATCATCCCTGCCGGTGTTGCAATGTTTGTGCCATCAATATTGATAAGAGTAGGAAAATATGTCAATTTAAATCTCATGCTACGGGTAGAATTTTTGACATTACCACCTTTATCACTTGCACCTCACTAAACGTGGTATACTTATTAATTTGCCCCTGCGGTCTGCAATATGTGGCCCACACTACACGGGCTATGCACGTCAGGGTTAATGAGCGTATCACAAACATTAAGAAGGGATTTCTGAAACACACTGTTTCCCGACATTATTTGGAGTGTCACGATCAGAACCCCAAGGGGACCACTTTCGTGGCCATTGACAGGTTTAATCCACACTGGCGTGATAGTTCATCCAAACGGGAAATCTCTAAACTCGAAACCCGGTGGATATATGATTTAAAATGTTATACCCCTTTCGGCATGAATGTCGACTGGGATATAAATTGTTTTATTAATAATAGCTAAATTTTATACATGTGTATTAACACCTAGGGGGCGGTGTTTGCATATATTTTTTATTTATTATGCTCTGTACACACGGTCGGACATTGATCGGACATTCCGACAACAAAATCCATGGATTTTTTCAGACGCATGTTGGCTCAAACTTGTCTTGCATACACACGGTCACATAAAGTTGTCGGAAAATCCAATCATCCTGAACGTGGTGACGTAAAACACGGACGTCGGGACTATAAACGGGGCAGTAGCCAATAGCTTTCATCTCTTAATTTATTCTGAGCATGCGTGGCACTTTGTGTGTCGGATTTGTGTACACACGATCGGAATTTCCGACAACGGATTTTGTTGTCGGAAAATTTTATAGCAAGCTCTCAAACTTTGTGTGTAGGAAATTCCTAGGGAAAATGTGTGATGGAGCCTACACACGGTCGGAATTTCCAACAACAAGGTCCTATCACACATTTTCCATCGGAAAATCCGACCGTGTGTACAGGGCATAAGTGTTTTATTTATTACATCTTTTACTCAGTTTCCTCTAAATTATATGTCTTGTAGTTTTCAGGAATATATCATTATGTTTTTGGGGACTAATACTGTCTGATTGCTGCATTGTTTTGAGAGCCTCCTTATCCTCTCTTCAATGCGGTTAATTGTCCTTCAAAAATATACTTTTATCCTTATTTTAAATAAAATGTAGATCTAAATATTCTTTTATCCATATATACTATATTGCAATTTTGAGATATTCCTCTATTAATGTGGAATACCAGTGCTTATGGACAGCCGCTTGATGCGGTGTTATTACTTTTTGCTGGCGTTGATTCCCTCTTTTTTTGTTGTTTACTTTAAATGAGAACAGCTAGGCTATTTTGAGAATCTTGTTTTCTATTTGTCCGGCCGTGCTGCGCATGTGCGGCTGCAGGATGTATTGTTTACCACGCGACTGCGGTGCGCATGCGCGGCCGTGCTGTTTACATCTATAGGAATGACAGCGTCACGTACGTCATTCCATTCACTGGGCTGGTTTCATGTTCCTGCCCCAGTGGAACGCATGGCCGTGCTGCGCATGTGCGGCCGAACAAAGGTAATTTTCACTTCCTACTTTATAGACGGTGCGCCTCGAGTGCTCATGCGGAGCTTGATTCGTCATTTTAAACAGCTGCTGTATTTGTCATGCTGTCCTATCAGTGGGCAGCATGACTCGGGATGTTTACTATATATGTGGGCGTGCTTGCATCATTGGCCACACCTCTGATGATATCCACATAGGATGAAACATGTCAGGCTGGCCGAAGCAAGCACGCCTTTGAGCCGCGGATTTTTCTTTTCTGTTCTGTGATGATGTTCTATTGACACCTGTAAGTAGACTACAATATAGTAGTGTTTTATCTGTACGGGCTTCACTATTGTTACTTTCTTCCTATTGGGTTACTCTGCTGATGGTCGCATTATTTACTCATCGTCCCATGTGAAGCTTGAGTTCCTGGTGATATGTGACAACCTAATCTGTCTGTCCATGATGGAGTGTGCCAATTGGATTCACTGTTGAGCCTTTGCATTATTTGAATACATCGCTTGTTTTTCATATCCTTCTGGTAAGCAGATTGACAGCACTTGGGTGTGGTGTGCTTTTCCCTTGCACACGGAAGTTTGGTGGAGGTTTCATCTCATCTCTACTCTTCATTGGCTTTTATGGACTATCATATTTATTTAGCACTGCATTTTTGATCTTTTGTACTTGTGTTTGATGAATCAACAAACTATGCTGGCTGCTTACTATATGTTTATTTATCCCAGTTAGCGCAGATATTTGTTCACTTTCATTATATTCCGAACCCTCAGGTAGAAATGGCACAAGCCTTTACCAAACACCTTTAATAGATGTCACAAGACCAATAAAAGAGTAACTCCCCTATCCGGGTTTTTGCCCCCTTTCTTGGCATACTGATCAGCAGACCAGGGCACACCTCAGGTCTATGTTATGTTGTAAGTCTTGTCGCATGTTTATGTGGTTCATATCTGTCTCGGTCGAAGGGCTTTCCTCCATATATGAGAAGGCAAGTATGGTGGCCTGTTTTTTTAGGAGGAGTCCAGGGGGTATTTAAGCAGACCACTCACCTGTGGTCTTTGTCGGTTCCAGACCAGGGCACCCCTCAGGTCTATGTTATGTTGTAAATCTTGTCGCGTGTTGATGTGGTTCCTATATGTCTCGGTCGAAGGACATATATATATAACCAACTGGCTCAAAAATACTTGGTTGCTTATGGTTAGTAACACAACTCACAGCAATTCTGCAAAAGGCATTTATTTATAAACACATTAAACAATGAATATATGAATAAATTAAGCTCTGCTAACAGGAAACTAGCACAATTATTTTATGCTTATGAATCTATGAAAATTGTTGTGATATACTATGCCTAGATGAACTGATTCATGCTATTCTAATTGTATGCTGTGTTATAGCACAAAAATGATGTATCACATATTCTGCCATATAACAGAAGCCCAGTCAAAAACCACAGTAAATATTTGCATCCATGACACAATAATTATGGTCTTTTGTTGTCACTGTGAAAATATCCATTTTACCATAGTGAAACTGCCACAGAGATTATAGATTTTTTACTCTTGAGTGACAGAGTTTTTTTTTGCCTTTGAACAACACAGCAATTATTTTACCTCAGTTCGTAGTTAATCTTCCTCACAGTGGTTAATGCCCTACAGTGCCACAGAAAGCAATGTTCTCTTATGTTTGTTTATGATTGCTTTCCAAGCAGTACCACTGTCATTCGTTTCTTTAAGGGACGTATTTAAAAAAACATAGGCGTGAGTTGGCCTTAATCCTTTCACTACTAGCCATTTTTGCTTTTTTTTGCACATACTGTATGTTAAAAAATAATTTTAGGCTTGAAGATTAGTTAAAACTTCTAAAATATTATATATTTTCTGAAAGCAGAGACCCTGGAAGATAAAAAAAAAAATTGTAGTTCAAATTTATTTCTATCATACGCTAATTAGCACAAGTTTATCAAGCATAAGATTTCAGGGAAAAATACACTAAAGTCAATTTTAAGGCATACGAATGCAATATATTACTAATTTTTTGCACATTTTGAAAGGTGAGATTGTGCTGGGAACATAGGCATGCAATGTCTCAAATCTTAACATTGTGTGCGTCCATGAAATGGCAACAACGCTACATTTTTCACAGGTGACACTTTTAAAAGCCCCCAAAGGACCCCAGTTTGAAGTTAACCATCAATAATGGACCCAAAATTATTGCTCTCACTCTGACATGTGCAGCGAAATGTAACATGTGTAGCACGTCTGATGTTTTTGTACTTAAGCATACTCAATGCATGTGTTTATTTATACATGTGTACATGTGGGGTTTGGGGGATTATACATTTTTTTGTTGGGAGTTTAAGTGCTTGGGTGTAAATTTATTTTTTATTAAACTATTTATCACATAGAGCACAAAATGTCTTTTAGACCTCAATGTCTCACCTGCCCTCAATTGAAGCTAAGGAAGTCCAGATTGCACTCTCTTAGCCTTTATTGTGGCCACATGAGCTAGGGAAAATGACAGTAGGACCCAGGAGTGATATTTTATATGTCACTTCTGGGTTCTTACTACGTAGGGGGATCAGCGAATAGACAATCACTGGTCTCTCTCCCCTCCATTCAGCAGCACCTGCCATGCTGGCTGTGAGTCCATTGAAGGGATCACATATACAGTGCTCAACTCTTGTCATATTTCATAATGGTTACTGCAATGGAGATATCTTCATAATACCCAGCTACATTAATGAAGAATAAGGTAATGACCAGTTCAAAAGGTGCAGGAAGCGGAAAGAACAAATGACCCTTTCTGAGGAAGCGCTACAAAAGATCAATATGATGTCTGGTATCTATCAAGTCATAATTTTATTCTGTGCAATAGTATATCTGTTGTTGGACTGTAAGACAGAGTCATACAGAAATATAAATAAAATTCACAGTGTCCAGCCAAATGTGTTTTTATTTTTATTTAGTGGTGAATGTTGCCTGGGGCTGTGCCCAACCTCTCATGCACCTTTTTGCTAATTTCTTGCTATTAGCTCATAAAAATTGAGAAAATGTATTTGATAGATTTGGTTCCCATTGACGTTAACGGGTTTGGATTCAGCATCTGAACTTTTGATATGTTCAGCTGAACCTCCTCAAACCAAACACAGGTGTATTTGGCTCATCCCTGATTCTTACAGTACATACTTTCCATGTAAGAATGTGGTGACAGTTATTGTTTTTATGTGTAAAGGGTTAATGCAGTGTTAACCGACCCCAGTGGTGGTCACCATTAGCCTGCTGGCACTTACTGTATTCTATTGTCCCCCATGCTGGAAAATCTATGTGCAGAGTGAGGCTAAGAGTGCCGTCAGCACATGCCTACCTGCTGAAATACTTTCCTTAATTCAGCGATATTTGCTATATCTGCCCACAGGGTCTTTTCTTTTATTTATGTGTGTGCTGCAGCTCCATTTATTCCTATGCATGAATTATACTCATGGTGGCCAGCAGATTACAGCTTACACATATAATTGAATAGGGCCCATGGAATGTAAGTAGTTATCAAGGTGGGGGGGGCATTGATTTGAGGATGATTGGACCAAAGCTACAGCCAGTGGTGGAACTACCAGGGTCGCACCAGTCGCATTTGCGACTAGGCCCTCGGGTTCCGCCACTTTAGGGGGGTCCGCTGCCTGCTAGATAGTACAGTAGTGTACACTCACGGAGTACACTGCAGTCATTCACAGGGAGTCCGCTCTGCCCATCCTCTCCGGCCACTCCGCCCATCCTCCCTGAGCGCACTCACAGGCACACTGCACAGGCTCCGCCCATCCTCTTCATCCATCCTCTCATCCCGTACTCAGGGGCACAGTCCCCGCCCGCTTCGCCCATCCTCTCCGCCCATACTCTCTGCCTGCATTCACAGGCACAGTCCCCGCCCGCTCCACCCATCTTCTCCAGCTCCGCCTGCACTAACAGGCCCCGCCCATCCTCTCTGCTCGCCCAAGTAAGACCCAGCAAGGAGGGGGGACCAAGTGATCTGCAAGTAAGTGGCACCCATCCCTCTATATCAACACTGCCACTGATCCCCACACCACCACTACTGCACTGATTCCCCCCCACACCACTGCTGCCACTGATACCCCCCCACACCACCACCACCACTACTGCCACTGATCCCCACACCACCACTACTGCCACTGATACCCCCCACACCACCACCACCACTACTGCCACTGATACCCCCCACACCACCACCACCACTACTGCCACTGATCCCCACACCACCACTACTGCACTGATTCCTCCCCACACCACTGCTGCCGCTGATACCCCCCCACACCACCACCACCACTACTGCCACTGATCCCCACACCACCACTACTGCCACTGATACCCCCCACACCACCACCACCACTACTGCCACTGATACCCCCCACACCACCACCACCACTACTGCCACTGATCCCCACACCACCACTACTGCCACTGATACCCCCCCACACCACCACCACCACTACTGCCACTGATACCCTCCGACACCACCACTACTGCCACTGATCCATCCCACACCACCACTACTGCCACTGATACCCCCCACACCACCACCACTACTACTGCCACTGATCCACCCCACACCACCACCACCACCACTACTGCCACTGATCCCCGCACCACCACTACTGCCACTGATACCCCCCACACCACCACCACCACTACTGCCACTGATACCCCCTACACCACCACTACTGCCACTGATCCACCCCACACCACCACTACTGCCACTGATCCCCACACCACCACTACTGCCACTGATACCCCCCACACCACCACTACTGTCACTGATACCCTGATACCACCACCACTGCCACTGATACCCTGAACTCCCCCCACACCACCACAACCACTGCTGCCACTAATCCACCCCACCATGACCACTACTGCCACTTATCCCATCCTTCCCACCACTCATCCCTTCCCACCCCCCCAACCACCACCCTCACCACGGATCCCATCCTCCCACCACCACTGCAACTCATTTCATCCAATGTCCACCACCGCTGCCACTCATCCCATCCAATCCCCCCCTTCCACTACCACTCATCCCATCCCACCCTCCTCCAATCATCACCCTTGCCACTGATCCCATTCCCCCCACCACCTCTGCCACTCATCCCATTCAATCCCCCCTACCACTGATCCCACCCCCCAACCACAGCCCTTGCCACTGATCCCATCCCCCCTCACCGCTGCCATTCATCCCATCCCCCTACCACCACCGCTGCCACTGATCCCATCCCCACCCAACCACCACTGCTGTCACTGATCCCATCCCCCCACCGCTGCCACTCATCTCATCTCTCCCTCAACGCTGCCACTCATCCCATCCTGCACCACTGATGCCACTGATCCTATGCCTTCCCAACCACCACTGATCCCACCCCCCACCAACACCGCTGCCACTCATCCCAGGGGCGTAACTACAGGGGTCACAATTGCAATAGCACACATGTTGCCCCTGAACACCTGGATGAGGGGGGCATTTAGAGGAACAAATCTCCTCCATTTTTCTCCTGCAGCCATTAAAAATCTGCTTCTCCTCCTCTCCTCCTCTCCTCTCCCATTCAGTGGCTGCAGGAGGAAAATGGAGGGGATTTGTTCCCCCTCCTATCCAGGTCCTGCTGCCCCTGGGATCAGCAGGAAGGGCCCTGGCCGGACGTCAGGGGGGCCCTCCATGGTTTCTTGCACCGGGGCCCTGAAGGTTCTAGTTACACCACTGGCTACAGCTATCCCTTAAGGACACAAGTTGTGATATGAGTGCATATTTATTAAGTGACCACTGAATTTGAAAGTAATTGTACTGCACCTGTGTTTTTATGACATGCAATTTAGTTTTCCTATTTAAACATTCTTTTAACCTTTATCCAGTAATTGTTATACTAATATTGAGATTAAAAATGTGGCTCCGTTAAGGTAACAGATGCAACCTATAACATCCAAATGACAATAAAATATATCTGAAGGAATATGCGCTAGAGAATAAATTCAAAAGCATTTTTTGAGAGTGCTGTATGATGGGGTTGAGAAGCCATGTAATAGCTAAACCCACATATTCCACTTTCATATCTATTCACAGGAAAACAAGTGAAACATTAAGTAACAAAGGTGTATGATTTAGGATGAGTCATTCTCTAATTAATACACCTATGATCTTTCAGAAGATCTGAAAAAATATACACAGATGAGCTATAAGATCATAAATGTCAATGCCTGGAGTTAAATTCTCTTCTCGGGGCACTCATGGGAATCTTGACTTACCAATATGCTAAATGAAGAAAAAATGACTTAAATCTTTGCAGATGGCTGTAAAATAACTTATTGAAGAACAGCTGGTTCTTATTAGATGAAGTATGCCTCAGATTTAAAAAATACACCTATAGAGTATTGGACTAATCAATCTTACATCTAGACAGAGAAAAACAAAATTGTATAAGTATAACACGCATGCATTTTTATTTGTAGAAATGGAAGTAGTAACTGGATAGGAATCATTTTGATTGCTATTTACAAAAGTAATGAGAACGATGTTTGAAGCAAGCACAATGAAGGCCTTCTGTAGCCTATTCCTAAAACTGATATTTTTGTTATAGGTGGATTTTGAGGAGATAACTCTAATGCCCTGTACACACGATAGGATTTTCCGATGGAAAATGTGTGATAGGACCTTGTTGTCAGAAATTCCGACCGTGTGTAGGCTCCATCACACATTTTCCATAGGAATTTCCGACACACAAAGTTTGAGAGCTTTCTATAAAATTTTCCGACAACAAAATCCGTTGTCGGAAATTCCGATCGTGTGTATGCAAATCCGACACACAAAGTGCCACGCATGCTCAGAATAAATTAAGAAACAAAAGCTATTGGCTACTGCCCCGTTTATAGTCCCGATGTACGTGTTTTACGTCGCCACCTTCAGAACGATCGGATTTTCCGACAACTTTGTGTGATGCAAGACATGCAAGACAAGTTCGAGCCAACATCTGTTGGAAAAAATCCATGGATTTTGTTGTCGGAATGTCCGATCAATGTCCGTGTGTCTGTGTGTACAGGGCATAACAGTAGCTCCTAAATCTCTTGGAGACTAAAGTATGATGATTTCCTGCTGTAGCTATTGACTTTCTTGCTGAATTTTTTGGTGTTCACACCAACCTTAGATTGTTTCCCATCCTCTTGATGAATTCTGCACAAAACAAAACTAATTAATAGTCAAGCAGGTACAATAAGACTCCCTTACAAAGGCCATTGCAGGTGTGCAAGCCCAGGATATCCCACCAGAGACCCCAAGAAATTGTTGGTTCAAAGTTCATCTATAGCAAAAACTGTTTTTTTTGTATCTGTATAACTCCTGGTGAGATTCAATCTATCTATCCTATTGGCCTTATTCAAAAATTATATATTTTTCACCAAAAAAAATAAATAGAGAGGAAATCTTCCATTGGAGATGATTGCAAAGAATTTTTTATTTCACTTCTTTTTGTGTCTCTGGTATAGGATGCGTAAGGAAATCTTACCCAATGGGATATAGACAACAAAAAATAAAAGTGAAAGGGGTTAAGTTGATTTCTAGATATAGACCTCCCCATTTAAAAAAAAATAAAATTAATGAATAAGTGTACCCCAGATTTGGACCTCTTCTGAGTTAGGTGACTCCCAGCAGCATTATTCAATCCACTTATTGTTAGCCCAGGATGTCACTCACACACCCTGTGGGCTCACAGTACAATACTGCAGAGAATATTATATTGTCAAGGATGCTCTCTCATCTGTGAGGATTGCCCTTTATCAAAGTAGAGAAGAAGAAGAACTTGCATGTCTTATGACTGGCCAGAAGCTTCTGTATCTGCAAAATGGTATGCCTGCATTTTTTAATACATGAGGAGATATTAGGAAACCTGGGAGACTGGGGGGTTATTCACGGAAGTTGAACTTTTTGCAACTCCCAACCCTAACTGAAATGTAAAATAAAGTATTGACTTTAAATATAATTTAACTTTCCAGCATCTACTAAAACATGAAATGCCTGTTTTGGGTAGGCTAACTCTTTTACCAAGTGGGAGAGCTAAACTCCCTTGGAACATTTCTTAACTTCACAGCAAGTTTCTGGCCTTTGTATGTGTCACCTTCTGTTCATATAAGGTAAGCACTTGGTAAGTAAACTTAAATAAACTACATGTATATCTTCTCAACCTACACTTGCAATAGAGCTGCCCTTGAAATATTGTCTGGATTAATGTAATTCGGGCCATATATGATTTTTCAGAGAGAAAGGAAATAGGAAATGCTTTTATTCCATGTGTCATTATTGTACATGTAATTGTTTTTAAAGCACTGGGAAAATATTCATGTGAATAGTGCATCTGGCATATACAAAAGATGTCCCATTTCATTAAAACACACTTATTAAACACATGCAAATAATTCTCCAAAAGAATAACTTCTGGGGAAATTTAATTTTACATGCCAGGCCTGTCAGAGAACACTCCATCCTCCTGGGTTTTTAAGGTACAAGAGCTTTGAGTTTGTGATATCATTAAAGAGCGAATCAAGAGAAAATTAACTTCATAAGCAAATTGTTCAATCTGCCCCCATAATGCGACTTACGGGTTCAGGTCAATGATCATTAGGGCTGAGCCCGATGCTCGAGTCAAACGTAAGTGTGACTCGAACATCGGGTGTTCGCCCGTTCGCCGAAGTTAGAACATTATAACGTTCACGGTAAATTCGAGGCGCCTGCATAACGCTCCATAATGAAAGGCGTTGATTGACCTGACCTGCATGCTTTGGCCAATCACAGCGTGCACTGCTGTGAGAGCCATGATTGGCCAAAGGCAGGGTGCCTTTGGCCAATCATGGCTCAGGGGGCTGAGTTCATGCCCCACACTATGTTAGGCTGCTTACATAGCGGTTATACATAGTATTATGAATGAGAGCAGCAAAATGACATTTGTAGAGGAAAAAATGTCATTTAAAACTGCTCGTGGCTGTAATGTATTGCCAGATCTGGCTTGAGTCCCCCCCCCCCCAGTCCATTACCAGGCCCTTTGGGTCTGGTATGGATATTAAGGGGGAAAAAAATGACTTGGGCCTCCCCAATATCCATACCAGAATGTTATCCGAGCGCGTAACCTGGCAAAAAAAAGTCCCGTGATGTCCATCCATCTTTGATCACAGCGCCGACGGACCAAGAAAAAAAACAGAAAAACTCTGCCTCAATGGGAGGAATCCCCGCAACTGCAGGCTTTACCCCAAAACACCCTCCCTGTGTTGAGGCCATGTGGCCTGGTACGGTTGCGTGCTTGGATAAGGGTCTGGGAACCCCACACCATTTAAAAAAAAAATGTGGGCACAGGGTTCCCCTTAATATCCATACCAGACCTGAAGGACCCATGCCGTTTTTTTCAATGATTTTTATCTATATTGCCGGGATCCAACAATACATTATGGTCGCGTGCTGTTTTAAGCCCAGGTTCACACTGAGCTGCGGGAATGAAGCCAAATGATTTCGCTCCCGTATGTCAGTCCCGATTTCGGACGCGATTTCAGAGGCATCTGTGCAGGTTTCTGCACAGATGTCAATGTAAATTGCTGCCTGAAATTGCACAAAGGAGTACAGAAACTACTTTTTTAAATCAGTGCAGAGCCGCACATGCGGCATCGCACCGATTAGGATGGTGCCATTGACGGCAATTGCCGCCGATTTGACATGCGATTTGACATGTTAAATCACATGTCAAAACACTCCAGTGTGAACCAGGGCTCTATGACATTTTTTCCTTTAGAAATGTCATTTTGTTGTGGTACTGTTATAAACACGGGGAAGATGCGCTACTTTACAGGCAGACTAAGGACACCCCCCAGGCATGATATTTGAAGGAATATTCCTTTTTTATTGTTTCACTTTACGCATTATTAAAATCCCTGCTCCTGAAAAAACTGCCGTTTTTTAAAAAAATTGCATTAATATATGTCCCCTGGGGCAGGACCCAGGTCCCCAAACACTTTTTATGACAATAGAATGCATATAAGCCTTTAAAATGAGCAATTTTGATTTTTCATGTTCATGTCCCATAGACTTTAACGGTGTTCGCACAAATTTCTTGTGCGAACCGAACCAGGGGGGTGTTCAGCTCATCCTTAATGATCATTCTTTGCATACTTATTTTTTGTTGTCCACGCTCTATATTACACAAATTCTTAGGGCTTAACAAAGATCATTAGTGAATTCAAATCAGTATTTAATCTTAAATCTCTTAATTTTTACTTTTGTCCGCTAAAGGTAACAACAGTTTCAAGCAACTGGATCCGATGCAGTTTGGGAATGGAGGCTGGTAAAAACATGTGGTTCAGCCACATATTTTATACAGAGTTCTAAGAATACTTATGGTTAGAGAACTAGAAATAAACAAAAACAGGAGCATCGGCAGGAAAATAATAGCTTAGAGAAGTGAGGGAAGAAGGACTTAATTAGAGACTAATCAGGATAAACTATGAAGGAGTTAAATAGGAGAAATGTATTTACAAATAATGTTTTTACTTGTCAGGATGCTTTAAAGTACTCTGTATGTAGGATTAGGATAAGTAAATCCAAAATCCAACATTTTTTGGGCATGTGTAGCATGTCCAATGTCCACAACAAACAAGCTTTCAATCTAAACTTTTGCCATTGTGGTAAAGTTTAAAATTGTCTCATTTCCCAAGTAAGCCAAAACCAAAACATGGAAACCCTAAATGCAAACTGTAGGTAGCCAAATAAAATTTTTGCATTATATGAAAATGTCCTAGCTTCAGAAGCAAATGTTTGCTCACCCAACAATCAGATTCTCCTAAAATAAACTCTCCCCCTATGTTCCTTTTTTTAAATAACCCAATTATATAAACATATTCTCACATATTCAGCATTAAAATTAACCTCCATTCTCATGTTTCTTACGTTTTAAAAAATCTTCCTTCTCAGGATAAGCCATTTTAAGTACTGTGTTCTGATTCTGTCCTGCAATTCACTTCCTCCATTTCCCCTAGTCCTTTCTGTAAACTTGCGCATGCTCATCTCTGCTGCAGCGTGTCGTACTGAGCCGATGTTTATACCCCCTGTGACGTATAAGGTCACATGGAGTGTACCAGGAAATTCTCAATGAAACTGTAATCTTGCAGGATCTCGGCGCAGTGCCACACAGAGAGGATATGGCAGTCGCAGCATACATCTTGATGGACTGGCAGCACAAAGAGTGTGCCGTAAATCTGGTTAAACATGCGCATGTGCCAGTGACATCAGAAAATACAACAGGACAGATTGCAAGCAAACAGAGCAAGTAAGATGACCTGTACATACATCAATGTGAATGGGTTTTTACTGATGAGTGACATGTGCACAAGTTATAGGGGAGAGTTAAGAAAAAAACAAATGCAGGCACCTCTGAGTTAGACTGTAAAGTGTGTATTAGTAAAAACACATAGTAACTTACATCAAGGTAAACAAGGAAAGGTACATCTGTGGGTAAACGCTCTGTGGGGCATCCATCACACTGGTCAGTAGAAGTTACGCTGTCTCAGCCGCTCTATGGGCTCTCCCGGCTGGCAGGAAGAGGGTATGGTGGTGGAGAGCTGGAGAGGAGGCTTATAACACTTCCTGGACTGCAGCACTGGAGGGGATGATGTCACAGGCGTGTTCGTGACATGTTTCCGGGCTGGCGCACCCAGGGGGTGGGAGGAATGAGCGCTCCTTTTTCAAGCTAGATGTACTGGTATTTTTATATACATAGTGCTGCCATCTAGTGGTAAGTTCATATTGCTACAGGCAGCATTTTTGGATGCACATATGGAATATGTAGAATATACATGTGTGTTTGCGTGTGTGTGTGTTTTTTTTAATGTATTTTGCCTCTTCATTCCTGTTGTTCCTTTCGGATTACCCATCTGAGGAAGGCAGCATCCACCTAGTTTTGGATACCATATATATATATATATAATAACACCTGTTATTCCACACCTTGGAAGACCTATTAGCGCTGGAAGTGACTGTGTTTTTTGTATCTCTAAAAAAATATGTATTTTTAGGTATGCCACTACTGAGCAAATGTTTGGATTTTGGAGCGTGTATGAATTAGTTGTATGTATAGTGCCTTGAAAAAGTATTCACACCCCTTGAAATTGGTCACACTTTGTCATGTTACAACCAAAAACCTAAATGTATTTTATGTGATAGGCCAACACAAAGTGGCACATTATTGTGAAGTGGAAGCAAAATGATAAATGGTTTTCATTTTTTTTTTTTACAAATAAATATCTAAAAAGTGTGGCGTGCATTTGTATTCAGCCCCCCTGAGTCAATACTTTGTAGAACCATCATTCGCTGCAATTACAGCTGAAAGTCTTTTTGGGGATGTCTCTATCAGCTTTGCACATCTACAGAGTCACATTTTTGCACATTCCTCTTTGCAAAATAGCTCAAGCTCGGTCAGATTGGATGGAGAGCATCTGTGAACAGCAATTTTCAAGTCTTGCCACAGATTCTCAATTGGATTTAGGTCTGGACTTTGACTGGGCCATTCTAACACATGAATATGCTTTGATCTAAACCAGGGATATGCAATTAGCGGACCTCCAGCTGTTGCAGAACTACAAGTCCCATGAGGCATTGCAAGACTCTGACAGCCACAAGCATGACACCCAGAGGCAGAGGCATTGTGGGACTTGTAGTTTTGCAACAGCTGGAGGTCCGCTAATTGCATATCCCTGATCTAAACCATTCCATTGTAGCTCTGGCTGTATGTTTAGGGTCATTGTCCTCCTGGAAGGTGAACCTCCACCCCAGTCTCAAGTCTTTTGCAGACTCTAACAGGTTTTCTTCTAAGATTGCTCTGTATTTGGCTCCATCCATCTTCCCATCAACTCTGATCAGTTTCCTTTCCCTGATGTAGAAAAGCATCCCCACAACATGATGCTGCCACCACCAAGTTTCACGGTGGACATGGTGTGTTCAGGGTGATGTGCAGTGTTAGTTTTCTGCCACACATAACGCTTTGCTTTTAGGCCAAAAAGATTAATTTTCTCTCATCTGACCAGAGCACCTTCTTCCACATGATTGCTTTGTCCACCAACATGGCTTTTTGTAAACTGTAAACGGGACTTCTGATGGGTTTATTTCAACAATTGCTTTCTTCTTGCCACTCTTCCCTAAAGGCCAGATTTGACTAATAGTTGTCCTGTGGTCAGATTCTCCCACCTGAGCTGTGAACTTTTTCAGCTCCTCCAGAGTTACCATGGGCCTCTTGGCTGCTTCTCTGATTAATGCTCTCCTTGCCCGACCTGTCAGTTTAGGTGGACGGTCATGTCTTGGTAGGTTTGCAGTTGTGCCATATGCTTTCCATTTTCAGATGATGGATTGAACAGTGCTTCATAAGATGTTCAAAGCTTGGATTATTTTTTATAATCTAACCCTGCTTTAAACTTCTCCACAACTTTATCCCTGACCTGTCTGGTGTGTTCCTTGGCCTTCATGATGCTGTTTGTTCACTAAAGGTAACAAACCTTTGAGGGCTTCACAGAACAGCTGTATTTATACTGAGATTAAATTACATACAAGTGGACTCTATTTACTAATTAGGTGACTTCTGAAGGCAATTGGTTCCACTAGATTTTAGTTAGGGGTATCAGAGTAAAGGGGGCTGAATACAAATGCACACCACACTTTTCAGATATTTATTTGTAATACATTTTGAAAACCATTTATAATTTTCCTTCCACATTCGCAATTATGTGCCACTTTGTGTTGGTCTATCACATAAAATCCCAATTAAATACATTTATGTTTTTGGTTGTAACATGACAAAATTTGAAAAATTTCAAGGGGTATGCATACTTTTTCAAGGCTCTGTATATACGCTATCATAGTTGATTGTATCACATACACATAGTAAGTACTGTGAGAGTATACCTTGCTTATTCGATCTAGTTTGCAGATGCATGAATTCAACAACGTACATGCATTTTCTTTAGCAAATCAGGCCCAGAGTATGGAAAATCCTACATACTGAAATTGCTTCTTTCGCTACGATGTCTTCATAATAAATATTTTGATAGTGAGCTTAAGATTTATTGTACAAAGTACTCTTACAACATACAATGATAACTATGATTAACACTTAAAAGCAGTAATTTACAGATAGATGTATGGTTAAAATATCTTCAAGGTCCTACTTTGCTAATTAAGAGTAAATGCTATGAATATGCAATGCTTTTTAATACACATCATTCAAAAATGTTCATACAGTCATTGAACACATCCATCATAAAACTTTTTTTAATATAATGACTGGTGCATTGTGTTCAATATAATGGTTAAACATTAAATGATGTGAAAGGTGTCGTTAGAGTTGCTATGGTTTGATTGGCACAAGCAAATTGCTGATGTTTGTTATGACCATCAAGTTGTTTGTACACTTAAATAAGTATTCCCTACTGTGCTCACCTAAGACATGAGGTCAACAGAATGTACACATTAAGCAAGCACTCTCCTTACCCTGTATACTACTTGCAATGCACTTTTGAATTGATGAAGGTGAAATAATTAATATTACACATAGATAAAATTTAATTAAAAAAGACTGTTTACTTTGTGAAGATGTATTTTGTTTTTTCAATCTGCAGCCCCTTGCTTCTTTCTATGAAATATATATATATATTGGAACCCAAGATCACCAACCAGCCTTATTGGTAAAAGCAATCAGTCTTTTTGAATAAATAAGAGTCATTTGGTTCAGTGAAGGCTACTTTCTGGCAACTAGACCATGCAAATCATTTTTGTTCAAGTATCATCGTATTGTGCTCCTTCAAAACAACCCGCTGTCTTTTTCCAGAGCAGCCTGTATTTCTCCTGAGGTTACCTGTGTTTTTTTTTCGTTCTTCTGGCTGCAATCATTCTTGATGTACCTAACCTTGGATCTTGCACTTTTTAATAAGTGATTTAACAGTACTTACTGGCAAATTTAAGGCTTTGGCTAACTTTTTATATCCTTTTCCATCTTTATAAAGTTACATTACCTTGATACACAGATCTTTTGACAGTTCTATTCTGCTCTCCATGGCTCAATATCTAGTTTGCTCCTCTGTGCATTCACGTGAGAGCTAACAAATTAATTGACAATTTATACACAGACACAATTACAATTACAATTACAATTTAAAAAGCCACAGATGTGGGAAATTGACCAATAATTGCCATTTTAACCTCTGTGTGTCACATTGTGTGTCTGTTACAAGGCCAAACATTCCAGGGGATGTAAACTTTTGACCAGGGCCATTTGGGTAATTTCTGTCATTATTATGATTTAAAAAGCAACCAAACAACTAAGTGATGATTAATGGCTTCATATGATCACTATCCCTAAATAAATGATCAGTCATGTTTTCAATATTAATGCCAAAATTTCACGATTTCTGCCAGGGTATGCAAACTTTTAAGCACAACTATATATCTTTTTTTTCTCCCCATGCAGGTCAATGGTAATACAAAAGTGGGCTGAGACAGCTTAGAAGGAGGTCAAAAGTAGGTCAACTGCACCTGTCAGTAAACTGTAAAGGCTTGTTTACACTTGTCACCTTCTGAAGAGCAATTCATGGTGGATCAGGGATCCAGAGGGCCTTTGAAAGGCTGTGAGGAAGCATTGTGTTGTCTCCTCACTGCCAGTTTTAACCCCAAAAAATGCACACCAGTGTGCTGCAGCCATGTGGTTGCAGCACAAACTTATTCAGTTGGGATGCTTGGTGGATAGTACCGTCACCAACAGGGGGATCCTTTTTGCAGCGCTATGATGCAAAGTGCCACAGAATATTTACCCCCTTACCTGCTTCCTTTGCAGCCTAAGGGGAGCAGTTGAGGGATGGTAAAAGTGCAGCTCAAGTGCCCCCACACAACTGCAAGTGTAACTGAGGCCTAAATGATCTCAGAAGCATCTCAGACTGATTTCACAAGCACATCAATCCTTATAATACTTTTAGAGACAAAATTTCAACGAGAAGAAAGAGAAAAAGTAAGGTATTACACCCAAAAACATAACTCACTAAACTAAATGTTCCTCTAAAATGCAACCCATCATTTTCCTATAAATCTTATATAGAACACCAAGCTCCAGAGATCTCTAGATCGGGGTAAGATATTTGCTTGCATTACATTTTCCTCCATTACCCTGATCCAGAGATCCTCTGTTCTAAATTTCACAAGCCAGCATGTTTCTGCTTTCAGTGCACTGCTTCACTTGACTTTAGTCATCAGTGAATCTACATAGACTTGTATACGTCTTATAATTGATTCTGGTTGCTTGAAGGGTAGTTTGATGAAAGCCAATGCATGCTAGCTACCAATTAGACATGTGCAGAATGGAAAAATTTGTTTAGTTACAATTCATATATGTTCGTTATGTTACTAATTTCATTTTGTTTCGGAATTAGTTTAGTGTGGTTTCATTTCGGGATGAGTTAAATTTTGTTTTTGTTAAATTTAATTTTGTTTATTAAGTTTCTAACGAATTCCAAATTTTTAGAACAATTCGGATTGGTCGAAAAATGATCGATTGATTTTATTTCTGTGTGAAGAATAGCCGGTTGTTAAGCAGAGGATCGGGAAGCCGGCCATCGTGTCCTTAACAACCGATGAGTCATCAGCTGGCTTCCCCACTGACAGTTGAAATGTAAACAAAACAATGCCGGCAATAGAAAATTCTGATAAAAAATTAAGTAAGACCCCCCAGTCCATACCAGGCCCTTTGGGTCTGTTATGGATTCTAAAGGAAACCCCACACCAATTTTTTTTTTTAAAAATGGCATGGGATCCCCCAAAATCCATACCAGACCCTTATCTGAGCATGCAGCCTGGCAGGTCAGGAAAAGGGGGGACGAGCGAGCGCCCTCCTCCTGAACCATACCAGGCCACATGCCCTCAACATGGAGGGGTGGGTGCTTTAGGGTGGGGGGTTTGACACCACCCCAAAGCACCTTGTCCCCATGTTGATGGGGACAGGGGCCTCATCCCCTCAACCCTGGCCGGTGGTTGTGGGTGTCTATGGGCGGGGAGCTTATCGTAATCTGGAAGCCCCCTTTAACATAGGGGCCCCCAGATCCCACCCCCCCATTTGAATGAGTATGGGGTATTCCTTTCCTTGACAATTCCTTCACTAAAAAATAAAAAACAATGTCATCGCTGTAGATCCATCTGAAGCCACCCACCGCACCGCTGAATACAACAAACGCTTCCTGCATTCCTGCTCCTTCATCTGGCATATCTTATATAGCTAAAGGGTAGAGTCTACCGATGACATCAGCGTGTGACCCCGCCCTCTTGTGGTGTCACCGACAGGGCATACTGGGTCGATGATGTCACAAGGAGGTGGGGTCACCAGGTGGCCCCGCCCTCACCTATATAAAAAATGTCAGACAGAGGACCAGGCAGTCCGTGGGGAGCGTTCAACGAGGCGGGAGGGTTTTTTCTTTTTTTCAGGTTCAGCAGTGCAGTGGGTGGCGTGAGATGGATCTACATCAGGGAAAATTGTTTTTTATTTTTTAATAAAGGAACTGTCAAAAACTTGTTTAATGTCTTTATTCACTCCTTACACATTTTTGGTAAATGGGTAGTGGTACCATGTACCCCATGCTCATTTACATGGGGGCCAGGATCTGGGGGCCCCCTTGGTAAAGGGGGCTTCCAGATTCCGATAAGTCCCCCACCCGCAGACTCCCACAACCACCAGTCAGGGTTGTGGGGATGAGGCTCTTTTCCCTACCAACATGGGGACAAGGTGCTTTTGGGTGGGGGGCAGAACCTACACCCCCATGGTGAGGGCATGTGGTATGGTTCAAGAGGGGGGGGGCGCTCGTCCCCCCTTTCCTTACCTGCCGGGCCGCATGCTCGGATAAGGGTCTGATATGGATTTTGGGGGTGACCCCACGCTGTTTTTTTTCTGAATTTTCTATTGCCAACATTTTTTTGTTTACATTTCAGCTGTCAGTAGGGAAGCCAGCTGATGGCCCATCAGTTGTTAAGGATGCGGCGGCTGGCTTCCCAGCCCGCTGCTTAACAACTAGCTATTCTTTACACAATCATTTTTCACCCGATCCGAATTCTAATCGTTCTGAAAATTTGGAATTCATTAGAAAGCGAATAAACGAAACAAATTTTAACAAAGCTCAACCAAACTCAATACTATTTGTGACCGGATAAGCAAAGATTCGTCCGAATTTGTATTCGGACCAAAACTAATTGCACATATCTACTACCAATCATTATACCTAAAGATCTTGGAACTGGGGGAACAAAGGTAAGTGTAATGCTCACTTTATCCATACGATATCCTTTCTAAAAGTGTCTGCTAAGTGGGAGGGTCTGCCTTCATTATTACTACCTGTAATCAGTCGTAAACACTAGAACATTTGAAAAACAGTAGAAAACACCAACATCTGTGAAAGCCAAAGAAGGCGCCTCAACAAAAATGGACATCTTACTGGATTGAACGTGGATAATTTGAATTCAAATTTTCTGGAAAGGCAGTAAGTTAATCAAATAACAATGAGCTGGGGAGGCACCAATGTTGTTCACCCAGATCCAAGTGTAATTAACCAAAAAGGTCCCCTGTTGTGTGCAAAAACCTTACAAAATAATATATTATACTATAAATGGGCCCAAAAACTAAAAAGGTTTATAAATAAGCCTTTCTTATTTTGGGGCCCATATTTAATCAATTTAACATTACAATTATATTTCTGGTGGTGGCATTATATACACTTTACATAGAATGCCATTACTAGATTGCCATATTGCAAGAATGGTACATTATAATTTATTGAACAGCTATACAGCTACCATGTAAAGTGAAGTCCTTTTTAATACCAATACATTTTAAAATATATCCCACACCCCAAATTTTTAACAAATAGAGACTGTTCACTTAGCTTAACTAAGCTTAGTAAATAAGGTGGAGCTGTGAATGAATGACAATGAATACCCAATTACATAGAAATGAAATTAAAGCAAAAGGTATATTTGCTTGCACATGATTGTATGAATGATGTGAACATTTACTTACAAAGTAAACAGACCCTACTCTTTTAGTCAATCAATCTAATTAAAAACCATAGGTCAAACCTATCTACAAACTTTAATTGAGCTTAGAGGATTCAGTTACAATCATTGCGATGTTATATGCTACTACCAAACAAAAAGCACACTACACGGCAGAATACACAGGGTTTTAGAAATTTGAAAATATGAACATATGTTTAAAATACTATGTGCATGATTGTGATCCTTACAATCATGGCTGTATTTTCAATAAATTGGATTTTGTACAAAACATGTACTATTTCTTATAATCACATTATTTTAATATGTAACATGTTTATGTTATTTTAATGTAGATTTAAGAGACAGTTGTAAAATATCAGATTCTGGCCTTTTATAAAGATACAACTAGGCTGTTTTTACCCCAGCAGCCTCCGATGGGTTAAATACTACAGCCTTGAGGATGTTGAGACAGCTGTTATTTGTATGTGAGTGTTCAAATTATAAAATTCCTTCCATTTCTCAGAAATGTAATCTGATTTGTATTTCCCATTTCAGCCACACTGTAAAATGCTAATCCCTGCACTGCCAGAGGGGCAGTAATGCTATGTAAACTTAAGCACTGAAGGCTCCAGTAACAGCAAATGGATTGAATTATACCTGCCAAATAACTCAGCGACAACACTGTTATTATGATCTAGACTTTGTAGGGATTTTCTTTCCTTTGGTCTAATGAACTATTATTAGTCTGGGTCAATTTGATGCTCCAGAATTAGTACTCACTGCTGGACTGTTAAACCTCAATGGCTACTAACATGAATGCAGTAGATTAATCAATGAAAAATGTCCTAAACATCACAGGGCTTATTTTAGAACACAGTGCAAAGAGCAGTTGTAATGTGTGAAGTGCATCATCCCGTATCAAACATCCAGATGTGATTTTACAGTAGCCATGGCAACTGTAAATAATTCTTCTGGTTGATGTACTGTACTGCACTTTGCATATTTTATTCACCTTACTGAAGTTCATATGACTCTGCAGGCTCATTTCACTAGCCAATGTTTGAGCTGCAGTGTCAAATAGCAATAAACATTCTCCTTTTATTTTTAAATGGCTGATCTTAACTAATGAAAGTCAAAATGGAAATGGTTACTATAGGTTACTGCACTTTGCACACTATCAGCCTTCAGTTAGTATCCAAGAGCAACAAAAAAATCTCCATTTAAGTGTTAATGGATAATTTTAGATATTAAAAGTAGAATCTTATAGGTTATGTGACAATTGGGGGTTTTGCTTAATTGTAGTGCTTTTAGCATTAAGTTCAGTAAAGCTGAGAAATACATGTTAGGGCTTGTTGGCCCACTTGTTTAAGAAGAAAGTTTAAGTTTAGTTCCAACATAAACAAAAAGTGACCCTTGTGGGGTCATTCAGTATACTTCTTTTAATGCTACATAACAACACAAATGCATCCTTTAGCCTCCCGGCTTACTATTGCAATATTGCACTGGCCACCAGTGGCGGCCGGTCGTATACTTTTGGGGGGGTGGCGGCAAACAATCCACCCATGCACACCCCCCCGGATGGTCAGATCACCTGCAACCCCCCCCCCAGATGGATCAGGTCACCCGCAGCCTCCCAACCCCCCCCAGTCGGTCCGTCACCAGCCCCGCACATACCCCATCTATAGCGCGGGCAGCGCTTCCTTCCAGGCAGTGGCTTCCCCTGCGTCTCCTCCTTGGCATCACAGCAGCCGTGCATCTCCTCCCTCCTCTTCCTAGACCAATAGGATCGCTTCTCCTTTGGGCCAATCGGGAAACAGGTCTCAAGCAAAGCAATTAACTGGGTGGGCTTGGGGCGCAATGCTCTGCGCCCCAAACCCACCCTTTTTTTAAGTCTATTAGAGCCTCTATCTGGCTCTAATCACGTGCTTCAAAAGAAAAAAAAACCCATTGGAAACCATGTGTGCGGCATGTAGATTAGAGGGCCAGACGCATGGAAAGGGGAGGCGGCGCCCCTGTGCCCTGCATTATGGGCCACCACTGCTGGCCACACATTTCCAGTCCCTGCCTGGTCCTCCAGACTGTCTTACAAAAGTCCAGATTCTGTGTCTCTCTTTCTCTCTCACTTGCAGCTACCTGCTGCACTGGCCCACACCCTGGCCTCTGGGCATGGGATGTCCTGTCTCAGGGGTGCAACCCTGAATCATTGCCAGGACCTAATTATAAAGGCTGGGCACACTGAAACACGTGCCTAATTTAGTTTCAACCCATAGGACAGAACACAGAAACTTACATTTTTCACTTTGGCGCCACTGTGTCAGCTATTATCCACATGGTACCAATCTCGTCTGACATCCCTGTCCTTCTTCCTAAATTTCAGGTATCAGTTTTTCAACAGAATCCTGCTTTTGGATTAATGAACTTATTTAATCTCCAGTTCTGAACTATGGACAGAATTTTTGCTATTTTCCTATGAATTCTCTGTCCCTTCAACTCACAAGGTTTGGCTGCTGCTGCAGCACGTGCACTCTTGACCATAAGCTGACTAGTAGTTCCTTGGACTTCAACAGCAGAAATACTTTCCATCACATTGTTTGGAGGAGAGTCCTCCAACATCTCTAATATGTGACTGTCTAACAGTCCTCTGGAGTGCCCCCCATACACAAATTTTCCAGGAAGCAACCCAGCCGTGAACTGAGAGACAACTTTTCACATCATTGACAAACATTGTATTAAACAATTCCAGTGTTGTCCACCTTTGTTTCATATAGCCTGCAAAACCTTGATCCATCTAATGGTACTTTGCAGTGCCAGCTTGTCTGACTGAGGCAACACCCAGGCATATAGTGGTTGTGTGTTCCAGAGTTTAAGCATTTCTTTTAGCATGTCTGTCATAAAATGGAACCCCAAAATCATGTTTTTAGGCCTTCTTGGGGACCTTCATACTATATGGATATCAATGGACTCATTGGCTGAACATGTAGAGCTTGTTTTTCTTTAAGGCACCTGCTCACAGCTTGAGGCAGCCTTAGGCATAGCCGATACAAGAATCTGGTGCTCTTCGAGAACACTGACAGGTATGTGATTTACTATCAACCTTTCTGGTTCACTGTCAATGAGCTGCTCCAGATCCCTATCAGGGACACTGTCAGTTTGGTACGCTACATCCTTAATTCTTGCATGGGTTGTGGGCAAAAACTCTGCTCTGTGTTTGCTCTCACCTGGCCCCTCTATCTTGCAACGGATATCTACTGCAGCAGCAAATGCACACTTGAGTGCCAGCTGTTCTACAGACCCTCCTTCTTGCACAACAGAAATAGTGTCCACTCCACTGTTACAAACAGAGGCCTTTTCTATTATAGGTGAAAAGCTTTTTGCCCAACTGTCCCAATCTATTTTATCGGTGCTCCAATCAAAGGTACTCTGCAGCACCGATCCATCTGCCCAAGGAGACACAAAAGAATGAAGTGGCTTTCATCTTTCACCATACCACAGTTTGATAACACATTGTTAACCACAGCTGGTTGCATTGCCACAATTTCACCACTGTGCTCTGGTACAGCTTGATTAATCACATGACCATATTTATCCATTTCATACCCAGTTATAGCAGACTGCCTTAACACTTATTATTAATAAATGAAAGTAGGCTCTCACCCACTAGGGCAGCACCATAGTTGTCCTGGGTAACTTGTGCCTCTAGAACACTGAGCTCCTTGTAGGTTTTACAGGTACAGGGCAGGTGAGCCTGGAGGGCAGGTGAGCCAGAGGGCAGGTGAGCCTGGAGAGAGCCAGTTCTTCCTTAACCAGTTGTCGCTTGCCCGGCATCAAATGATGGAGGGACGGAGTGGCTCTCGTTCTGGTTGGACGTCATACCAGACAGCCCACAAGAACAGCCCTGGGGGGCATGCAGCGTGGTGTTTGCAGCCATGCTGTGATGCTAGGACACAGCGTGACCCTGATCTCTGTAAGGAGCCACTGACTCTGCTCTTTAACCATGTGATCGGCTGTGTCCAATCACAGCCAGTCACATGTAAATGTGAAAGTGCCATAAATCGGCTCTCCTCCCACTGACAGAGGGTGTGGCAAGAAGAGCTGATCATCAGCATCTCCTCACAGGGGAGAACATGCAGCAGTGCCACCAATCAGTGCCATTAATCAGTGCCCATGAGTGCCCATCAGTGACACAAATCAGTGCCCATCAGTGACACAAATAAATGCCCAATACTGGTGCCAGTCAGTGCTGTCTTTTAGTACCCATAAGTGCCTGCTCATCAGTGCTGCCTATCAATTCCCAACAGTGCTTCCCATCTGTGCTGCCTATCCATGCTGCCTATGTATCCAGCAGTGCCGACTATCAGTGCCCACCAGTGCCACCTAACTGCTCATCAGTGCCACATATCAGTGCCCATCAGTGCAGCATAATAATGCCTCCTTATCAGTGCCATCTAACCAGTGTCCATAAGTGCCGCCTTATCAGTGCCCATAAGTGCCTCTTCATCAGTGCCCATCAGTGCCACCTCATCAGCGTACATCAGTGAAGGAGAAAAATTACTTATTTACAAAATTTACTGACAGAAACTAAGAAAAACTTTTTTTTTTTCAAAATTTTCGGTCTTTTTTCTTTTTTTTGTAAGAGATAACAAAACCCAGCAGTGATTAAATACCACCAAAACAAAGCTCTATTTGTATGAAGAAAACGATCTAAAATTAATTTGGGTACAGTGCATGACCTCACAATTGTCATTCAAATTGCGACAGCGCTGAAAGCTGTAATATGGTCTGGGCATGAAGGGGGTGAAAGTGCCCTGTATTGAGGTGTTTAAAGACACAGGGGTACACTGGACACTCATCATATAGCACAATGGCAGCGAAGGTGTCCAGTGCGTTCCCTCACCAGTATTCCAACAGTACAAACAAATGACAACTGCCCCCACCTATAATTGGCCTTTGCAGCAATGAGCACATGGAAGGGCGACACATGTAAAAAAAAAAACAGAAAATCCCCAGCTCAACTTACCGACCAATCTGCAACCAACCCAAATGATCCTGTCTAACAGTATGCGTTAAAGACAGGGGTTTAGTTTGCACACATTTGCAAATACATGAGTAAGCTGCAGAGCCACTTCACTGCACCCTAGTATTATCTGCGGTACTAACTCTAAATTTTAAGAGCCTCCATAGTGGAAGCACATGCATTATAATTGATAGGCAGAGGGAAGGTGAGCCTGGAGGGAGCCCACCCCTCCTTAAAGGCACAGGGGCACACTGAACACCCAGCATATAGCACAATGGCAGCGAAGGTGTCCATTGCGTCTCCTCTTCGGTATTCCAAGTTTCCAACAGTACAAACAAATAGCCACTGCCCCACTTATAACTGGCCTTTGAAGCAAGGAGCACATGGAAGGGCGACGCATGGCAAACAAAACCAAAGACAATTCCCAGTTCAACTTACCGACCAGTCTACAACCAACCAAATTATCCTGTCTAACAGTATGCATTAAAAACAGGGTTTAGTTTGCACACATTTGCGAATACATGTGTAAGCTGCAGAGCCACTTCACAGCACCCCAATTTTATTTGCAGTCCTAACACAAAATTTTGAGGGCCTCCACAGTGAAAGCACATGCCTTATAATGGATAGGCAGAGGGCAGGTGAGCATGGAGGGAGCCCACCCCTCCTTAAAGGCACAGGGGCACACTGGACACCAAGCATATAGCACAATGGCAGCGAAGGTGTCCATTGCGTCCCCTCACCAGTATTCCAAGTTTCCAACAATACAAACAAATAGCCACTGCCCCCACTTATAACTGGCCTTTGAAGAAAGGAGCACATGGAAGGGCGATGCATATCAAACAAAGCCAAAGTAAATTCCCAGCTCAACTTACCGACCAACCTGCAACCAACCAAATTATCCCGTCTAACAGTATGCATTAAAAACAAGGGTTTAGTTTGCACACATTTGCAAATACATGTGTAAGCTGCACAGCCACTTCACGGCACCCCAGTATTATCTGCCATCCTAACGCTTAACTTTGAGGGCCTCCACAGTGGAAACAAATGTATTATAATGGATAGACAGAGGGCAGGTGAGCCTGGAGGTAGCCCACCCCTCCTTAAAGGCACAGGGGTGGACTGGACACCCAGCATATAGAACAATGGCAGCAAAAGTGTCCAGTGCTTCCCCTCACCAGTATTCCAACAGTAGAAACAAATGGTCACTGCCCCCATCTATAACTGACCTTTGCAGCAACGAGCACATGGAAGGGCGATGCATGTAAAACAAAACCAAAGAAAATTCCCAGCTCAACTTGACAACTAGCCAAATTATCCTATCTAACAGTATGCGTTGAAGACAGGGGTTTCAATTGCACACGTTTGCAAATATATGCGTAAGCTGCAGAGCCACTTCACAGCACCTTCACTGCCATTGTGCTATATGCTGGGTGTCCATTTTGTCCCTGTGCCTTTGAAGAGATGTGGGCTCCCTCCAGGCTCACCTGCCCTCTGCTTATCCATTATAACGCATGTACTTCCACTGTGGAGGCTCTCAAAATTTAGAGTTAGGACTGCAGACAATACTGGGGTGCCATGGCTCTGCAGCTCACGCACGTATTTGAAAATGTGTGCAAACTAAACCGCTGTATTTAACGCATAATGTTAGACAGGATAATTTGGTTGGTTTCAGACTGGTCGGTAAGTTGAGCTGGGAATTTTCTTTGGTTTTGTTTGACATGTGTCGCCTTTTCATGTGCTCCTTGCTGCAAAGACAAGTTATAGGTGGGGCAGTGGCCATTTTTTTTTAGAGGAGATAACATATCTTGACTTTCAACTTCCATTTTAGCCATACAGCCATAGGATGAAATTACAATTGGCACCCTCTGCAAGCTTAACCAAAATTTCCTGGTTGTTGCCAGGGGTGGCTGCAGACATTTTAGACCAGAGTTTCTCTCCTGGCAATTCCCAATCAGCATAAAATCAAACATATCTGTATGGGAATACTAAGCCACATTTTACCTGCAGCTCCTCCTTCCAAGCGACATACTTTCCCCATGCTATGGGAGACTGCACTCTCTCAGTGGAACTTTGCCGGCTCCTCTAGACATGCTGAACCTTTTCTCCATGAATCCTGTTAGAAGGGGGAGTAGGATAATGTGATGAAAGTCGTGTTTTCCTCTTAGTTGGGTGCAAAGCAAGGACCACATGAGAGGCCTACCCGGGGAGGGTTCTTCTGGGCAATGCCATGTACCTGTAACAGGATCACTTTACTACACCTGGGGTACCTTTACTTTCATGAAATTTCCTTGTATACCCTGGGACAAGGCTGTGGCTGCCATGGGGGAATACTAGACCTTAAGGCTTTTAGAGAAGAACGTACACTATGTGCACTTGCACCATAACTGTTCTCCAGTTAACTCTTGGGTCCCCGTGACAATGTACACCTTCTCTGTAACTTGCATTTCAGAGGAACACGCCTTGTCCACATCCACCTGTCCAGCGTAGCACTTCACTTAACTTATAGAGAAGGTCCAGCCTGGGTCAAAAAAAAATTAAAGTCAGCAGCTACAAATACTGTAGCTGCTGACTTTTAATATTAGGGCACTTACCTGTCCAAGGAGCCTGTGATGTCGGCACCCCAGCCAATCTTCGGATTGACTCCCAGATGCTGTCGCTGCTATTCCTGGTAAGGGAACCAGGTAGTAAAAATGTGAGGATTAAATCGAGCATTAAACCCACTTTCCCAGCACACCCAGATAAAAAAGCATACAAAAAAATGACAACGTTGCCACAATATAGCGCCAATCTCGGGGCCCCACACACACAACCATGCATAACCAGCTATGGAAGGATTGGAGCTGCTCAAAATGACTAATCCAGTATGGGAAGGTGATAGGAATTCTAATAATCTGTGGTACCGTACTCTACACTTGGCATGTCCATTAGTAGGGCTTATGCAATGATTGTGTAGATTAGTTAGGTTGGCAAGTATGTAGGTCACACAGGATTGTAAGGCACACAGTAGTTAGGCGTCCTGAACCGGTTATGCAGCATACATATGCCAGCATGTAGCCAATTGACTGAACTCTAGATTCACCAGGGTCCATACAGCCTGAAACAAAATAAATCTCTCAATTTATAGAGGACCATTCAATCCAGTCATATATAGAGGTAACTGTCAGTATGGCATGCTGAGTACGCCTTAGTAAACTTCAAAGTCCAGTATTGAAGGGGTATGGCATGTCACTGGGAGCTCGACTGAGGAATTTATCAAGGAGGAAAAGGGGGGGGTGCCTGAGGGCTCTCACCACTCCATGATATTGCCTGAGATAAAAATAGTATGTGGATAACCTTCCTTCACGGACGCTGCAGTCAGCGTGTGGAGGAACCCTTGATACGTCCTCGTGTGATTACGTCAGCTATCTGTCAAGCAACAGCTAGACGCTAGACATCTGGTCGAACGTAGATACGCCAGGTCAGGAGCCCATGAGTAAGTGTGGTGCAGACTTGTCCAGTCAATCCATGCGGTAGGAGCAGCTCGATCTTACGCCACACACCTGTTGGAACGCATGGTGAAGCATAGGGCGGAGATGGCGCTGCCCATGTCATAAGGGAACCCGGTAGTGAAGCCTCTCACACTGCACTTTCTAATTTTCTAATTGGCCCGGTGGCAGGGGAAGGAGGAGGGGGGGGCCGAACTTCCGGTAGATCGTGCCGCAGCGAATTTCATTCCTTTGTAGGAAAGTGCTCAATAATTTTGACCGTGTACTATATTTTATATATATATATATATATATATATATATATATATATATATATATATATATATATACTTTTCACTTATTTACTATTATAGAAATTCCCTATACTGTACTCCTGATGAGTGGACACATTCCATGAAATGCGTCAAGTTCCATAACGATTTTTCAAGGATGCCAAGACAGTCTGGTTTTTGCATTTTTTATCCATTTCTGGTTTCATTTTGAATTATGTATATATAATCATGCATCAATACAATATCTATTTAACTGCTCAAATATGTGCTCTTTAGATGTCAGCTGGTTTTTATGACTTTTTTGTGATCTGTGACTATGTATTGCTTCCTTCTGGGATTATGTTGATCTATTTTTGGATTGTAATAAATTTTCTAAACCATTTATACTTTATTTTATTTTGACTCCGGGTAGTGACAAGCTTCATGCAAAGTCACATGACCACTGTTCCTACATACATGTATTAAAGCGATGGAGGTATGCCACGGTGGTGATAATAGATCATATCTTTTTTTTTTATTTGCCAGTAAAAGACTCAGTTTTTATGTTGCCTGCATTCAAGCACTGCTTGTGATATTTGGGGTTTTCTTTTTTTCTCTCTCGCAGCTCCCTGCTGCACTGGCCCACACCCTGGCCTCTGGGCAGGGGACCTCCTGTCTCCCAGGTGAAACCCCAGTGGCAACCTCTTAATTATAAAGGCTGCGCACACCTGCACAGCCTGGCTGCTGGTCTTCAGTAAGACATGGACACAGGGGTAGAGGCTTTATCTCTCCCAAGACTCTTTAAAGTCTCTAGACTCTAGGACAAAATCTGTTGCTGTAGTAGTACTATTACTGAAAATTAGAATTGCTTGCAGTAAGGCAGGTTAATAACCTTTATGATGGCTATATTTTCACATGGTTCCCCAAATTTTATACCAGACTCTTATTCAAAAATGCAGCTAGGCCAGGAAAGGATGGCGGCATCGAGCATGCCCTCCTCCTGAAACATACCAGGCCATATTGCCACAACCTGGGGAGAGTGCTTTGTCGGTGGAGGGGACCTGCCACAGCACTTTGTCCCCATGTTGGTGAGGACAAGTACCTCATGCCCACATGTCTGGCCCAGTTGATATGGGTCTCTGCGGGAGGGTCTTATCAAAATCTGGAAGCCCCCTTTAAAATAAGGGGGCTCTCAGATATCGTCCCTCATGCAAATGAGAAGAGCATACATAGTACCCCTGTTTATGCATTTACAAAAAAAGTTACATTGTAAATAAACACACACACCGCACATAAGGGACTTTATTAAAGGGGTTGTAAAGGTAAAAATTTTTTCACCTTAATGCATTCTATGCATTAAGGTGAAAAAACTTCTGACAATACCGCCGCCCCCAGCCCCCCCGTTTTACTTACCTGACGCCTCGAAAGTCAGCTTCGCGTTCCCGACATCTATTCCTCCGCTCACCCTGGCCGCTGATTGGCTACAGTGGATGGATTGGAAGCAGCGCAGCCATTGGCTTGCGCTGCTGTCAATCACATCCAATGACGCGGCGCGCTGGGGGGCGGGGCCGAGTGATACAGTGAGCGGCTATAGCCGCCGGCTGTATCATGGGAGCGCGCCCGCAAGCACTAACCACCATGCGAGGGAGCTCGCATTAAGGTGGTTAATGCTTGCGGGGAGGAGCTGAAACAGCCACCGAGGGACCACAGAAGACCAGGTTCGGGGCCACTCTGTGCAGAACGAGCTGCACAGTGAAGGTAAGTATAACATGTTTGTTATTTTTTTTTTTTTTTAAATTTACCTTTACAACCCCATTAAAATAATAATGTCCCACGATGTCCAAAAATAATAACACATAATGTTCAGAACTAATGCCCCAAAAAATTTTGTGTAATTGTTAGTGTAACATTAAGATAACATTACGTTAGATTTACAAGGGCACATATTAGCATGATGGTGACTATTTCATAGCTTTATGATCACAAAAAATTTTAATGATGTTTGAATGTCCACAATGTTCAAAAAGAATGTCCCAAAATGTCCAAAAATGTATGTCCCATGGTGTCCAAAAATAATGTCCCACAATGTCCTGCAATGTCCATAAATACTTGGAGGCAGCCACATTGTTATGGACAGGGTACAGGCGGTACAAGGACAAGGGAGGAAAGGTGATGTGCAAGACCGCCAACCAGGTGTGACAGAAGACTAACTGTATCACATTTGAAAACAGCATCTGTTCAGTACAGTGTATGCAGTACTATGTGGATGTTATTTTAAAATACGTTTTTGTACCAATAAAATTGTTCTTATCTTTATTAAATTGTATATATAAGTTGTTTTAATTGCACCATCACAGTGCCTTAAAAATCCCATTGGGGTATTGTTCTGTTTCTTTAACTCTAAACTGATGTACCGTGTGCAATTCTTTTTTTTATATCCAGTAGTTCAGAAAAGTAAGTACACCCCTCACATTTTTGTAAATATTTTATTATATCTTTTCATGTGACAACACTGAAGAAATGACACTTTGCTACAATGTAAAGTAGTGGGTGTACAGCTTGTATAACAGTGTCAATTTGCTGTCCCCTCAAAATAACTCAACACACAGCTATTAATGTCTAAACCGCTGGCAACAAAAGTGAGCACACCCCTAAGTGAAAATGTCCAAATTGGGCCCAAAGTATCAATATTTTGTTTGGCCACCATTATTTTCCAGCACTGCCTTAACCCTCTTGGGCATGGAGTTCACCAGAGCTTCACAGGTTGCCACTGGAGTCCTCTTCCACTCCTCCATGATGACATCATGGAGCTGGTGGATGTTAGAGACCTTGCGCTCCTCCACCTTCCGTTTGAGGATGCACCACAGATGCTCAATAGGGTTTAGGTCTGGAGACATGCTTGGCCAGTCCATTACCTTTACCCTCAGCTTCTTTAGCAAGGCAGTGGTCATCTTGGAGGTGTGTTTGGGGTTGTTATCATGTTGGAATACTGCCCTGTGTCTCCGAAGGGAGGGGATCATACTCTGCTTCAGTATGTCACAGTACATGTTGGCATTTATGGTTCTCTCAATAAACTGTAGCTCCCCAGTGCCGACAGCATTCATGCAGCCCCAGACCATGACACTCCTACCACCATGCTTAACTGTAGGCAAGACACACTTGTCTTTGTACTCCTCACCTGGTTGCCGCCACACACGCTTGACACCATATGAACCAAATACGTTTATCTTGGTCTCATCAGACCACAGAACATGGTTCCAGTAATCCATGTCCTTAGTCTGCTTGTCTTCAGCAAACTGTTTTCAGGCTGTCTTGTGTATCATCTTCAGAAGAGGCTTCCTTCTGGGACAACAGCCATGCAGACCAATTTGATGCAGAGTGCGGCGTATGGTCTGAGAAACATGGTGGTGGCAGCATCATGTTGTGGAGATGCTTTTCTTCAGCAGGGACAGGAAAGCTGGTCAGAGTTGATGGGAAGATTGATAGAGCCAAATACGGGGCAATCTTAAAAGAAAACCTGTTAGAGTCTGCAAAAGACTTGAGACTGGGGCAGAGGTTTACCAACAGGACAATAACCCTAAACATACAGCCAGAGCTACAATGGAATGGTTTAGATCAAAGCATATTTATGTGTTAGAATGACCCAGTCAAAGTCCAGACCTAAATCCAATTGAGAATCTGTGGCAAGACTTGAAAATTGCTTGAGCTATTTTACAAAGAAGAATGGGCAAAAAAATCACTTTCTAGATGTGCAAAGGTGGTAGTGACATACACAAAAAGACTTGCAGCTGTAAATGCAGCGAAAGGTGGTTCTATAAAGTATTGACTAAGGGGGGCTGAATACAAATGCACGCCACATTTTTCACATATTTATTTGTAAAAAAGATTTAAAAAACATTTATCATTTTACTTCCACTTCACAATTATGTGCCACTTTGTGTTGGTCTATTACATAAAATCCCAATAAAATACATTTACGTTTTTGGTTGTAACATGACAAAATATGAAAAATTTCAAGGGGTATGAATGCTTTTTTAAGGCACTATACATATATATATATACACAATATATATGGATATATGTGTATCCCATAACTTTATATGCTTATTTTTTTATTTTTTTTAATTAAAAGTTTATTTCCTTTTTATATTCAGTGGTCACATGATGTTCCTCCATGTTATAATAGGGGACTGTGAAAGGAGGGGTGGGGGTCCTGAGGTGGCGTCAACCTTGCCTAGGCAATAAGGAAGTAGCAGTAGGTACTGTAAAATCAAGAATAGTATGCCCCCACTCACCAAAAGAAAAACAACTACAATTTAGTTACAGGCTGGGGAGATAAAGAATAAGAGGTATGTTTATTTTTTTTATTACAGACGTTTTTGTTTCTTGTGACAACATACTGTACATCATAAAATTGACGTTAAGAGGATATCTGTGATAACAAAAATAAAGAACAATTCCGAAGCATACAGAAGATTCATTAGAAAATTCTGATCAATTACAGTCTAAAATAACAAATATATAAAGAAGCATGGTAGGGGTATACCTGAGAGTATTATTTATGGGGGGCATGGCAACTTAAACTGGTACCAAGTCCTGTGATAGCAAAATATGCATATGGGTTTTCCACACTTCCCATCTACGCTCAAACAGGTGCATTTTATCCTGTAGGTTTTACAAAATCCTCTCCATTATCATAAACATATCAACTCTGTCTAGAATGGAGAATAGGGGTACCACTGGAGACTTCCAATGAAGGGCAACAGCCCAAGAATAACAGGTATGTCACTTCAATACCGTAGAAGATCCATGGATGTCCTTAGGTTGAAGTGGTTTTAACAGGATGATGCCTAATATCAAAATTTGCAGCCAGTGATTCCCGGTTCAGCAGAAGTGGTTTGAGTGGCTGAACAGTCATTCAATCACTTCTGTGGGAGCCAGATGGGGGTCCCCTCCCCACCACTGCCGCTTTCCCTGGGCTCTCCCGCCCCATTGCCGAATCCAGGAGTGATGCGACTGGCGGCAATGGCATCACTACAGAAACAGAGAGGAACTGACGTTCCTCTCTATGACCCCGGAAACTGGAAACGATGAGGATCACGTTACTTCTGGTTTCCAGCTCTTTGTTTACCTGGCCATTAGCAGCCAGGAAAGCAGCAGATCAGACTGATCTGTTTCTGCACTGGAGACCAGAGGAGAGATTTGGGGTGTAAGAGATCCATAACATTCATTTAAAAAAAAATTAGACATTGTAAAAAATAAAGTTTTGAAATAAATATGAACAAAAAAAAAGATTAAAGCGCCACTGTTCCCCTATGCTTATGCACAAATGCAAATGCATACGTAAGTCCCACACGCATATATAAACAGTGATCACACCACATATGTAAGGTATCGTCACGAACATCAGAGTGAGAGCAATAATGCTAGTGCCAGATCTAGATAGATAGATAGATAGATAGATAGATAGATAGATAGATAGATAGATAGATAGATAGATAGATAGATATTACAGTAGGTGAGAAGTGTCAGAATTGGCCTGGTATTGAAGTGGTTAAAGTGGTTTGAAAGGCAGAAAGTTTTAATGCTACACATTAAAGGATAAGTTCACCTTTCATAACATTGTAACATGTTACACCTATATAACATGTTACTGTAGCACCTGTCAATCACAGCCAGTGAGAAGCAGTGCTGGGACAAGGGACAATGTCATAGAGAGCCCGGGGTGAACATGCCAAACTGCCCCCCCCCCCCCCCAAGATGTATGAGCCAGCAAAAATCTCCCCACAAAAACATAGAGCATTAATCTGCATGCTCCCTCCCTGCCAAAAGTCCCCATCTCAGCACAAATATTTGCCCCCCCCATTCCTCAAATATCCCCCCAGCTCAAATGCCCCCCCCCCAAAAAAAAATCACCACTCCTAGCACAAATCCTCTACCCCTTAAATCCGCCTTCATAGTACACATCTTCTCCCCCTACTTCAACTCCCTCCCCTCCAAGCACAAATTCCCCTCAAATCCCCTCACCTAGCACAAATCTTCTTCCCCCATCCCCCTCCCAGCACAAATCCCCCTAAATCCAAATCTCCCCTCCTAGAACAATACTTATACTTACCCTCTGCAGCAGCCCATATTCCAACACAAATCCCGTCCCCCCCAATCTTCTTGTGGTACCCCCACCCCACATGATACCACAGTGCCCAGGGCAGCTGCCCTTCTGTCCACCCCCTGTCCCAGCCCCTGTAAGAAGGGAGAGAGGGGCAGGGCTGAGCAGCACTCTGTGTGTCTCATTGACACGCAGAGCCTGCTTGGGAACGAGCACACACAAATGCCCATTGCAAGCGGCTGGCCCTGGGGGCACTCGGTAGGGGGGAGGAGCCAGGAGAGCCAGCAGGGAACCGGAGAAGAGGAGGATTGTAAAGGTTTGAAGAGCAGGTAAGTACATGTGTTTAAAAAAAATAAAAAAATAAAAATCTACCTTTACAATCACTTCAATTTTAGCTGATGGTCTCCTTTAACCTTTGCATTCCTGGACTATTTTGGAATTTATATGGTGTTCTCATACGCTAAAATAAATTTTAGTGTATACTAAAACTTTTTATTTCTATGTATTTCAGTTCCAAAAATATAGATTTCATAAAAATTTGTGCAAATATTATGGGGCATAAAAAAATTTTGACTACTTTTTTTTATTTTACATGTTCCCTGCTTTTAAAATAGATGCATGCACTGGTCTGTGATGTCACAAGGGGGGGGGCACCAGGTGACTTCACAAGACAAGAACTGTCAAGCAGCAGAACCTCCAGTAGGTGGCCAGCCTTCATGGACAGCTAAAGCTGTCTTGCGTGATTGACGATGGATTTACATAGGGGCACCCCATACTCCTTCACATGGGACGGCAGGAACTTGGGCTCCCCTTCAACATGGGGACAAGGTGCTTTGAGGTGGGGGGACAGAGCCCCCTCTGCCCCAAAGCACCCACATCCCATGTTGTGGGCATGTAGCCTGGTATGATTCATAAATTATAAATATCTTTTTTCCCTTTTTTATAAGTGATCACATTCCCTCTGTTCTCAGCTGCACAAGAGCTGGGGGGAGGAGAAGCCGCAGCACACCGAGCTTGCCAATGAATGGCTGTGCAGCAGAGGCATGTCAGGGCGAGTCTTATCATTGGAGGAGAGTACACTGAATTCCCAGCATAGCTAAAGAACTGACCACAGTGTGCTCTCCTGCTTAGTGTGGTCAGTTATTTTTAGGAAAGCAAGGGGACTAGCAAGAACACCAGGGATTTCACACAAAGTAAGCAATACAAAGAGAACTGGATACTTTCTCATACAAGTACATGGTATAGCAGGCACATGAAGTGTTGGGGTAACAATAGCTTTAAGAGCTTTTTAACCACTTGCCCTCCAGAAGGTTTACCCCCCCCATGACCAGGCCATTTTTTGTGATACGCCACTGCATTACTTTATCCACTTGCTGACCGGGCCATAGCCTAATGATGGCTACAGCACAGTTGGATAGTTCTGGGAGGGCGTACAATGACGTCCCCCGGAAATTGATCTTCCCGCCTGAGGCACCCACCCACAAGTGTCCATGATCGCCGGGTCCACCGAACCCAGGGAATCACGGATCGGGGTAACGAGCCGATAACAGCAGCCCTTTATCACGAGATCGCTCCGTCCAATGAGGGATCACTTGTCAACAAACTGGCATATGTCCAGTTCAGCTCTCTCTTCACATGCGATCGGTACAGTGTGTGAGGAGAGGAGGGAGCCGATGTGCGAGTGGGATGGATCTGAAGTGCCTACACCGCTGATCTGTGCCTCATACATGCCTCATACATGCCCATCCGTGCCTCATACATGGCCATCCGTGCCCATCCATGCCTCATACATGCCCATCCATGGCTCAAACATGCCCATCCGTGCCTCATACATGTTCATCTATGCCCATCCGTGCCTTATACATGCCCATCCATGCCTCAAACATGCCCATCTATGCCCATCCATGCCTCAAACATGCCCATCCATGCCTCAGACATGCCCAGTCATGTCTCATACATGCCCATCCATGCCCATCGGTGCCTCACACATGCCCATCTGTGCCTCATCCCTGCCTCATACATGCCCATCCATGCCTAATACATACCAATCTGTGCCTCATCCGTGCCCCATACATGCCCATCCGTGCCTCATACATGTTCATCTATGCCCATCCGTACCTTATACAGGGGGTCCCCGGGTTACAAACAAGTTAGGGACTGTAGGTTTGTTCTTAAGTTGAATCTGTTTGTAAGTTGGAACAGGTACATTTGTAGCTCCAGCCAAAAAAACTATTTTTAAGCTTTTTGGATAGCATAGGGAAGGGTTAACACCCCTGTAACATTTGTTTGCTGTGTGTGCCCTTGTTCAGAAGATTTCACCTCACTTTCTGTCCCAATGACAATTGGATTTTGAAAATTTTGGGTTGTTGTGGAAACAAGGATTGTTGATAAAGCATCAGTGGAGGTACCTTTTCCCCATAATAGCACTTACAGGAGTGAATTTCCCTTCCTAGGTGTAGATTTCCTCTCACTTCCTGTTGTCTCCCTCCATTTGTAAGTAGGAGTCGTTTGTAAGTCGGATGTTTGTAACTAGGGGACCCCCTGTACATGCCCATCCATGCCTCAAACATGCCCATCTATGCCCATCCGTGCCTTATACATGCCCATCCATGCCTCAGACATGCCCAGTCGTGTCTCATACATGCCCATCCATGCCCATCCGTGCCTCACACATGCCCATCTGTGCCTCATCCCTGCCTCATACATGCCTATCCATGCCTAATACATACCCATCTGTGCCTCATCCGTGCCTCATACATGCTCATTCGTGCCTCATACATCCCTATCTGTGCCTCAAACATGCCCATCCGTGCCTCATCTGTGCCTCATCCATGCCCATCTGTGCCTCATCCCTGCCTCATACATGTCCATCCGTGCCTCATCCGTGCCTCAAAAATGCCCAACCATGCCCAACCATGCCTCATCCATGCCTCATCCATGCCTCATCCATACCTCACCCATGCCACATCAGTGCTAATTCGTACCCATCCATGCCCCCCCACACCACATCAGTGCTCATCCGTGCCTCATCAGTGCTCATCCATGCCACATCAGTGCTCATCCTGATGGTGCTCCCTGAATGTTGGGCCTCTGTATGTGACCAGGCTGTGTAAAAGTCTCACACATGTAGTTTTGCCATACTCAGGAGTAGTGGCAGAATGTATTTTGGGGTGTAATTTTTGCAATGTACATGCTATGTGTTAGAAATATCTTACAAATGGACAATGTTGTGTAAAAAAAAAAAGTGTTTTCATTATCTTTTCCACATTTTACAAAAACTTGTAGAAAAAAATGACATGTTCAAAAGGCTCATTATGCCTTCTAGATTATGTGTTGGGGAGTGTGCTTTCCAAAATGGTGTTACCATTGTCCTGGTGCTCCAGGGCCTTCAAAAGAGTAATACGTAGTCAAGAAATTAAATGTGTAATTTATGTCCCTAGAACACCTGACGGTGCTCCCTGTGAAAAAGTCTCACACATGCGGTATTGCCATACTCATGAGAAGTAGCAAAATGTGTTTTTGGGTGTAGTTGCAAGCATGCATATGCTGTGTGAGAGAAATAACCTGTTAATATGACAATTTTGTGGGGGGAAAAAATATTCATTTTGCAAAAAAATGTGGGAAAAAATTACAACTTCAAAAAACTCACCACGCCTCTTACTAAATACCTTGGAATGTCTACTTTCCAAAAAGGGGTAATTTGGGGGATATTTGTACTTTCCTGGCTTGTTAGTGTCTCAAGAAATGAGATCAGTTCAACAGGTGTGATCAATTTTCAGTGATTGGCACCATAGCTTGTAGACTCCATTACTTTCACAAAAAACAAATAATTTACACGGATTTTGGTTATTTGTAGCCAAAATTTATGAAGAAAAATTACTAATGCACAACATTTTATAACAGAAACTAAGAAAAATGCACTTTTTTACAAAATGTGTTGTCTTTTTTCATTTATAGTGCAAGAAAAAAAAAACATAGTGGTGATTAAATACCACCAAAAGAAAGCTTTATTTGTGTGAAAAAAAGACAAAAAATTCAGATGGGAACAGTGTTGCATGACTGCGTAATTGTCATTCAAGATGTGAGAGCATTGAAAGCTAAAAATTGGCCTAGTTAGGAAGGGGTTTTAAGTGCCCAGTGGGCAAGTGGTTAAATGACAATTGCGCTGTACCCAACTGATGTCCTTTTTCCCCACAAATAGAGCTTTCTTTTGGTGGTATTTGATCACCACTGCGGTTTTTATTTTTTGCGCTATAAACAAAAAAGAATGACGAAACAATACGAAACGAACGAAAAAACAATATTTTTTACTTTCTGCTATAAAACATATCCCCCCCCCCCAAAAAAAATGTAAAAAATCAAATTGATTGGTTTGCACAAAAATTGTAGCGTCTATAAACTATGGGATAGAGTTATGGAATTTTTATTGTTTTTACTTTTTTTACTAGTAATGTGGCGATCGGCGACTTATAGCGGGATCGCGACATTGCAGTGGAGAAATCAGATACTAAGTGACACTTTTTGGGATCTTGGACTTGGGATTTTGACTTTTTTTATACAAAAACTTTACTTCTTTGGAGTTCATGCCCTAAAAAATCAATTTTTTTCTTGTAGATTGTATAACTGGGGATGTGGGCATCCTCTCCAATCCATATATCAGCAATTAGCACGCCAAAATTCTAAGTGACACTTTTTGGGGACCAGTGACACTAATACAGTGATCAGTGCTAAAAATATGCACGGTCACTGTACTGACACTGGCAGGGAAGGGGTTAACATCATTGGCAATCAAAGGGTTAAAGTGGTTGTAAAGTCAGAAGTTTTTTCATCTTACTGCATTCTATGCAGTAAGTTAAAAAGCCTTCTGCGTGTAGCAGCCCCCCTCAGCCCCCTAAAATTTATCTGAGGTCCATCTAAATCCAGCGATGTTGAAGGAGTGTCTCGGCTGCCCGGGACTCCTCTCCTCATTGGCTGAGACGGAAGCACAGCGACATTGGCTCCTGCTGCTGTCAGTCAGTCAGCCGATGAGGAGAGGAAGGGGGCGGGACCGAGCTGCAGCTCTGTGTCTGAATGGACACACAGAGCTGTGGCTTGGCTTGGGTGCCCCCATAGCAAGCTGCTTGCTGTGGGGGGCACTCAACAGGAGGGAAAGGCCAGAAGCACAGAAGAGGGACCAGAGAAGAGGAGGATTGGTGTGCTTTGTGCAAAACCACTGTATAACTACTTTTAGATTGTAAGCTCTAATGAGCAGGGCCCTCTGATTCCTCTTGTACCAAATTGTAATGTAACTGTAATGGGGGAGGACGGGGGGTTAAAATTGGGAAGACAGATGAAAGATTTCAAGCTGTTTTATAATGTTGTGTATTTTATATGAAAAACTATATATAAACTATACATATATATTTTATATAAAAAAGATTAAATTAAAAAAAAAAGTAAAAATAAGCCTTTATTTTGTTAAGCTCTGCGCAAAGTGTTGGCACTATATAAATCCTGATAATATTAATAATCCTGTATAATAACATGTTTGTTTATATTTAGCAAAAAAAAAAAAACGGAACTTTGGTATCACTTTAAATGTGTTCCTGGGGAGTGCTTCCAGCTTAGCAGAAACACAGGATCACTCCCTCCCCTTCACACAGAACGGCGATCTGATTTGTTTACATAGGCAGAGCGCCGTTCTGTCTCTCTAGGGAACGATTGGCGGGTCCTCCACCAAACCTGGTGATTTTTTCTCTCTCTGTCCAATCATAGCAGGAGCGGGTTCGCCGGCGGTGCGTGCCCCTAGTCCTAGAAGTGCAGGATCACGTACAGGTACGTGATCCTACGCAGAGGACCTGCTTTGCCGCTTTATATATACAATATACAGTTGGCAAGCGGTTAGATGATATTTACTGGCACTTTTTTTTTTTGGGCGGTAAATACAGCATAATTGTTAATTTTTTTTATGAATTGGAATTAACTTACCATATGCTATAATTTATGCACATGAGTCACGTGACTGTGCTATCGCATGCAGTCATTTTTAAGTAAAAAATGTGCATGTTCATAAATATGTAAAAAAAAAAAAAAGGGGTTAAAACAAAAAGGAGGAGCTGGGCCATTAGAGGTCTCCTTCTCCTCCAGCATATCCGTGGTGCTGAATGGACAGCGCACTCCAACCAAGTTGGATTTGCAAATGTTTCATTATCCCAGTTTGCTGTTTTGTGTGTACTGTTCCCTCCCATCTGCTCTCTCTGTCTCTTGTAAATCGGATCAAGCCTGATTCCCCTCACGTCAAACCACATGATCCCATAAAACATTCATCACCTCTCAATCCCTGATCCAGCTCCATAAAACATTCATCGTTGCTTTTCCTCTCGCTGCTTTTCCATAGAGTAAGTGGGGAAGGGAAGAAAAAAAAAAAAAAAAAAAAAAAGAACAGTGATTTCACCAAGAGCGCCTGGCAGCCAGAGGAAGCACATCACACATTGATGTGCTACAAGAGTGCGGGGGAGACAGGGAGCTCTCATTACCAGCTGTCTTCATGGTGGAGGAGACACACTCACACAACTACCCCATACACAACTAGTTCCGATCGGGGAACAGACACATCAAGCGCTGGATACTCCAACTTGGATGTTGAAGACCAACGAGAAGATCGTTCTTTTGCCCCCAAAAGACTGAAGAGGGCAGGCAGATGGGGAATATTCTTTGCTGTGTTTCTGGAGTGTGATTCATTTTACTGAAGTTTCCATATCCTAAGGATTGCCTGTAAATTTTTTTTTTTTTTTTTTATGTTCCAGAGTGTATAAGGGAATTAATTACAAGGATGAAGCTATTGTGTAACACAGGTAAGCAGATCTTTTTATTATTATTTTTATTATTTATGAATTGATTGCAAAGCAGATTTGACAGCTGAATGTAGAAGTAAGTTGCAGCTTTGTAGGTAGGTGCCATCGTCTAGATGGGAGATGTTTGCAGACAAGAGCGGTGGGTGTTATGCAATGTTAATATGATATTATGATCAGGAAAATGTTTGGAGGAAGGTGATTGAAGGCTGAGGAATGGAGAATTAGAGTTAGATGCGCTAACCTCACAACTACAGTGCCATACCTAGAAGAACAAAGTAGGTCAGGAATCCAGGAGGACGCTGGGGACAGACACCGAGCGAATCTTGCGGTGGATCAGTCTCTTGGGACGTTCGCCTCTTTTGCTCTGTGTAGCCGGATAAACTCATTTTATGTGTGATGATCTAACAGATGACTGAAGGGGGACATCTCTGCTACCCAGAAATGGAGCACAGCCTGGGATCTCACAAAGAGCTTTCATTTCCAGCTTTTTAATTAATCCTGATTTACAGATGTGGACTGGGAAGAGGTGACGATGAAGTCTCCTATGCAGAATTAATGATGTGATCCTCTGATGAAAACTCTGCTTTGGTTTAATCACAGCAGTTTGGTTGGAGATTCCCTACATTGGACTACTTTGGGGTGTACAGTGGATGCTGTGCCTTGATCTGCCCCCAGACATGCTTGTTATGCAATATTTTGCAGTCCTGATCCTGTCGGACTGCATACTCAACCTGATTACACCAAGCTATGCAAAATGCAAACAGACGCCCACCACTGTCACGGGGCTGGAGATGCTAGGTGTACTGCAGCTATAGAGCTCCTGATACAAGGCAATCCCTGACAGTGCTCCAAAAGTTACATCAATTAGCTCAAATACATTATCACTCATTCAACTTAGTCCGACTTGCTGCAAATGGATCACAAATACACAGGGATCCTGTTATTTCTCCCTAGATGGATCATTTACAATCATATACATAGATCCTGGCTGTCTCCCTGTCACTATCTATCTATTCATTCATCTGCTTGTCTGTCTATATATCTGTCTGTCAAACGATCTATCTATATATCAATCTATCTCATTAATATCTATCTATTCATCTATCTATCATCTATTTAGCTATCATTAATAAGTAAATGAATAAACATACATTATTCTATCATCTATCTATCTATCTATCTATCTATCTATCTATCTATCTATCTATCTATGTATCTATTCATCTGCTTGTCTGTCTATATACCTGTATATACCTCTCCGTTAATTAGTAGGTAAATTATTACATATCTATCTATCTAGATATCTATCTCATTGTATCTATCTATTCATCTATCTACCAACTCTCTATCATCTATTTGTCTATCATTAATAGGTAAATGATTTTAACATACAATATCTATCGATCGATTGATCTATCTATCTATCTATCTATCTATCTATCTATCTATCTATCTATCTATCTATCTATCTATTCATCTGCTTGTCTGTCTATATACCTGCATATACCTCTCTGTCAATTAGTAGGTACATTATTACACATCTATCTATCTAGCTATCTCATTGCATCAATCTATTCATCTATCTACCCAACTATCTATCATCTATTTATCTATCATTAATAGGTAAATGATTTTAACATGCAATCTATCTATCTATCTATCTATCTATCTATCTATCTATCTATCTATCTATCTATCTATCTAGCTATCTTAAATTGTTTTTTTAAATAACATTGTATATTTTGTTAAATTTAAACAGATGTGGGGGTATGTGCTAGCAGTATGTATGTGTGGTTGTGTTGAGAGGTGTTTTATTGCTGTTGTAGAGAGTATCCTGATAAATTTTGTTGTATGTTTACAATGACAATAATCACAATGACAATAAAGTATATCATCTTATCTATCTATCTATCTATCTATCTATCTATCTATCTATCTATCTATCTATCTATCTATCTATCTATCTATCTATCTATCTATCTTTCTAATCTACTTGTCTGTCTACATACCTGTCTGTCTATCTGGTTGGGATTACACTTTGTGATATTTTGCTGTCACAAAAAAGCACCTGAAGTTCAAAGCAGTTGAGTCCTTTAGAATGTAATGAAACACCTTCCACAATAGGAATAGGGAGCTGTCACCCTTAAAGTTCTACTTCAAATTATCTGTTATAATTCAGTTTTAAAGTAAAATCTGAGTGTTTTCCATAGATTTTTAGTGTAGGACCTCCAATCAGATTTCTGGCAGCATAAAAGAACAAAAAGTGACTATAGATCTTGTTTGATTATTAGTTTACACATACATACTCTGTGTCAGACATCACAGCAATGCTTACTAGAGAGTTTTATTTTATATGTAAATGGATAAATTAGCTGCATACCTGACATTTTTCTCTACTCTGAATGTGCTAGATTCCTCTAGCGGTGAAATATGTCTCACTGAGGTTATCTTTGAAGATGTGTAAAGCTGATTTGAATCCACATTGTATACACAATTTTGTGTCCTTCAGATATGTTGATTACATTAATATACTTTACATTTTCAGACCATTTTGATACTTATTCTAGATCCTTAAATAATATTCTTTACATCATTCTAACAACATGTATATAATATGCCACTGAAGATCTGCTTATCTTCTAAAATGATTGGTTTACAGTAGTCATATCAATTCATGTAAGGGTTTTTTTCAGGCCCTCTAAAGAACATTTATGTTCTATCAATCACTGTTCAGAGTGCTGAGAACACAATCATATATTTACTTGCATTGAGGTTAATGCGATTCACAGCACCTATTGTGTAATGGCAGCCTTCCTGCCTTGTCATAGATATTAAAGGGAGTAGAATTCAGGTGTGCAGGTTATTAGATGCCCAATATCATTTCAGGTTTTTAGTGATTTTTTTTAGGCTTCCTAACTTAACTGAGTAAAGCGTTGTGGTTTATTGAACTTTCATTATGCGAGATTCAGCATTATTGATTTTCATCTTGTCTGGATGGGAAGGAAAGGGATTTATGTCAACACTGGCAGGCTTGGAATTTAGGTTTCGATGTTCACTTGCAAGGCCTATGCCATGTTCCTATGTGCTGTATACCATTTCTTTCCACATGACTTAGTTAGCATATTACAAAAGACATACAGAGCAAAAAAGGCTTGTTACAAATAATAATATTAAAATTCTGCACTTTTTTTTTTTTTTGCTTTCGCAACAAATTTTCAGATTTGGCCTAGTTACCAGGAGGCATAATTTATCATCAATAGCACAAGTAGCATAAAAATAGCAGGCCACCCAATAAGTATCAGTTTTTTCGACCTTTTTTCTACCGAAAGTTTTAACAGTGAACCTTACATACTTGTAAAATAATATGTAATTGTACGCATTGTATTTTCATTTTATATTTAAATATGTAGTAAACTTATCCCTTGGTAAATGTTAGGCCCACATGTGGTGTTCATTATAATGAAGACTTTTTTTTTTTTTTTTTAATATGAAAGCAATCTGAAGCACAACTTCATCCAAACGATGGCATAATGCCAGAACATGGGTCCAGCACAATATTTGTAGCATTTTCTCCTTTTTCAGGTTATACGTCTCATGGGCAGGGTGCTCCCAAATAGATATTTGCTCATGTAATATGTGAAATAAATAAGATGTTTCCCTGCACAGAAGTAATCCTCTGTCCTTAATAGTAAACATATACTGTTAGGTGTGTGTGTCCCATATTGCTGTGTGCAGTATCTTAAATTTAGCAAAAATGGACTCTAATGTACCCTTCAGCAACCTGATGTTGTGTCGGAAGCAAGACTCTTCATCAAATGAGCCAGCAGAACAGAAGCAGCAATAATGTAGTGTATGGATTGGTACTCAGCAGTTGAAAAGGTAAATTATGAACCTTGAGTGATAAAAGTAAACTAACAAAGGTTAGTCTAATGTTTGTTTCAGAGCCACATATATTTATCCATTGCTAACTGTTCATGACTATACTGTGGAAAATTCTGTTCACATGGCCCACTAATGTTGACCAGTATGGTTCTGCTAACAAATACCCTCATCAGGTATTTGAAGTGAGCCACCTAACAGCTACAATGCTTTTATAGTTTGTGGTTATGTGGCTTTTCTAATGTGAAACAACCCCACTGATTTCTTTTTTTTCCTGGACTGGGTTGCTTTGTGCTAAGAAAATCAAATCAGCTGTGATTAAAGCAATAGCCTTGGGAGATGCTTAGGAGGAGACTTCACACAGCAGATCAGTGGATAAACAAATTGGAAGGCCCTCACCAATCACCAAAGGAGGGACACACACGACTGTAGTAAAAATGAAAAAACCTCTTGCACAAGAAATAAACCTCTTGCTAAGAATAGAACTAACCCATCTTTATAAGCAGTATACTTTACATTTTTACTTCAACACTGACTATTGTCAGTAATGTGAAGTTACATGGTCCCATTCCAATCAAGTCATGAGATAAGGCCTGATCTACTTTGAATGTTTTGAAAACATCAAGTGTCTTATTTTAAAGAATATTCAAATGGCAATAATGTCCAGTTACTTAGAACAGCCAATCAAATTTCAGCTCTCATCAATTAAGAATAGAAAGGGTCCTTTTACACAGGCTTGTATGTCTGTGTTTCCTCTATACATTGGCGGATGAAAAATGGACATACATGTATGTCTATGGGCTAGCGGACATTAGTGGATGATCATCCGCTGACATCTGCTTCCGTTAACCACTTAAGGACCGAGCCTCTTTCTGAGATTTGTTGTTTAAAAGTTAAAAACAGATTTTGGTCCATATTGACATGCTAGCATCACGCAGTTGCTGCAGATTTGTCGACTACACATCCATGATTCAAATCTCCCATTCCAGCACATCCCAAAGGTGCTCTATTGGGATGACATCAGGTGACTGTGGAGGCCATTGGAGTACGGTGAACTCATTGTCATTTTCAAGAAACCAGTGGTGAGATGATTTGAGCTTTGTGACATGGTGCATTATTCTGCAGGACGTAGCCATCAGAAGATGGATACACTATAGTCATAAAGGGATGGACATGGTCAGGAACAATAATCAGGTAGGCCGTGGTGTCTAAATGATGCTCAATTGATACTAAGGAGCCCAAAGTGTGCCAAGAAAATATCCCCCAAACCATTACACCACCACCACCAGCCTGAACCATTGATACATGATAGGATGGATCCATACTTTCTTGTTGTTTACGCCAAATTCTGACCCTACCATGTCGCAGTTGACATCAAGACTTATCAGACCAGGCAACGTTTTTACAATCTTCTGTTGTCCAATTTTGTTGAGCCTGTGTGAATTGTAGCCTCAGTTTCCTGTTCTTAGCTGACAGGAGTGGCACACGGTGTGGTCTTCTACTACTGTAGCCCATCTGCTTCAGGATTCGATGTGTTGTGCATTCAGGAATTGTTTTCTGCATACCTTGGCTGTAACGAGTGATTATTTGAGTTGCTGGTGCATTTCTATCATCTCAAACCAGTCTGCCCATTCACCTCTGACATCAACAGGCATTTTCATCCACACAACTGCCACTCACTGGATATTTTCTCTTTTTCGGACCATTCAGGGTAAACACTAGAGATGGTTGTGCATGAATATCCCAGTAGATCAGTAGTTTTTGAAGTCCAAAGTCACTTAAATCCCCTTTCTTCCCCATTTTGATGCTCGGTTTGAATGTCAGCATGTCATCTTCACCACATCTAGATGCCTAAATGCTTTGAGTTGCTTACCAAGCAATTGAACATGTGTACCTAATAAAGTGGCCGGTGAGTGTATAGTTCCCATCATATGTGTTAACCATTCTTTTTTTTTCCCATCGGGGATGATGTATAGTTATAAAGCCCAAAGGTGTTCTTTCCCCATAGACACTTTAGAGATCATTATCAATGACATAATTAGATAAAACTTTCAGTAAGGTGGCAAACAGAGAATAACATGTAATACTGCCAGCACCCCAAGGCCTAAGAAAATGGATAAAGCCCAGGCTCTAGCACCTGTATTGGATAATATGGAGTTACTATGCAATACACCTGAGGCTTCTGATTGTTCTGTAGCTACACTCCAAACAAGAAAGAAGAAACACACGCGTTTGTGAATGCAAACCATGGTGGATGCACCAGTAATGCAAAACATGCTATCAAAACATATACCCCCTTCCTTATTCCCTCATTTATCAATTGTTATAAATGTAATATCAGCATGGAGATCTCACAAACTTCAAAATGGCTCCATATTTCTTTTATTTTTATACAATACATGGTAGTGGTTCATCTAACATGTATTTTAGGTTTCCGTAAACTGCTACTGTAATTTTAGGTAAGTTTAAATTTAATTTTACAATGATATATTTTTCAACTATTTTATACTTGTTTTAATATATTTTGTATATTGGGCTATGAATTATTGTACTATGAGGTAGAAAATAGACAGTACAGCAGAGCCAGTTCAGCCCCTATTCACTAGGTACCAAGCATCATATGTAAAAGGAGTATTTCTACTGCTTACATATATTAGTGTCCCACTGTCACTGGTCCCTAAAGAAGAAGCAGGTTCTTGCACCCACCACATCTCTAGGAACATCTGATGTCTCTGGGAATCCCAGCCACAAAAGAAAAGGGGCAGGGATAGCAGTGACATCGCTGCCCAAATATGGCCATTAGTCATATTTGGGCAATGATGTCACCACCATCCCCACTCCTTATATTACATGACTGACGATGATGATGGGGAGCTGTCTTTTGGCTAGTGGTACCATCGGGATCAGTCGTGTGTGCAGGGTCATCCTTTTTTCCCCGCATCCAATTCGCATGACATGCGAGTGTGACCAATTCATACATGTCTGAGGTGGCCACAATCCGGATTGTAGAAGAGACCAGTGCGTGTTTGGATCCGTGTCAGGTGCAAATTCAGGCACGAATTTGAACCTGAATTGCACCTAAACCGGTAAACAGACACACACACCGGACCCCAGGCACGAACCAGCATCCGCACATATGTGAGCGTGGCCTTAAAGTGACAATAGGTCCCTGACAATACGATGCAGACCCTTTGAGTGGTCTGTGTGCTGCTTTTCTTATTAAGAGAACAGAAGCCAGCAATGACATGTCATGAAATGTAATTTTCCAGCTATTTTAATCACTTGACCTCCAGGAGATTTACCCCCTTCATGACCAGGCCATTTTTTGCGATACAGCACTGCATTAGTTTAACTGACAATTCATCATAGGATGCTGTACCCAAATAAAATTGTTGTCCTTTTTTTTCCTCACAAATAGTGCTTTCTTTTGGTGGGATTTGAGCACACTTTTTTTTTTGGTGGGGGGGGGGGTTGTGCTATATTCAAATAAGATCGACTATTTTGAAAAAAAAACTATATTTTGTACTTACCCAATAAGAAACCCAATAAGAAAATGTAAAAAAAAGAAATATCTTCATCAGTTTAGGCCAATATATATTCTGCTACATATTTTATGTGTATATTGATTGGTTTGCGCAAAAGTTATAGTATCTACAAACTAAGGGATGCTTTTTATTTAATTGTTAATATTTTTATTTTTTTACTAGTAATGGCAGCAATCAGCAACTTATAGTGGGACTGCGATATTGCGGCGGAAAAATTGGAAAACTGACACTTTTTGGGGACCAGTGACACTAATGCACTGATCAGTGCTAAAAATATGCACTAATGACATTGGCTGGGAAGAGGTAAACATCAGGGGAGATCAAAGGGTTAACTGTGTGCCTAGCCTGTGCTTACTCACTGTCTGGGAGGTGATTTGACTAGAGGAAGGCAGGAACACAGGATTAATACCTTCCCTTCTGACAGAATGGCAATCATCCTTGTTTACATAGGCAGATTGTCGTTCTGCCTGTGTACTGTGTAATCGGCGGGTGCCGGTGGACATCGAGTCTGTGGTACCCAGCGCTAGGCTCCCGCTGTGTGTGGTCACAGTGGGGGCAGGTGGCTGGCAACACGTGCGCGTGCCCCAGACTCGGGAGTGTCAGATCACGCATTAGGTAGGTGATCTGGCATGGAGTGGCTTGTTTCCTTTGTATATATCAGGGCTGCGGCAGCATTTTCTGCACACCACTGAGATGCGCCCCATTCCCAGGCAGGGTTAGGGTAACCTTCAGATATGTTATTTAAAGATATTGGGCGGTTTAATGTTTCAATGTAAGCATTAAAAATCTATGCTCGTGGCCAAATTTAATTTTTTTTAAATAGTTTGCATTTGTACATATTCCGCAGGACAATGGCCACACCCCATGCTATTCTTTTTACCACCCCCTTGCCTCTTAGCCCAGAAAATGGGCATTTTTAATTTGACAGATTTGGCTCCAATTGATTTCATTGGGGTTCAGGTTTGGCATCCAAGCTTCCAAGCTTTTTTCAAATTTGTCAAACTCTGCTTGAACCAAACCCAAGGCAGTTCAGCTCATCCATAATACTGAAACAACAGGCTTCTTTCATCACAAGTGAAAAATATCATTTTAATAGTATGAAAAAGAGACTGGAGCTCCATTCACTGGCTGGCTTCAAGATTACATAATATTAATATGTATATTTTATATTTACCTTTAAAAAATAAAAAAGCTTCTAGTGCATATCCATATCTTCAGATACATAAATGCATTGAATAACATTTTTATTTCAATACAGATTAAATGTTTCTCTGTTTGATTGAAATTTAGCTCCATTTAAAAGCTAGAGTCATGGGGATTCGTCGAATCTGAAAGTACATAAGCTGTAAAGATGAATTTCATGAGCTGACATTAAAACATATGTCCTTTAGGAAATCATTCTCTACCCGTATATGATAAGCAGATGTATTTACTAAAGTTCTCAGTTTCATTTAAAATGATCAACCAGATCAAGAAAACATTACAAAAACAAATTACCCCAAGGCCCCTTTCACACTGGGGCGGTTTTACCCCCCGCTAGCGGCCGAGAAAGGGTTAAAAACCACCACAAAGTGCCTGTAGAGGCACTCTGCAGGCGGTATAGTCGCGGTGCCCTATTGATTTCAATGGGAGCGGTATACACACCGCTCCTTCACTACTCCAAAGATGCTGCTAACAGGACTTTTTTTTCCGTCCTGCTAGCGCACCGCTCCAGTGTGAAAGCCCTCGGGGCTTTCACATTGGAGACAAAGCAGCGGCATTTTAAGGGCGTTTTGCAGGTGCTATTTTTAGCGCTGTAGCGCCTGCAAAGTGCCCCAGTGTGAAAGGGGTCTAAGCCTGACTGGGTGCTGAAGTAAACAGAAGTTTTGCTGGCAAAAATGACACCCTTAATAATTCATAATCTGTTGTGCCTATAGATCGGAATAAAAGGTTGGCATTCGCCATTCAGGCAAATTTCCTGTTGCATATTGACAATCTAAATTTTTAACTGAAGGATTTGACTGGAAATATGTTCTTCACCTTCATTCACTTTATACACATGCACATCTAGCTACTGGGGCTGTTTTCATAAATGTGTAGATTATTGGTGTGTTCTAACTTATAGATGCCAGTTAGAATTTTAGATTTATTCTGTATAGGACAGAAAAAAAACAATGGCTATAATTTGATCTGTTGCTACAGATTGCTCACTAGGGATGGGGTTTGGGTTTGATGCTGCCATTGGGTCGAGGCACATCTCACTGTTTTGAGATTTGCAGCTCCAGTAAATTTATGTGCAGATAGGCCTTGGATTTTTTTTTTAAACCAAAATGCACTACATGGCCTTTGCAGTATAGTAAGCAGTCTTAGAAGGGCCCAGAAGGGGCTTTTGTTTAAGGTAGCCCTCTCAGGAAAAAATGGGTGATGCAGAGAAGTCTTATGCCCCGTACACACGGTCGGACTTTGTTCGAACATTCCGACAACAAAATCCTAGGATTTTTTCCAAAGGATGTTGGCTCAAACTTGTCTTGCATACACACGGTCACACAAAGTTGTCGGAAAATCCGATCATTCTGAACGCGGTGACGTAAAACACGTATGTCGGGACTATAAACGGGGCAGTGGCCAATAGCTTTCATCTCTTTATTTATTCTGAGCATGCGTGGCACTTTGTCCGTCGGATTTGTGTACACACGATCGGAATTTCCGACAACGGATTTTGTTGTCGGAAAATTTTATATCCTGCTCTCAAACTTTGTGTGTCGGAAAATCCGATGGAAAATGTCCGATGGAGCCCACACATGGTCGGAATTTCCGACAACACGCTCCGATCGGACATTTTCCATCGGAAAATCCGACCGTGTGTACGGGGCAATAGTGTCAGTGAATTGGAAGCTGTTGTAAGGAAAGCATAGGGAAACAAACCTCAGGAAGAGATTAGGGTCAGTTGAGAAGCTGTACTTTAATTCTGATTACTAGCCCTTTGGGCAGTCAACATCATTTCTGCCGTTTTTGATCTTTTTTTTTTTTAGGGCTTTTTTGTCTTTCTTTTTATTTTGTGTTTGGTTTGAGGTCAGCAGTCACTTTTAGCTTCTGTCCCATCCATAGCAAACTGTTTTTCATTTTGCTGCAAGGATTTTGTTTAAGAGTTATTAAGTGGTTTTCATTTATTTTTGGAAATAGTGGTGTTTCTTTTAAGCTGCTAGGTTGATTTTAAGTTAAACCGCTTTAAGAGGCTTTTGCTTCAGGAGTGGTATTTTGGGGTTTTCATTTCTTTTGTGAATTTTTTGTTTTTATTTTATGTCGATAGGGTTTTTCTTAGTTTGGGGTGCTCAAAGCAGAGCAGATTGTCACTGACCATTGCTCCTTGGAACTGTATTTTCTTTGCAGCATACATCAGTTAAGCCTATTATACATGATTAAAACTGCACTGTTGCTGTCCATTTACAGGCATACCCCACTTTTAAGTACACAATGGGGTTTATTTACTAAAGCTTGAAAGTGCGAAATCAGGCTCACTTCTGCATAGAAATCAATGAGCTTCTAACCCCAGCTTGTTCAATTAAGTTTTGGTAATAAAACCTGGAAACTCATTGTTTTCTATGCAGAATTGAGCCTGATTTTGCACTTTCCAGCTTTAGTAAATAAACCCCATTGTGTTCTTAAAAGTGGGGTAAGCCTGTATATACTGATGTATCATCTGCAGTGTCTGTAGTCGTGTAGTATAAATCCTAGCCCTTCCTTTTTGTTAATTGTAATTTAGGCCTTGCCTTGCTCATTACAATTGTTCTGCTGCTGGTCAGCTTTACACTACTACTGTATATCATCCAAGGTCTCTTTGTCTCATCTAATCTTGATTTAAACCCAAGTTTGTGATCTTTGTCTTTTTACCAAATTTGGGTCTAGGCCCGCTATTTAAAATTGTCTTGCTGCTGGCAGATTTTACATTGCTGTGTTATCTGCAGTTTCTTCATTTTTTGTAGTTAAACACTTGTCTTTTTCTCTAGTACATTTTGGTCAATTCTCACTTATTGAAAATATCATTCAGATTGCAAATTTTACATTGCTATATCATCCACATTTCTGAATTCTAAATGAACACTTGGTAGAAATTGGAAAGCAATAGAAAAATTTTGCATCAGTGAGAACAGGGAAAGCCACAGAAAACTAATGGCCAATTCCTTTCTGCTGGTCAAATCATGTCTATTACCATTTGATGAAAAATCATGTGTCACATATTTTCTCTCAAACCAAAGTGAATTAAATTGGGGTGTTGCTATATTTAAGTCAAGCTATTTGTAAACAAAAAAAAATCAAGTTCACGCCAAATATGGGCTGCCAGTGTACACTGTCACTGAGACTGTACATAAAACATTGTATAGCATGCTATTTAAAGGATTTTCAATATTGCCTTTGAAGTGAAAAAGACCCTTTCTCTGCTGTTCAGTATATTTTTTTTTTTTTATGTTTTGCATTGATTCATGTCCCCCATGGCATTGTCTGTGCATTGTAATAGTTTGTTTATTAATGCTAAAAAATACCAGAATGTAAGGAGAAACTTTGTTCTGCCTACTCCACCACAAAAAGGCCCTGTCCTAAAATAAAATGAAAACAAAAACCACACACACACATAGACAATGGAGACCAGATACAGCACATGTGCAGACTTGTGCTACATTACACAACTCAGGAGGAAGTTTGTGAGATGTCATTCTGGGGTTTCTGCCAGTATTGGCAGAGGTTCATAGCATGGGTAATCTGTAACATTATCCTGGCTTAGGTTTAGGAAGTAAAAACAAAAACTTTTTCCAATGTGTAAGAGAGAGGGTAGGTAGGAGAGAAGATCATCCAAAAAATTAGCAAAGTTCCATTTTTACAACAAGGTTTGTACCCATATTCCCATATTTTCGGGACAATTTCAAACAAGATTCATTGAACAATTGGTGATACTATCACTACTGTTCACTTTGCATGAAACTTTTCTATCATACAAAAGTACACCCTCACATTTTTGTAAATATTTCATTATATCTTTTCATGTGACAACACTGAAGAAATGACACTTTGCTACAATGAAACATGGTGGGTGTACAGCTTGTATAACAGTGTAAATTTGCTGTCCCCTCAAAATAACTCAACATACAGCCATTAATATCTAAACTGCTGGCAATAAAAGTGAGTACACCCCTAAGTGAAAATGTCCAAATTGGGCCCAAAGTGTCAATATTTTGTTTGGCCACCATTATTTTCCAGCACTGCCTTAACCCTTTTGGGCATGGAGTTCACCAAAGCTTCACAGGTTGCCACTGGAGTCCTCCTCCACTCCTCCATGACGACATCATAGAGCTAGTAAATGTTAGAGACCTTGCGCTCCTCCACCTTCCATTTGAGGATGCCCCACAGATGCTCAGTAGGGTTTAGGTCTGGAGACATGCTTGGCCAGTCCATCACCTTTACCCTCAGATTCTTTAGCAAGGCAGTGGTCGTCTTGGAGGTGTGTTTCAGGTCATTATCATGTTGGAATACCGCCCTGCGGCCCAGCCTCTAGAGGGAGGGGATCTTGCTCTGCTTCAGTATGTCACAGTATATGCTGGCATTCATAGTTCCCTCAATGAACTGTAGCTCCCAGTGCCGGCAGTACTCATGCAGCCCCAGACCATGACACTTCCACCACCATGCTTGACTGTAGGCAAGACAAGCTTGTCTTTGTACTCCTCACCTGGTTGCTGCCACACACACTTGACACCATCTGAACCAAATACGTTTATCTTGGTCTCATCAGACCACAGGACATGGTTCCAGTAATCCATGTACTTAGTCTGCTTGTCTTCAGCAAACTGTTTTTGGGCTTTCTTGTGCATCATCTTTAGAAGAGGCTTCCTTCTGGGATGACAGCCATGCAGACCAATTTAATGCAGTGTGCGGCATATGGTCTGAGCACCAACAGGCTAACCCCCACCCCTTCAACCTCTGCAGCAATGCTGGCAACATTCATACATCTATTTCCCAAAGACAACCTCTGGATATGATGGTGAGCATGTGCACTCAACTTCTTTGGTCGACCATGGCAATGCCTTTTCTGAGTTGAACCTGTCCTGGTAAACCGCTGTAAATTGGCCATCATGCTGCAGCTCAGTTTCAGGGTCTTGGCAATTTTCTTACAGTCTAGGCCAGTGATGGTGAACCTTGGCACCCCAGATGTTTTGGAACTACATTTCCCATGATGCTCCACTACACTGCAGAGTGCATGAGCATCATGGGAAATGTAGTGGAGTGCCAAGGTTTACCATCACTGGTCTAGGCCATCTTTATGTAGAGCAATAATTCTTTTTTTCAGATCCTCAGAGAGTTCTTTGCCATGAGGGAGGTGCCATGTTGAACTTTTAGTGACCAGTATGAGAGAATGAGAGCAATAACACCAAATTTAACACACCTGCTCCCCATTCACACCTGAGACCTTGTAACGCAGTGAGTCACATGACACCGGGGAGGGAAAATGGCTAAATGGGCGCAATTTGGACATTTTCACTTAGGGGTGTACTCACTTTTGTTGCCAGCGGTTTAGACATGAATGGCTGTGTGTTGAGTTATTTTGAGGGGACAGCAAATTTACACTGTTATACAAGCTGTACACTCACTACTTTACTTTGTAGAAAAGTGTCATTTATTCAGTGTTGTCACAAAGATATAATAAAATATTTACAAACATTTGAGGGGTGCACTCACTTTTGTGAGACACTGTAAGTAACATCCACAATACTTTCCTTACCTAAGGTTACATTTATTCTGTTTTTCTTAACCAATAATTGTTATCCTTGTGATTTTACACTAGATGGCTGTCTTGCTATTTCTTCTGTCGATGATTTCACATACAATGTCAAATAATTTCAATACAATTGAAAACTTGTATCACTTTTACATCAAAACACTTATGGAATAAAAAGGGTCGTTTTATACAGCCACATCAAACACAGGAACCTACAATTATTTTACATATAATTTAATTAAATACTATAACTCACTATGGTAATTACAGCTGTTGTCATAATTACAAAGATGCAGAACATTAAACCACTGCAGAAAAAATGTTATCACTTGATTTGCATTGTAACAGAATTTGGATAACTTGGAATAATCATAACTAAAAATAAATAGCAAAATGTGTGTCTTAGTGATAATCATATTCAACCTGAAACTATGAAATAAAGAAAAGAGAACAGAAACCTTGTGACATGTTGTAGTAGTTTTGACTTCTAGAGAAAAAGCTTTAGTTTCTTTGTTCGTTTTATTATAGCGTACTACAAGTAAAATAGTAATTTACTAAATTGTTGTAAAAGGTCAACAACGTGTATTTTTACATAAATATATGAAAGGATAGAAATATAAAGATATGTTAGGCAAGTAAATTTCATTTCTCGCAAATAGTCATATTTATTAACAAGTTCCTAGATGGTTACAGCACGGTCATCCATTGACGTTCTCCCAGAACCACGCATCCGGCGTGCTCTGTAATCGCTGTGTCCTTTGGACATAGCTGATCGCAGATTGGAGTAAAGGGCCAATAACAGCGGCCCTTTACCATGTGATCAGCTGTCCAATCACAGCTGATCACTTGTAAACAAACTTGCTGGTTTTCCGCATTCCTTTCCTCACACGCTGTCACAGGGTGAGGAGAGGAGAGCTAGTAACCAGGAGTTCTCACAGGGGGCATTTAAACTGTTATCAGGGCACTGATCAGCAGTACCCTGATTATCAGTGCAGCCCTATCAGTGTTCATAAATGCAACCTATCAGTGCTGCCTTTCAGTGCCCACCAGTGCAGCCTATAAGTGTCTGCTCATCAGTACCACCTTACAGTGGCAATCAGTGCCCATTGGTGATACCTATCAGTGCCGTCTATCAGTGCCCATCAGCGCCGCCTATCAGTGTCACATATCAGTGTATCCTCATCAGTGCCACCTCATCAGTGCCTATCAATGCCCCTCAGTGTCACCTATCAGTGCCCATCAGTCCCACATATCATCGCAGCCTCATCAGTGACTTCTCATCAGTGCCCATCATTGCCGTCTCATCAGTGCCGCCTCATCAGTGCCACCTCATCAGTGCCTATTAGTGCCACATATCAGTGCCCATCAGTGCAGCCTCATCGGTGCACATCAGTGAAGGAGAAAAATGACCTAATTGTAAAATTTTATAACGGAAAATAAGAAACACTTTTTTCCAACATTTTTAGTCTTTTATCATTTAGTAAAAAAAAAATAAAAATTTCATATGGGTACACTGTTGCATGACCGTGCAATTGTCATTCAAAGTGTGACAGCACTGAAAGCTGAAAATTGGCCTGGGCAGGAAGGGAGTGAAAGTACCCTGTATTGAAGTGGTTAAACAGTTTTTCCTATACTGTGTTTGGGGGCTAGTGAAGACTTCACATACACAGGTGAGTAATTGATTGTGCTGCTGCATATCAGAAATAAACGCTGTTTCTTTAATAGGGGATTTTGCACCAAGTGAAGATATATGCAACGTGTTACATGGACCATAGGGACAAAGATAAAAACTGCTGTGGTACTGCATTCATTTTTATGAGTGTTTATTATTCCAAGTACTAAAAATAATCAAATGCACCTCTGCTCATAATTGAAGTATTAAGATATGGAGCATCTACGGTCCTCAATACCTCAGCTGCACAACAATACTGTAGATTCTAATAGAATAGGTGTTCCAGACCCCTAGACATGCACTGTGATGGTATAGTAGGTACTGAATGTAGGAAACTGTGTTTTTTTAATATAACCTACTTTGGGAATCTTTAGACATGCCTGGGAGATGAAAATAGCAGCACACCAGGCTGCATTGCACTGAAGAGTGCGCATGGTTAAAGGGCCTGACTAACTGTGCTGCAAGATTCTAACACACATGAGCTTCAGAGCAAGGGATCATTTTAAAATAAAAACCTTTATATTACATATGCACACAGAAAACAGACATGTAAGACAGAGTCTCCATCACTGGAGTCTGTAGGCACACAACCTTTAGTGTCCAAAGCAGCACTTTTCTGCTAGGCGGCATTACACATCCTTTTATATTTTAATAGTCTCACATTAAAACACATCAACTAAGCAGATAGACCTGTTTTAGGTCTATCTGCGTCACCTGTGCTGACTTATTTTACAGAATGAAATAGAATATGGCAGTTTTCCATATGGAAAACAACCACAGATTCTGTCCAGATCTGACCTTTCGTACCAGACATAAATGATGCAATTTTCTTTCCTGCAACCACTGGTCACGGTCAGTGTTTGTGGGGGAATCCCTCCCTCAGCGCTATCGTACTCTGCCGGCAGGAAGCCTTCCCTGGCTGCAGAACACAATGATTAATAATCGCATTAAAAAAAATCAGAATGGCTGGTTGTACTAAAATTAATCAATGTATCAACTTTAGTACAACCAGCCTGCCCATAGAATGATCGAATCTTGGCTGGTCCCTGCTGAACCGGCTGAGATTCAATCCATCTTAACAGTCACCAAGGTGAGAAGGGGTCACACTGTTGGATAATGATTTAGAAAATCTAGGTCAACATTTAGTCCATACACACCATCTAGGAACACAAGGAAGATGCACACCTGTAGGACATTATTTCTCACAACCAGACCACACTATTGAAGAAATAAATATTTTGGTTCTTAAAGGGAACTTCAAAACAACTCAGGAAAGGAAAACTTTTGAACTAAGAATGATAATACTATTTGACACAAAAAATAATGGACTAAATGTTGACCTCAACTTTGTAAATCAATATCCAACAGTTTTAAGACCTCCCCCCACCTCTGTAACTGTTACTCCCCCTCTCCCCGGTTTCTCACAGATTGCCTTAATTAAAGTGTGTGCATTAGTACTGCTTGGACCTTGAAGAAGGGGAAACACATTGAAATCTTGTCCTGAAAATTTGGATGTTAGTGCAATTAAATAAAAGTATCATGGACAGTACTCAATTATTCTTGTTACGGGTGCACTAATACAGCTACAATCACTTCAAGCATGATGTTAGTATTTCAAACAGGTGTGATAGTCTATCAAATTGGCACCAGATAGGCACCAAATTGTAAAATAGAAACCTTTTCAAAGGAAATTTTCATTTTTTAGTATATTTTCTTGTAAATGATATCAAAGTGGGTCCTGGCCAATTCTGTGGTTGCATCTAAAGGTGCCCATAAACATTGGTTAATGGTTTTCTTATTTGGCTATTTTTGATTACAGTGGATGAGTCTTACATCTTTGAGTTATCTGTAAATGTTGGTAGCCAATGCACAACTGGGAAGATAGGAAAATAGCCGGTGCTTTCAGTTAACAAAGGTTTCCACAGTATGTCTCCCCCAACCTTGGTCTATAGGCATAAACATGTGTGAACACTGGGCTCTGAAGTATGAGAGTGGTTGGCTAATACCTGCATATCTGACCACCCACTATAGTTATGACTAGCTTAAGACAATATTTACAAAATCTGTTCTACAAGATGCCCAACGGGCCATGTTTTGCATAGATCCACACACTGCACTGCTGAGCCACTGAGTACTTCATGGGGGTATTTTTGGGGTTACTTGCAAAGCATGTCATGTTGGTGACATTTAAGAATAGATATGAAAAAACTGAACTACGCAAAAATCATTTACCTCCACCGTACCATAACCAAATAAAAACTCACACTGAATACGACTAATCTTATGATAATATTCCATTTGTTCTACAAAATTGCTATAGGGAGAACAATTATTGTTGTTCAAAGCAAAGGAAAATGTACAAGGTCATTGGGGGGGATAAAGAGAGGATCTGATTTAGGACCAGACTGGCAATAAATGTAGTTATTGCCAGAAGGACTGCTAAGTCTGGCAGTATTATCTGATATAAACTTTTCTGGAATTAGCTGACTGTATTAGACTTGTAGCCTGTACACATGCAGTATCACTAGTAATCACCTAACTGCCTAACCGTGGTCCCAGCTTATAATTTCTATTTCTCACTTGAGCTTGGCAAAGTTTGCTCATACCTACAAATTAGGGCTATGGTACTTAGTATACTACCACTGGATATTAGTGTCAGCTTAACACTGATCTGATTTTTGCTTTGTGTAAAATTCTTTCTTCTGATAATATTAAAGTTTTCTTAACAAATCACTAATATTTAGCAAATGCCTATTTTTCAATGAGTGGAGTTTCTTAGCCATTTCCTCCTATAACAATTAGACTGTATAGCTAAGCATTAGTGATATAAGCTAAATTTAATAGTCACATTAATACAATCTTACTCAGCCAGTTAAAATTAGCACAATTAGGTTTCATGGAATTGGAGAATACTTGGAGTTTTCATCATTGGTATTCATCACTGACTTTGTAACTTTTTATTGAAACCAAGTGTTTCATTTCCTTGTGCCATGCTTCTTTGATGGGAATGT